>NC_056737.1:1539031484-1539356484 GCF_019279795.1 Protopterus annectens
GGCAAATCCCTGATGTTCCGCCCAGTCAACGGGATGCAGCAGCACAGGAAATTTAAAAACTGCTTCTAAAAAGAGTCATCCAAATAGTCTCACTAGACCAGACAGAATACGGATTTTACACAAGGTTCTTTTTAGTGTCAAAAAAGACAGGGGACTGGATGTGAATTTTGGACCTCAGCATCCTAAACAACTTCATCAGACAGACAAAATTCTGGATGGGTCACAGTTCAATCTATGCTCCCATATCTGGAGAATGATGATTGGATGTGCTTGATAGATCTTCAGGATGTGTACTATCACATAAAAATGAACAAACGCTCCAGGAGATTTCTCCTCTTCTGGCTGGGAGCCAATCACTACCAGTTTTGAGCGCTGCCCTTTGGTCTCTCCACAGCCCCCAGAGTATTCACCAAATGTATGACACTGGTAACAGCTCACTTGAAACTGCAAGGATTCCAGGTGTTTCCGTATTTAGACAGTTGGCTCCTTCCCACCCCTGCCAAGCATCTGCTGCTTCGATTAATCTAGAATTCATAAGAGCAACTTTCACCACTCAGTCTTGCCTGGTCACCCTCCTGCTTCACAGGCTCCAAAGACTAAGATCTCAACTCCAGGTGATACTCTGTCAGGACAAAGTCTCAGCGCATACAGTCCTTCAACTACTAGGATCAATGGCAGCGACGATCACTATAGTTCCTCTAGCAAGACTATACATGAGACTCCTACAATGGCTCCTAGCATCACAGTGGTCCCCTTTAACTCATCCTATGTCCTTTCCAATCTGCATAACAAACCGCTGCAAACAAGACATAAATTGGTAGATGAAGACAGAAAAGGAACTATGGAATCGCCCCTTCTCACCCTTTCAGCCCAAGGCCATAGTGACCACGGACGCATCCCTGGTGGGGTGGGGGGCATTTCCAGGGAAAGACAGTCCAAGGCACTTGGTCTCCCACGGAGGTCAACCTGCATATCAGTGTTCTAGAACTGAGGGCAGTGCTTCTGGTGTTGCAAGCATTCCAATCTCTCCTCCTGTCAGGGACAATTGTTATCCAGTCAGACAACATGTCCATAGTCTGGTGTATTAAAAAACAGGGGGGGAACCAAATCCTATCCGTTGTGTCGAGAAACTATGAGAGTTTGGCAATGGGTGATATCTTCCAACCGCTTTCTGATAGCAACGCACATTCCCGGGGATTTCAGTGTGATTGCAGACAGGCTGAGCAGATGCATTCTCCTGCCTCACCAGTGGTCCCTCAATCCTGTCGTAATGGCGAAGATCTTCAGCCACTGGGGCTAGCCTTGCTGCAATTTATTTGCATTCCCCGCCAACCACAAATGCAGCAGCTACTTTGCCCTAATCCCCCCTCAGGGAGAGTCTCTGAGGGATGCTCTAATACACAATTGGACCACAGGACTTCTTTATGCCTTAACTCCTCTTCCTCTCATCCCACAGTTTCTAAAGAAGGCTCTTCAGTTGAGAAGCAGAGTAATCCTCATTGCACGCTATTTGCCCCGACAAGCTTGGTTCCTCCACTTCCAGTAATTGCCAGGCAGAATAATCTATCCTCCCCTGTATGAAACATTCTTCTGGCTTCCCATAAACCATCCACCAGGAAACTTTATCTCAGCAAGTGAAAAAGATTCATAGTTTCGTCTCGAGAGAAAGGACTAGACCCCTTTTAGGCTTCGGTTAGCTCTGTATTGGACTAGTTATCGAATCTCCTCCATTCGGGAGTGGCAGCTTCCACTGTTCAAGTCCACCTGGCGGCTAGCTCAAACTTCCACAGTGGTTTCCAGGATTCCTTTTTGATGTCTAATCATCTCTGTAAGAGATTTTTGAAAGGGGTCACACATATTAGACCACCCTTCAAGGACCAAATGTCCTTGGAGTTTGACAATAGTCCTACAAACCTTGACTCATCCTTCCTTTAAGCCTGCTGCCACTTGTGATATGAAGTTTTTATCTTGGAAAACCTTATTCATGGTAGCAATTACCTCAGCAATGCAAATATCGGAACTACAAGCTTTGTGCATACAACGCCCTTACATGGTTTTCTATAAAGAGAGAGTATCACTTCAGACTAACCCCTCCTTCTTACCCAAAGTTATTTTGGATTTGAATATTAATCAATCAATTGACCTGCCAGTCTTCTTCCCCAGTTTTTCGAATAAAGGAGAATATTGTCTACATTTGTTGGATGCCCATCGACAATTACGTTTCTACTTGGATAGGACTAAATCACTGTGAAAATCTGACAATTTATTCTTATCCTTCTCAGGACCAAAACTGGGGAAACCTGTTTCTAAAGTAACTTTAGCTAAATGGCCGAGAGATTGTATTTCCTTTGCCTGTCAACAAAACAAAGTCCATCTAACAACTAAGATCAAAGCACACTCAACCAGATCAGATGCTACATCTGTTGCTTTCCATTCAAGAGCTTTCATGGATGACGTTTGTGCAGCAGCCACATGGGCTGCTCCTCATAGATTTACCACCCATTATAAATTGGACTTGTTCTCCAGGGGGAGAGCATCCTTTGGCTCAGTGGTGCTCAGGAATATCCTTCCATAGTGCCTCCCAGGGATTTAATAGCTGGGGAATCTGTCCCATTCATCATGAATGAATGAAGATTAACAACATCAGATAAAGAAGTTATGTTCTTACCATAACATTCCATCTGTGTTGTTAATCTTCATTCATTCATGACATCCCCCCTCCTACCCCCTCTGAAAGGCTCCTGGAGGTTCGGATTTGGTCCTAGCTTCATGATAGGGCATTTGCTCAGACAAAGCCTCCACTTTCCTTTCTTACTGGCAAACTCGATCTGAGGAGATAAAGAGAGGGGCACTCTGGGTAAGCTCAGCTCGTGTGTTTTTGGCTGGCATGAGCTTGTTATAATGGCCGAGTTGGTTCCAAGGATGGAACTGATACCCATTTGTCATGAATAAATGAAGATCAACAACACAGATGGAACATTATGATAAGAACATAACTTCTTTTTAGGAACTGCCATGATCTTCCAACTGTTTGATATTTCTGGTGAGGTGCATCCCAAAGGGTGCATTGTATTCTCTAATTGGTCTGATACAAGAGAACTGTAACATCCCTGGATCTGGATGACATTCCCCTGGAGATCAGCAGCACCAAGAAAAAGGATTTTCTGACGACCATTGTTGTGTGGTGATAAAAGGAGAGGGGATTGTCAACCCATTTTCCATGTCTGTAACTAGATTTTTATTTTGAAGTGGGGTATTGTCAGCGATATACATTGGGGGGATTCTTCGTCTGCCAAAAGCAGCAATGTCGCATGTATTAGTATTTCATTTAAGAACATTTGCAGTACACCAAGCATTTTTATATGTTTATGTTCCTGGTGGTGGGCTTTTATGTCAGAGGAGGATTTGACAGTGACTTACGTTTTGCAGTGGTCTGCAGATTTGTGTAGCCATAGATCTTGTTTTTTAGTATGTAAGTCAAAGAAGTAAATAATGAACAAAATCAGTCCCGGCACTGAGCTGTGGATACATCACTGATTACCTTCATGTTCTCTGATGCTGCCCCTGCCACCCACACCATGTGGGTTCTGTATTTTATCCATTTAACTATCCATCCTATCACACAGGAGTCTGTTTGTGACATGTTTAGTTTATTAATTGTCCTAGGGTCGGGATGGTGTCAAATGCCTTGGCCATCTCAAGGTAAGCTGTGTGTACATTGTGACTGCTGTCAACAACGTGTGATGCTGTTTTGATGAAGTTTACAAGGTTTATTAGACAGGATGTACCTTTTACAAAATCAAATTGGGTATATTGTGTTTCATGGACTTAGAAATGGGGCTCTTCAGGACAGTGGGCATAGAGTTTCCTGGGACGGTAGTAGGGTCATCTTTAGAGCCTGGAGGCAGGCCCAGGTTAAATAACATATGGAGAGGTTCCACCAGGGCATGTTTAGTTCTGTTTACAAACAACCTGAAATATTATCCTGTTGCGTGGAGGGAGTGCTCTTAGTCGTAGACAACACATTGAGTACATGATCTTTACTGATGATGGGGAAGGGTTGAGAGATGTGGGTATCACAGGGCTTTGGATACTCATTCAGGAGTGAAATTTACACTGAATTTATTTGCTAGTATTTTGGCAATGTCCAACTAATTAGAGTAGGTTTTGCCATGACGTATGAGTGCTGTACATTTTTCAGTGTTGTTTCTTAACTTTATAACATAACTAAAGAAGGATTTGTAATTATCCTTTGCTTCAGATACCAGCCTGAGTTCATGCAATGCTTTAGTAGATCTAATAGTCGTTTTTGGGTTTTTAATCAAATTTCCAATTTTTATACACACACACACACACACTTACATATACTTGCAGGTCAGTTAATCAAGTGGTGTTTTTGTATAAATGGCAGTTATTAGTTATTTTGTTGAATTCCAGTTTTGTTGAACTTGAAGTGGTAGAATGTGTGAGATATTTGCTATTAGTGCTATGCTTAAGCATGTGTTTCTGGTGTGTGTGTGTGTGTGTGTGTGTGTGTGTGTGTGTGTGTGTGTGTGTGTGTGTGTGTGTATATTCTTTTTAGTCAATCTTGGAAACCATCATTTCTTGTTCCCAGGATACTAGAACATGCCAGACTATTTCTCACAATATTCCTAAGAGCCTCCATGCCTCTCAGTTGTCCAGATTTTTGCCTCATATTTTTGATCTGTTCCTCATAAAATTTCTGGGTTTCTGACAAATCAATGAGGACTGAAATAACTAAATAATGACATACATTCAAGTTTCAGACTTCATATCCTTCGGAAAATGCAAGAAAATTCATTGTGTTATTCTAGCAACTTTCTAAGTTTATAAAACCAGTATTTAAAATCTATCATTATTTTTGCGAATTTGTCCTGCCATTATTTTACGGTGTGTCCAGATTTCTTGCTGTAAGAAGTTGAGAGGCATGCTAAAAGTCAGTTGTATATTTTATGTAGTGAATTTTATGAATAGCCAAGCTGTATAACTTGTCTGTTTCCAAATTTGCAATATAAAGTGTAAAGTGTGTTGCAAGGGTTATGACCAAAAACAGACTAAAACCATTGATTCCCTGCAGTTCAGTAATACAGTTGTTGCTCACCAATATTTAGTCTGAGTTCTGGAATGCCTAAGTACCATACATGAGCCAGGGCATTTTACTAATGTTGCCTGCTTATCCTTCCTCCCTCCCGTTTTTGTTTAATTATTCAAGTTCATAGCAGACAGGCCTTATGTATGAATGGTATACTCAAAGACCATGTATTGCAAAGTACATGTCACTCAGACACAATGAGGTAAAAAAAGTAACTTTATTTGTAATTTTATACAAAAATTATATAGAATTAATGCAACTCTAATTGGCACTATATACAGCTCATATCACATATATGCTTCTTTTTATCAAAGTAAATATTAAAAAAAAGACACTAAATGCCCCTCTGGACATCCCCCCCAAGCATCATCCAGAACCCCTGCATCAGTCACCTCTCCTTGTAAGAAATGGGTGTGCTTACTTCTCTCGCTGGTTGGTGATTAATAGTGGCAGGCTATTACATTTCTCCATTTCATAGCTACCAAATAGGCACAGACAAGTTCCCAACAGCTAGACTTTGAGTCAGCTTAGTTAAAAGTAGATATCACTCAGCAGTATAAGAATTGAAATGCTTTATTACAGAGCATTTATTTCTTAAGTCCAAAATGTTATCCCTTATTTCTTCAATGGTCTACCCGTGCTTTTGCTGTATACAAAGTTTAGAAAGTGGCCCATATGTCAGTCCCAACACTTCTTCCCAGTGTCTGTAAATGTCCTTTGACTCACTTCTCTCTTATCCTTTTAATGCATTCATCTCTTTCAGTAGTCCTGGATAAAGTTAATAACTGAGAGTCTATTCAGTGCCATCGTGCTGTAGTTATGTCCCTGTTTTATTTACTCTCTTATTTGGGTACACATTGAAATGTCGAAACTCGAAATACCAGTTACCAACATGCCAAAAAAAAAAATTCAAAAATCCATGAGAAGAGCAAATCTCAAACATTGTTCTTCTCCTTTAAACTTATTATTATTTGTATTTATTTATTTTTTACTATGGGGTCAGAACGTGGGTGAGACTTACATTGGTCCACAAGGATTAGTGCTTTACCTCACTTACCAAACTGAATGAATGAATAAAATACATACATATACTTATTTGATGACTCGGTGTTGTAACAAAAATGTTTACACGCTTTACAATTTGCAGTTTGAGATCCCTTATCTTATAGCAAGCTGTCAAAATCTAACTGAATTAGGAAGCAACAACCCCCCCCCCCCCCCCACAAGTAACTGGAATCTGTTGCCATTTTAAAACAAGTGTTGCCAGTATTCACTAATGGACAGAGCATAGAGTTAGGGTTCTACTCCTGAAACTTTGATTTTTTTTAATTTTCTGTCTTTGTTTTTGCAAACAACTTAATGCACAAGTATAGCCAGTGAAACAGAAATGTTCATCCCTTATCAGAAGAACAAATACTTCCTAAAGGCCGTGTGGAAGCTAAATCTATTTTAAAAACTTTCTATAAAAACTGGTACTGTGGGTAACCTTTGGATCTGTACATTCTTCACTCATCTATGCAATGCTTTGTTTCTTCTCTTTAAAATGGTAACATTGTGGTTAATCCTAGTAGTCATGTTTATTGTCTCTCCTCCCCCGTGTCTCTTTATGATTGCAAAAGCTCTGGGAAATATGTGCATTATGTTCTGTTCAGAAGCAGTGTATATAAAAGACTTTATAATTATTTGTTTTGAGAGTTTAGATATAGTGCATTTTTTAAAAACAATGTGAGGACTGCAAGGAATTCTTTTGCTTAAGTGTATAACTTAAAAATAAACTTCCATATACATGTATTCGTGCATAAAGCAGTGCTTCATTCCTTACTTGTATACTTTGTTAAGGAAGTAGGAATAAATAAATGATTGGATAAAGGCCTAGACTTCCTCCACACTTAGTATGAGATGCCGGGGGAGGATATGTAAGTATGGGCAGCAGAGGAGTGTCTAGTGAAGAGCGTGATGCCCGTGTTCATTCTGCCCAGCAAGGAGGGAACAGATTATCTGACTGTGTGTGAGTGCATCACTCACTGCAGAGATACACTGAGCACCTGTGAGCATACATAAAGGAAAGAAAGGCTGGTGTATTAGCTAGTGGTTAAGGACACCAGTATTAATGGGCACACAGCTAGAGGTCCTCACAGGATGGTATAAAACACCATCATCAGAGCAGTGATGCCAGCATGAATAAAGTAGGGCATGGTAGCTACATAGTCAACTGCTGTAGTTTGTTATTTGGGTATGGATGTATAAGGCAAAGTAAGTGACAAGTAGCATTCCTGGATCAGAGGGCATAACAATCTTATGACGTAGTAACAGTAGCAAACCACTGACAAGTCTCTCTCTGCACATATAAACAGCTGTGTGTGTGTGTGTATGTGTGTGTGTGTGTGTGTGTGTGTGTGTGTGTGTGTGTGTGTGTGTGTGTGTTCTTTATGAATGGAACCCTGTAACGTTATATTACAATAAGCAAACTAAAGACTGTCTGTGGTGTAAAGTTAGTTTCATACTCAAGAAAAAGCATAACTGAACTGGCCTCATTAACTTCTCCTCATTTTTGTATACATAGGAGGCCATTTCTTCTATCTACTCTGTTCAGTGTAAAAATTCAGCAACACTGTGGATGCTAGTAATGTTATGATACTGTGTACCATGTAAAGTCAAAACTATTATCTAGGTTGCATTACCCTACACATCTTTTCCACGTATCCTCTCTTGACGTCTTGTCTACTTTACTACATAACGTCTGGCGTCCTGCTTCATGTGTCAGGGTGAGTTCCAGAACTCTGTCTTTAGGATATCCTTCAAGCAGTGGGAGTGTTTTCATTGGAATGTCATATGGCTGATATGCATTGCCATCTAGGAGTGGATGTTGTTTTTATCACTTTAGTATTTGTTTTGTGAGCGAGTTTTATTGAAGCTTCTACATGTGTTATTGCCAAGGCCTACCATCTACAAAAACAGCTGTTTAAATGGGATGATATATATATATATATATATATATATATATATATATATATATGTATATATATATATATGTATATATATATATATATATATATATATATATATATATATATATATATATATATATATATATATATATATATATATATATATATATATATATATATATATATATATATATATACATATATATATATATATATATATGTAGTAGCAGTTACTGCATAACAGGATGGAGCCATACATTTATTTATTTAGCCTTTATTAACCATGTTAGTCATCTACAAATTCAGTGCCTGTTGCCCTTGAAGAATAAATTGCCTATGTTACATTAAAATAAATGGTAAGCTGGTATATTGCAATAGGGAATGGGTGACAAGCTGAAAAAGAGGTTTGTAGTTACTAGGCACCTCATCCAAAGGAGGACCTACTAAGGACTGCAGTACCCCATCCCCTTAAAGTACAAATGTACATGCTGTGGGAGTAGAACCTACAGCCCTCTACATCAACATGCAAGCATGCTACCTGCTGTGTTACTAACACTGCTTTAAAGTTCTATACCACAATAATGATACCATTTGCTAAACAAAACAGTTGCACATTTTAAGCAGACTTAGCATGACCAGCAGTAAACTTCTGTTCCCTTGAAGCTCACAATTCCTTGAAAATGCACTTGAAAATAAATTCCACCTGCTAACTCTAACTAGGGCATTTCACTGTCTCTCTCTTTCTCTTTCTTTCTAACACAGTTTCTCACTCTCTGAAACTGTACCAGTGTTTGTCATAGGTTCATAGATTAGTACTAGGCTACTGCCCTTGTGGGCCATTTAAAGCCTAGCCAATTACTCCATGTGAGAATCAAACCCTACACCTTGTGTCTGTAAGGTAAGCACCTTAACCATTATGCCAGCTTCCCACCCTCACACTAACTAACAGTTTGGGCATGTAGAAAGGTGCCCTTAAGATTTGGAAATTGGCCTTCTGTTATATTATATGCAAGAAGTAACCCATATAACTTAAGCTACTGTTGTGGTGATCATAATGATAAACATCTACTGTTACTGTAAGAGCACTTACACAGCTATACCTTGTTGTGTGCAGTCCTCATCAACAATAGACATCCATCATTGCTTGCTGAATGTTTTCAAACCGATCCTCTGATTTTGACATTGGAGTTTTATGTGTCACTGGACACTACAGGACATGGAGAGCAGTAATGATTTGAAGTGTCTTTTTTACTTCACCATCCAAATCATCATCAGAGAGTTGTTTACATACCTCTCTGCACCATCTCATTTCCAGTTTTGATTGCAAAGGCACCATGAAACTAAATGCTGTATTATTAAAAAAAAAATCTAGACGAAATATCACACAGACATCATGGCCTCAGTAATCTAAGTAATGTCCCTGTACATAGCAGCAAAAAAGATCAGTGAAGGAGGAGTCTTGATAGCCACCTTGCTCCTGTTAAAAGGTATTTCAAAAATATACATCCTTCTACATTATTCTGCATATAAAATAATAGTTAATCTTCTAATCTCATTAGTAGATGAATTTATGTTCGATATATGTTGGAGCTTTTCTCTCCAGGCCTCGACAGAAAATGTTTTTTTTAACTAAACTCAGTCAGACAAATATTGTAAACAAAAGCAAAATAAAATAAGATAAATAAAAAATAAATATTGGTGAAATGGATTGTGCACAGGTGTGGGAGCACACCCATAGTACATCTATCTAAGCTCTATCGCCCATCAATTCAACAGCTCAGAAAACTGCATGAGATTTTTTTTGTTGTTAGTTTTACACAGTCAGAGTCAATCATGAGGGAGTGGCAGGGAATCTGCAACTCTTAAGTATTTTATTCAAATTTATCTCAGTAATTAATCAAATATAAACAGTGAAATATCTTTGATAACATTATGTACACGCATCCATCCACGTGGCTAAGGGTGTACCCACGTATATATTATTTATACATATGAGCGTGGGTCGCACTTGCATTCACACTTTTCCATTTCCAAATGTGTACATAATAAAACTATTTTCCTATAACACAATAGACCAGCATCGTATCATGGCAGCACAATTAAAAAAAAGCCATAAAATGTTTTAATATGCACTTTACTATGCAACAGTCGCTATTTCTGCCTCAAATTGTCCTATTTCACAATATTATGACCTTAGAATGTACCGTAATAGTTCTGCATAAACTGCTTAGTAATCCCTTCATAAAATGCATACTACTACACATTTCTTTAAACTTTTAACAGATTTCTGGGTAAGTAGGGCATTTTTAAAACATGTCACTGACTTGTTAAGCCACCACCAGAGACATTTAAGCAGTTAACCTATATGAAAAATGAACAAATATCGCCCTGTTTTAATAGCAGGGAAAGTATTCCAGAGCATAAAGAAATCATTTATTTTGTAGGAAGAGCAACCCATTGCAAATTCTAAGGTTTGTAATACATAAATAAAACAAACAACTTTAAAAAATAAAAATCTGATTCAATTTACTAAGTGCACACTCTGACACAAAACAGGAGTGACTCTTTGTATGATGTTTGGGTATTAGTTTTGAACAGAAAAGTAAATCATAAAAAAGCTGGAAACCTCCCCCCTGAGTCAAAAAGCTTTTAATAACAAAAATCTAAGTAGGACTCTCCCTCAGTGTGACCACTCAACTGCCCAACTACAGCAGAGTTGACAGTCATGTCACAAAGTCTGTTGTCTAACTTGCCACAAAAAAGATACCATGCACAAAATTCAGAGTAAGACAACATAATCAACAAAATGTCATCTACAGGGGTCAAAAGACATATCAAAAAATACATATAAACACAGAAGAAAAACAGAAGTAAGAACAGAGTAACAATTACAACAGACAGGTAGTTACACACATAGGTCAGCTTGGAGTATTCCCACTGAGGGCCAGGGCCCAGTACCAGGTCGCAGCCCGGCGGTTGAGAAACACTGAATTAGAATTATGTTTACAGTCTGATTTTACTCAGTCTTAGACTGAGTAAAATCAGACCATAAACATAATTCTAAATCCATGTTCAGTGAAACTTATAAGTGCACATTTATAGTACAGAATAACTTTTACGTGATAATAATCCTGATTCCTGATATACAACAGTATTATTTTGGTCAAGAACTGAACTACTGCATTTAAATAATCATTACAGTAGCATTTTTTTGTAGCAGTGTACAGCCTGGTCATTTATGAATCTGGTGAAAAGTATGGCTGTCCACTCCAGTCTCCACCGACCACCGGAACCACCTCCTGGAACTTGGAAGGCCAAAACGCCATATGCAAATAAGTTAAACTTAAATAGTACAGGCAGTTGGGCATCACATCGTGGATGCGGTGGAGAAGCTGTTAGCCTCAGGAACTGTTTGCAGTACAGGCATTGGGATGGGATGGGAATGAGATTGGGAATGGGAATGGGGAGGCCACTAGACACTAGGGGAAACTACTGGACACTCAAGTCATGTTTTGGCACCAAGCTGGAAGTTGCCATTTAGTGTACAAAAGAAAAAAAAATACCTCAGGAGCTTCTTTCTTGTCTCCGAGTCTCTGTCTGTGATCAACCTACTTTCAGTTGTTCTACAATTTCAAAGCTAACTGCTGCACACCACCACACGACGATATCTTTCTTAACTCTTTTTGGTCACGAAAATCTTTTTTGGGATACGAATTTATCTGCGGCCCACTGTCATCCAAACTCTACACAACTGTTAACAGTCGTAGAAGGAGATGCAGTTTGAGGAGTAATTGAGGCTTGTCATATGCATCATGTGACTGCAACCTCCAATAACATCTCCTCCGAATGATGCAGGTTTCACAGAAGAAAAAAAAAGTAAGTTGAAATGGAAAAATGTACGGTTTTGCAAGTACATTTTTCTTTTTCAACAAATCATTACAGATAACTTAAGAAAATCCAGGGGGGTGCAAGTGCACCCCCTTGCACCTGCCTGCGGACACATTTGCTGACTGGTACCCTAATTCACATTACCGTTCCTTCCCACTCCATCATCATGGCTGCCTCATGTAACTCACTCAAACTCAGGTAATGTTTTCAGATAAGCTGAGGTAGCTGCTTGCCTGAACTCATGTTCGAGTTTGAGTGAGAGCAGCAGCCTACCTGAGCTACATGATACTCGACTCCTTTGCTTCAAAACAGTAGATCTCTACTGCTCACTGGAGCAGTTTACTGCTGAATGTGAAGCAATTAGGAAGAGACTCAAAACTTTGAAATCAGAGGTCATGGTTCTCTCCAAGGAAAAATAGAAGGGGGAGCAGCTATCTCAGGCTGAGCAATTTAAGTATCTTAGGGTGTTTTTTTTTTTCAATTACTAATGAGACTAAAGGGAATAGTGGGATTGATCAGCAGACAGGTGCAGCTGTGACAGTAGTACAGGTATTATATGGGACTGGTAAAGCAGGAGTTGAGTCCTATAATAAAGCTCTGCAAAATGACAATAATAAATAAAATAAATATGTTATTCCATAACGCTCCATATTCTTAGCACCTTGGCCAAAAGATCTTCAAGGAATAGCAAACAGCACTAACAAATACACATTAAATACTAAACCCAAAACCAATGGTACATCAGTAATCCAATTACTTTTAAACAAACTCCCATTCAAGTTTGTGGTTTAACCCCCCCCCCCAAGATTTTAATGTACAAAATTTTAAAATATACATTACTTCCTTCTGTTTCAACAAAAAAAATCTAATGATCTTACCTTTCTTTCTAAACACATTACCTGTACTAAGACAGTACATTTTTAAAACTAGACACATTTCCTGCATGTGCATCATTAAAATGTTGAGCTACTGGGCTTTCAGATTTATTCTGTCTAATGTTACTCAAATGTTCATGCATCCTTAGTTTAAAACATCTAGCCATCTCACCAATATAAATTAATTTGCATGAGCACAGCGTTGCATATACAACCTCCTTAGAGAAGAAAATTTGCCTTTGATAGTAAGAATTTTATTGTTTTATATAGGAGATTATATATTTACAAGTATTACAGCCCCAACAAGACATCGTTGCAATGCTATGTAGTCAATTAACCACAAAACCTGTTGGTGGTTGTTTATAATGACTATGTCTGTCAGATTTCTACCTCAGAAGAAATAACTCGTTGGTGTATTTTTAATGTTAATAACATGGACTCTAATTTAAATATACCCCAAAATGTATATATCAAATCAGCTATCTCTGGACTTAGTAAATTGTATTTAGATACAGAATGTATGTCATCAGTTGTGTCATTCTTTTAAAATTTCTTCTTTAAAAATATCATGTATTAAATCAGATCTAAATGTTATACTACTTCTCTTGTATGCTTTTTCAACATTTTATATATATATATATATATATATATATATATATATATATATATATATATATATATATATATATATACACAATTTAAAAAAATCATTTAGGAATGCCCATTGTCTCTTCAATAAATTAGCCCATCTACTGCATACTGTTCAAGCACATATTAATTGCCTGTATGGTAAGGAACTGAAAGTATGTTCAGGATGTCAACTACTATATTACCATAGAAAAAGTTGAAAGGAGCTATAGTTTTTCTAAATAATTTTATCTTCAGTCAAGTGTTATCATTAAACAAGATTAAATCTAAATAATTAATTTGATAGTCTGAACAGTCGTATGTAAATTTTAAACTAAATAAATTTTGGTGTAACTTTCAAATAAACTCCTGAAATTCTGTTTGCTGACCTATACGTAAAAGTAATTAATTATATATGAAAAATAATATAAAGCTCTGTGCTTAAAAATATTTATGAATTTTCTTATATTTTCCAAAAAAAACATTCACATTTAAAGTCTCCTGGGTAGATCTGTATCATTTTTATGCAATTTTGGTAGAAAGTATAAAGTCAGTATATGAGGTTCTTCCATAATTAAATTCTTAATTTTATCAAAAGTCAGCAAACCTAATTTTATGTCATACTCAACCAAATGTCCTAAATCCTCGACAGCCTTATAAAAAAACCTGCACAGACACTACAGTGTGTGCCATACACTTACATATAAACACACACACGTGCACATGCACACACACACACACACACACACACACACACACACACACAAACACACACACACACGTGTGTGTGTGTCTGTGCATGTATGCAGGGTACATTATTATATAATGCTTATTTGATATGACAAATTATATTTTTATATATGCATGTATGCTATCACCTTATTGAAGGTGAAATATTAGTAAATGTGAATAAAGTGTAGGTTGTAAATATGGTTGTCAGTATGTGCTTTTTATAAAAATGCACACCTACCCAAACAGAAACACATACACACACATGACTTTATCTTCATATAGTGATTGTCACTGTGTGAGTCTAATTTTTTTTTTTGGGGGGGGTCAGACATATATCCACTCGCCGAAAAGGTCCTTTCCAGGAGAAATAGGTATGAATTTTATTTCTGATATGAAAACAAATTAGTATGCATATATTGTTGGCATTAGTTTCACTTGCAAAGGGACAAGCCATATAATATCTTCCAGTGGAAACCAGGTATAATGTAGAATTTCAGGTGCCAATATGCTTAATGATTTTATGACATAAACATCTCTCTGTGTAAGAGACAGGAAAATCTGCATATTTAGTTTGAAGAGAAGGCATTTGCAGTAAGGATACTATAAAATCATAGTAATAAAGTAGTACTCAGAAAGTCAAAATGTGAGTTTTGTCTTTACTGTGTAGGATTTCTGATAAAGTACATTCAGCCTTTTGCACTTAGTCTGCCACAGTCAAATATGCCTTTACTGATAGGGCACATCTGCTTTATCTGTAAAGAGATGACATAAAATACCTATAAGCGAAAGCCATTACGATAACATGACATTCAGACTCTATGATCATCCTAGTGATATGTTATTTGCAGTAATATTTGTAAAGCCAAGCTATATACAGGCTATTGAAAGATGTCATCTTAAAGCTTACATGATGGGCAATACAAGATACTTGACCTCTGTATAAAACTAGTAAATAATCATCTCCTATTTATTTGTTTTCATAATTGTGATAGCCCTCTAAATATCTCAACGACCAAGTGACAAACACAGTTCTGTTTATGCTCACACATGGTTAAACAAATGCTGCTGACAGTATGTACTTATCTGGAGTGCTGTAAGTCGTCTTAAAACATTGCAAACATATTTACTATGCTTATTGTGACCTATAAAGTCCATTTTACAGCTCAGAATCTAATGATTGCTACTTCTCTAAACCTCCCCTTTTGTTGAACAGTTTGGCATTTACACTTCTTTACTAACACTTGTGGTTCTAGAGATATGAACATTTGTTTGAAGTGTGAGTGTTTAACTTGAGTTTGTGAAAAGAAAAAGGAAATGTCTGTTGGAAGTTAGAGAACAAAGTTCCAGAGCTCTACTGGAGGGAATGAGTTAATTCACTTTTAAGCATTTGTAAACAGCAAGTTTATTTAAAAATGCAGTGTATAAATCATCATAGTAGTTTACAGATGTAAGAGTATCCCAATTCCCATAAACTGCATAGGAGTAAATCTAATAGTCCTCAGTTATGGTATGAACTCATATCTGACATTAGCATTCATCTCTGGCTCAAAATTCAGATGTGAAACACTAAGGCTTTGAAAGAAGAATGAAACTTGTACATATCCAGTGATTTTGACAATAGATGATTGTAGTGTACAACCTTCTACTCAGGCAGCCACAAGTAAGTACTTAGTATGTATCCATGCTCCTTAGATGCACTGCACCACTCCACATCACCCCACTGGAATATATTATTCCTATACTGTTACTCTGTAATTTAACTTAATCTACTATGTCTCGCTATAACGTAAAATGCAGGTATTGTTTGCTCACTTTGATGCAGACTTCTTCACATTTGTTCTCTTCCTTTGTGCAATAGAAAAAGGTTGTGAATATATTTTGTACATCAGTCTCTGCAAAGCGGCCAAAGTACTGTGACACATATTCCCTACCCCAGTATAGTCCGTCTCCCTCAGTGTGTTGGGAGGTAAAGTCCAATCTGAGATGCCAGTTGACATGTAATACTAACAATTTTGCTATTCGTAATACCATCAGAAAATTTTGGCCAGTGCTAACATCTGACAACAAAATTAGGGAAATTGTTGGAGATCAACCCAGCTTTTCTTTTAAGAACAGGAAAACTTAAAAAGACTTTTATGTTATAAAACAGAAACTGAAGCTATTTCTGAAGACAGGAGTTTTCAGATGAGCAGGAGAGTTCGTACATTCAGATGTGGAAGTTGGTGGCATGCTCTCATATAAACATCTCAAATACTTTTACACATCCCCTGACTAAAATGAACTATAAGTTTGAAGGATTTGCAAACTGTCGGAGTAAGAACATTATCTATGTGGCAACCTGCAGTCACTGCAAGGCATACTACATAGGGAAAACTAATCAAATGCTCAAGGAACGTATCCTAAAGCACTTATCTAACATAAGAAAAAAGTTACCAGCAATGTACTTTATATGCATATTAGTATAAATGACAGTCATTCTTTCAAGTTCATGGCACTAGCTAGGCTTCATGAAACACCATGAGGTGGGGATTTAGTAAACCGAGCAGAAATTGAAGGGATGAAGTGGATAATGAATTTGTAATCAGATCAGTTACCAGGTCTGAATGCAGTTGTCCCTTTAAAACCTGTACTAAAAGGGAAAGCTCTTCAGCACTCAAAATGACATAATTGGAAGGGTGTCTGTGCTTCTATGGTTACTAAATGCATCTAAGTGAGTGAACACTAGGAAATGAAGGTATTTAAGAGGAAGTTTCACTGGCAAACATTTAGGATTTGAAAAAGGTGTTATACTGAAAGCGTTTATCCGGTTTATGAGACAGTGTGTTTATTTTATTTTATCTTATCATCGTATATTTTATTAAAGTTTTTAAGTGGAATTGGTGGCAGAACCATTTGTTTTTGGAAATTGTGAAAGTATGGCGAATGTTTTCTTTGCCATTTCTTCTTGTGAGGAAAAATCTGTTTTAAGTAACTTAGTATCTGATGTTGTTCATAGGTTCATTGGTGTGTACTAGGCTAATGGCCCTGGGGCCTTT
Organism: Protopterus annectens; assembly: GCF_019279795.1. NCBI lineage: Eukaryota > Metazoa > Chordata > Ceratodontiformes > Protopteridae > Protopterus > Protopterus annectens. The sequence continues at coordinate 1,539,048,703 of NC_056737.1, forward strand.
AGAAGCCTAGCCCATAGAAGTACCCTGGCATTGTGCCACCTGTCGTTAGTTCCTAGTGCGTCTATCAAGCAGAGCCACTGGAGTGATTCCTGTGGTGAACTTTCTTTTTTCCATCCACTCATCAAGAATTCTCTTGAAGCGGGCTAGTGAGGTGCTCTGCTTTACATGTATGGGAAGTCTATTCCAGAGCATTGGCAGTCTCTGGGTTATGAACCTGTCCCTCCAGCATGTTCTGTTGATTGTGGTAATGAGGTTGAGGTCTCTGGAGCATGTGGTGCGGAGGGATTGGGGTTTGTTTAGATGTAGCATTTCTAACAGAGCTGGGTCAGACATGGCTCTGTAAGTCAAACAGAGATCGCCTCTTAGTAGATGATAAGACCAAGAATAACTGGAATTTTTTTGAGTCTGTCCATGCAGGACATGTGTTTAAGGCCTAGGATCCTCTTCATGAGGTACTTTTGTGGCCTCTCCAGCTGTTTCAGGTGTGTAGTGAGGTACATGCCAAATGGGGCATTATACTCTATGATTGGTCTAATGAGGGAAGAGTAGAGAGAAATGATGACCTCTTTCTTCCTGGATGTAAAACCCTTGGTAATGAGATGTGCCACATAGAAAGACTTTCTGACCACAGTGGCAATGTGGTGGTCGAAGAAGAGGTTGCTGTCAACCTTTGTCCCCAGATCTCTTATAACACCTCCAGTGTTCAGTGGGCTCCCATCGATGTAATTATCAGGAACTGAGTTTTCCCAATGGGGATGACACCGCATTTTTTGGCATTAAGCTTAAGGCCATGTTCTTGACACCAGTCATTGGTCTCAGTGAGGCCATTCTGTAGGATGTCTGCATCACTTGGGCAGTTAATAATGGCTCCCAGCTTGCAGTCATCTGTGAATTTGGTCAGCTAGAGTCCCTCCATGTTGGCCTGAACTTCTGAGACGTAGATGCCAAACAGGACCGGACCCAGGACTGATCCCTGTGGGACTCCACTCGTGACTGTTCGGCAGTCTGACTTGGAGCCCGGTATTTTCCTGTGTGTTCTATCTGTGAGCCAGTTTGCAACCCACCTAACGATATAGGGGTTGATGCCTAGTTTGGTGAGTTTATCAATAATTCCTGAGTGAGGAATGGTATCAAAGTCCTTGGCCAGACTGAGGTTGGCTGTATGAACTGCCTTACTTTCATCCACCACTCTGGTGACTGACTCAAAGAAGTGAAACAGGTTGAGCAGGCATGATCTACCTTTCACAAAACCAAATTGCGCGGGATCTAGAGTTTGGATATTCCCTATATCCTTGTTAATTATGTCCATGATGATGCGCTCCATAGAATTACATATCAGACTCGTCAGGCTAATGGGGTGATAGTTTCCATGGTCTCTAGTTGATCCTCCTTTATCGAGAGGGATGACTGTAGCAGTGCTCCATTCGGTAGGGACAAAGCCTGAGGTGAGTCTATGAGTGAACAGAGCACATAGATGTGGTGCCAGTTCATTTTGCAATTCATGCAGAACACAGCCAGGGATATTGTCAGGTCCCATGGAAGGTGTATTCTTGGCCTTCGACAATGCAGCTTTAACCTGTGCTGCAGTAATGCAGGGTACCTGGCATTCTTCCGGTATTGAAATTGGTCCTTTACGGGGGGGAGAGAGGGATAAAGTTGGCACTTAATTTGTCAGCCAGTATGTTGGCAAAGTCTGTTGGCTCAGTATAGGAGGTACCATTGTGCAGTAACTCAGAGCAAATCTGGGTATTGACATGGAGATTCTTGATATAACTAAAGAAGGCTTTGTGGTTGTTTTTAGTGTCTGCCCCAATTCTGCCTTCATAGCTGGCTTTGGAGATTTTGATGAGGGATCTCAACTTTTTGTTGAGGCTAATCGGGGAATTTTTCCAGTCTTGGGACTTCACCTTTTTCTGCAACAGTTTCTTCCTTCTGTTGTAGAGTTTATTAATGGCAGGGAACCACCAGACTGGCTTCCTTTTTTTGGAGGAGGATGTCTTGGTTCTGTTGGGTATGGCTAGTTCCATGCATTTATGTACATGTTCGTACAGTGCCTTGGTGTATGATTTGGCAGTCATGCATCTATTTTCCATTGGCATGGGTGCCGTGAAGTTAGCCAAAGTTTTTCATGGTGGATGCCTTTGCGAGCGGTGTGGGTAAGATGTGGATTTCCATGGTGATTAATTTGTAGTCGGATCTAACCAGGGAGGAATTGACCATTGGTGTAGAGCAACGGTTGCCCATGTTAGTTTTTCATTTGTTCCTCAACTAAAGGGTTCAGATCAGATCCTCGGATCTGACTCTGCCAAATTACTCTAGATTCTAGGATCTGATTCGCAAGCTCCGTTCTTTACCCCTAATGCCCCTGACCACTGAATTACCTCTGATCTCATTTGCCGCTTTACAGTTTGGTTGGGATTGTGATCTCTCTAGCTCATTGTAGGTTTAGTGAGTTTAAAAACTGTATATTTTTGTCTTTAAATTTTCTTCTCTTTCATTTATTTACTAGTGTCTCCCTTACCCTCTTTCTAGACTAGGTTAGTTATGAAATTTCATCATTGGCAACCTTTCTTCCTATCCTTTACCTTGCTTTGAGGTATTTTTTAGTTATACCATTGCTGGTATAAATCTTTTCTTGTAGATAAAATTGTACATAATAAAACAAAAAATCCTTTTCTTTATTTGTCTGGCTTTCTGCAGCATGTTGTTCTCTTGTAGTATGGCTGAAAAGCCAACTTGGTTTAAAAAGTGCACTTCCTCTGGGCATAAGATACCCAACTTGGATGCCCACAGGGAGTTCCTAGGTTCATAGGCAGGTACTAGGCTATTGGCCCTAGGGCCTATATAAGCCTAGCCAAAAAGTACCCTGGCTTTCGCCACCCAAGAAAATTATTTTCCTGTGCCGCTGTCGAGCAGAGCCACAGAGGTGATCCCCGGGGTGAATTTCCTATTTCCCATCCAATCATCAAGATTTTTCTTGAAGAGTGCTAATGAGGAGCTTTGTTTGATATAGAAAGGTAGTTTGTTCCAGAGTGTGGGAAGTCTCTGGGACAGGAATCTGTCCCTCCAGCATGTTCTGTTTATTGTGGTGACAAAGTTTAGGTCCCTAGAGCTTGTAGCGCGGAGGGATTGGGATTTCTTTAAGTCGAGCATGTCCAACAACTCTGGGTTTGACATAGCTTTGTATGTTAGGCAGAGATCGCCTCTGAGTAGGCGATATGCGATGGAGTAAAGCTGGAGTTTTTTGAGACAGTCTGCATAGGGCATCTGTTTGAGGCCGGTAATACTCTTTGTGAGGTATTCCTGTGACCTTTCCAGTTGTTGTAGATGTCTTTTGAGGTACATACCAAAAGGGGCATTGTACTCTATAATGGGTCTAATGAGTGACGAGTAGAGGGGAACAGTGACCTCTTTTTTCCTGGATGAGAAACCTTTTGTGATGAGGTGTGCCATGTAAAAGGATTTCCTGACTACTGTGACGATGTGATTATCAAAGTAGAGACTACTGTCCGCCTGTGTCCCAAGGTCTCTTTCACACTTTCGGTGTTACGTATACTACCGCCTATGTTGTAGTTCATGGGTACAGAGTTTTTACCAAAGGGGATGACAATGCACTTTTTGGCATTGAGCTTGAGGCCATGGCTTTGACACCAGGCATCTGTCTCAGTGAGGCCCTTTTGTAGGATGTCCACATCATTAGAAGTTTCGATTATGGCTCCTAGTTTGCAGTCATCTGTGAACTTCGTTAGCCAAAGGCCTTCTGTGTTAGCCTGTACTTCAGAAAATTAGATACCAAACAGGAGAGGACCCAGGACTGAACCCTGTGGTACTCCACTTGTCACTGGTCTGAAGTCAGATTTGGAGTCTGCTACTTTCACAGTGTGGGTTCTGTCAGTGAGCCAGTTGGCAACCCATCTTGTGACATAGGAATTTATACCTAGTTTAGTGAGTCTATTGTTTAGGCCCTGTGCACCTGGACACTTCTTGTAGTATTTGTGCTGGATTTAACAGTAGGGCTATTACTGGTGGAAGGAACAAGCTAGTTCTCAAGGGCCTTATTTGTGCTTCTGCTCTTTCTTCTGGTACATCAACATCAGGGACTCAAACCACCTGTCATAAGTCTGAGGAGCTCAGGGAGCACAGCAAATGCTCCCCAGCAAGGTCTCACAAGTCTACTTTGGCTTCTGAACTGACTGAAAATTTTCTAAAAGCTTGGATCCAGTGCCTGCAGCTTTGAAATCACATCAGCTCTGAAGCCCACCATTCTCCCTGGAGCCGGTGTCCCCGAGACTGAGGTCTCCCCTTCTTCAAGAGACTTACAAGAAATCTTCCAGACTGACTTCCACCTTCTCTTTTGTCAGGTCTTCGTGAAGTCTTTCAAAGGCAGAGATGGATAGGATGATGAGAAAATTTCTCAGAGCACACCTTCAGATGGGGGTATTGTCGGCTCCATCTCTTTGGAACTGTTACTTCCCCTTGGGGCCTCAGTGCTGGGCAGCTCAGGTCTGATTCCTCCCTCAGAGTGGAGGGTTGGGGCAGGTCCTGGATTGTTTGATCTGAGAGTTTTGTCTCCGTTTGGATTGTCCTTGGCTTCTTCTGGTCCCTCTTCCTTCGAGATGGTGGAGTGTGTCTTCTCTCATCCGAGAGCAGTTTCTACTCTTACATCTTCGGATCCAATTCCTGTTCCCTTTTCAGAGCCTATGTTTGAGTCTACTCATCCTATCTCCCAGGGACAGCCAGCCCATATGAGTTTCCAGGCAGTTCCAGTTAGAGAACTCCCTACCTCTTTAGATACCTCTCCAGAGCATCCCACTGAAGAGGTCCCCCAAAAGAGGTCATGCAAAAGAAGGCACTTGGATTCCCCACAGGAATCCTTCAGAAAAGACACCAATTTCAATGAAGGGAAATGGTCCCCTACATTCCCACCTGAAGATGTCAACTTTGGAGACATTTTAGAAATCCTGCACCAGAAAGGTGGTTCGTCAGCCCAAACCCCTTCCCAGGAGGAGCTGGTGTTACTTGAAGCTTTCAGGTCTGGCCCATCTATGTTCTGGGTTACCCCCCCCCCCCGGCAGATGAGCTTATAGATCTTGTCACCTGCCATACATGAAAGTAGCCGGATGCTGTAGAACCTATCTCTAGATGCTTGGATAAGATTCTGAGTGCCCCTACAGACAGACAATATTGGACAAAAGGGATCCCTGTGAATGCCATGTTTGTTGTGACAGCCACCAAGAGGGAGCTCGCCGAGCAGAGCTTTACTCTTCATCCCCCCTAATAGAGTGTCTGGGACATTGGACAGACAGGTATGGGAAGTGAGTCTTTGCTTCAGTGACATTTGCTTTATGGTCGTTGAATTACCTGGCACACTTCATTAGGTTACAATGGGACTTAGTTAAGGAAATCTCTAACTCCACCCCTGGGTCCATGTCAGCAGAGGAACAAAAATCTTCTTCTTCATGACTGGCCACCCTACAGTCAATATTGAATGCATTCATGAGGTTAATCTCACATGCAAGCTGAAGGTTCCTTATGGGCCGCCAGTTCAGGCATAACCATTAGGAGACATGCCTGGATGATGCTGTGCAATTTTGTGAAGCCCTTTAAAGCATCATTCATCAACTCTGCTTTTGATGGATTTTCTTTGTTTGGGCCAACAGTTAAAGACACACTTTCCTGCAGTGAGCAAATTGGAAAGACCTTATCTGCTGCAGGAATCTGTTTTTCTTCCCTGCAGCGACCTTTTTCTAGAATCAGCATGGTGGAAAAAGATGTGGTTCTGAAAATCTCAAGGACCATTTCAAGAATCAAGCAGACATTTTTCTCCCAGAGTATAGAGGGTGGGAAATAATTATAATGGAAGACACTGCCCACATGGCAGAGGGGGTCCACAGAACCAAGGGTCTCGAGATTCCTTCTTGGACAGGCCCTTTCAGTCCTCCTGAAAGGTTGGGTGCTTATCCCTGCACCTAAATGCCTGGACAGCCATCACAGAGGACTTAAGGGTGCAAAGGATTATATCCACAGAATATTTCATCCCCTTTTTACAACTCCCCCAATTGAAAAGAAAACATTTTACCGAAGTTCCACCCACTCAGTGGGAGTCAGCAGCTCTAGAGGTTCAAAAGCTGCTAAACAAAAGAGTAATCCAAGAGATTCGTCCAGACCAAAGAGGATCCGGAATTTACTCAAGGTTCTTTTTAGTGCCAAAAAAATAGGGGACCTAAGACCCATCTTGGATCTCGGTTATCTGAACCAGTTTGTAAAGAGTTCTAGTCCATTCTGCCTCTCTTACAGAAGGATGTCTGAATATACTCCATAGATCTTCAGGATACATACTATCATATCAAAATGAACAGGCGCTCTTGAAGCTACTTATGCTTCTGGCTGGGAGCCAGTCACTACCATTTCAGAGCCCTGCCCTTTGGCCTCACCACAGCCCCCAGGGTGTTCACCAAATGCATGGCAGTGGTAGCAGTTTGTCTAAGACTGTATAGAATCAGTGTGATTCCTTATTTAGACAACTGACCCAATACTGCTACAACCAGGCGTCACCTAGAAAAGGCCATGGATTACTTACTTCAGTTATCTAACTCCCTAGGAATCACAATCAGTCTGTCAAAGTCCCACCTACAACCAGTTCAAGTCTTGGAGTTTATAGGGGCTCGCCTAGATACAGTCAGTTGTCTTGCTCTCTTACCACAAAACAGAGTTCTTGCTTTAAGACTGCATGTCAGACAGGCTGTTTCTCACCTCTGTCCTCCAGCAAATTTGATTCTCAAAGCCCAAAGATCGATGACCACTGTGATCACCTTGATGCCTATAGCTCGCCTTCACATGCAAATCCTTCAATGGACTCTAGCAGTACAATGGTCCTTTCATCATCAGCCTTTACAACACCCTGAAAAACGGTCTCAGGTTTGCAAGGAATCCCTACTGTGGTGGATACAGTCCAATAATGTTTGTCTAGGATGTCCCTTTATCCATCCTCCCCCAATTGCCATGTTGACCATGGATGACCCCCAGTTGTGGTGGGGAGTGGAGAGAATTTGTTGAGACAGACAGTTCAAGGCACGTGATCCCTAGAAAAGACCAATTTGTATATAAATGTCTTAGAGATGAGATTGGTCCTTTTAGCATTGCAGGCACTTCAGAACTCTCTTCCTTTGGGGACAATTGCTATCCAAACAGACAATATGTTGGTAGTTTGGTATATCAGCAAACAAGGGGGAACCAGATCTTGCACCCTTTGCAGAGAAAAAAATGAGAGTTTGGGAGTGGGCAATCTTTTCCAACCGCTTTCCTGTGGCAATGTGTATACCGGGGAAATCCAGTGTGCTGGCAGACAGGGTCAGCAGGACTGTTCTGATGCCTCACGAGTAGTCTCTCAATCAAACAATAGCAAATATGAATGTTATGTTGTCCTATCTCACCTTCATTCTTACTGGATGGGTTTGGAGCCAATCCTCGACTCTGACTTGGCCGAATACACTACCTCAAACTCTCTAACTTGGCTCATGGCAGAGTAGGTATCCCATCATGCAGTGGTGCAATCCCTAGATCTCGTTTGCCACTTTACGAGTTCAGATGTTCTCTTCTTGGCTGTGGCTAAGTTGTTTGTCTTTTTACTAATCTTTAGATATTTACGCTTCGGAATTGCTTAGTTAGTTAGTTTAATTGTGAGTGCTGTGCTTTTCATAGCCTTAGTAGCTAATTTATCGCTGTTGCTGTATTTTTTGTTAGCCGTTGTTTTTCACTAGGCCTGTATTGTGTATCCCATCTCCTTTATTTGTAGTGGTGTGCTTTAATTGTAGTTAGTTAATTATTTATTAATTAGTTTAGCTCAATTAAGTTAGAGAGCTAACTGCCCGTTTCAGTTAGAAGGCTAGTAGTAGTGTGTTCTGTGTGTGTCCCTTTCTGACAGCTACTAGGTCCATTTAAATTAGAGGACCTAGTGCTCAGTTATTTAAAGACCAAGTTATTTCCTTTAACTTTACTAGAAGTGATGTGTGTGTGTGAATATTTTTTCTGATTTAGATGTGTTTTATTTGTATGGTTTTCTACATAGTTTTATAGTTGTTAGGATTTCTTTATCACTACCATGTCCAAGGAAACTAGGTAAAAGGAACATAAGCCTTCGGGCTTTAAGAAATGCCAAAAGTGCTCCCAAAAAATGTCTATTATAGATGGACAAAGTGTTTGTGTGTATTGTTTAGGAGCAGTCCATCTTCAGGAAACCTGCACATTCTGCCACTCCTTTAGTGCCTGTGTTCTACAGGAGAGGAAAAATAAACTTATTGTCAAAGGACCCTTAAAACCAACATTTGAGAAAACTCTACAGAGTTCTTCTTCGTCCTTGTCCAGTAAGTTCTCTTCTTTATCAAAGGATAAAACAACCAAAAGGCCATCTCCATTCTCTTCAGCTCAGTCCAAGCCTCCTACAAAATTGCCTAAAATTTCTCTAGCATCAACCTCCTCAGCTCCACTGCCTTCAGAACTGATGGAGATAATTATCATTGACAAACCAAGTTCTTTGGCTCCAAGATCTTTGGAGCCGAAAGAAACTATAACTGGGAGCCGGTCCATTGAACTTCTACCGGTCTCCCCTACTTTGAGATCTCCTATCTTGGAGAGATGTCGTTCACCAATCCTGTCCTCCGGGTCTTCTAGGAGCCTGTCTGATGATGATGTGGAGAGGGTGGTGCTCAGATTATTGAAGTCGCCGGCGCTGGAAAAATTGTTCTCGGGTCCAACCCAACAGGTTTTGGAGCCGTCTAAGACTGTTACATCCACTGTTGTTCCTCCTCTGAGCCATGCTGGAATCGTCTGAGCCAGAGTGCTAAGTACCACTTGCTGTAGACCCTTCGGTTCCGGGACCCCTTCGAGATATTCCAGAACCGATCTCTGCTCTGACACTCTCGGTGCCATCCGTGGTGTTTAGGAGCTGTAGTTCTCCACTCGGCCCTGAGGGGGATGCTTGGACCCGAGCATCTTCAGTTCCGAGTCTACCCCTTGGTGCCTTGGCTCAGTTGAGCTCGGCTCCTACATCAGTTTTGGAGCCGGGGGTTTCATCTGTTTCCTCAGAACCAGGGGTGTCCTCAGAGTTGGTGGGTTTGGCTTTCGAACTAATGAGGAGTGTGCTGTCCCCTCCTACAGCTGTACACAGGGATACTGGCATACTTCCCCCCAAAGCTCCAGCTACTGTCTCGGCACCACCCCCTCCACTGGATAGCAGAGATTCAGAGCCACAGGAAACCCCATTGGGTGAACCTCACTCTTCTGCGGCCTCCCCAGAATACCCTTCTGAGGAGCCCCCTTGGAAGAGGACATGCAAAAGGAAGCATATAGACTTCCCTGATGAGTCTGTCACCTCAGACACTGACCTCAAGGAGTCAGAAGGGTCCCCACGGTCGTCCTCTGAAGATATCTCATTTGCAGATATCCTTGAGATCCTAAAACAGAGAGGCAACTGGAACACCATCACCCCTTCTGATAATGAGTCGATGTACCTGAAGGCCTTTGTATCTTAAAATTCAGCCTCCTGGGTGTTTCCGCCTTTTGATGAGCTAATGGACTTGGTCAGTCGAAAGGAGTGGGAGTCACCTGCCATTATGGAACCAATCCCTCATAGGCCAAACAAGTTTTTTTCAGCCCCCACTGGAAAAGATTTTCTTACAAAAGGTGTGCCTGTACATGCTATGGTGGTGGCAGCAGCCACCAAGAAGGAACTTTCTGAGACATCCTCATCTGTTCATCCTCCAAATAAAGATTCTCGAATGATGGACAGATTTGGGAAGGGTATCTTTTCATCAGCGACTTTTACACTCAGATTGCTGAACTACCTCACACACTTTACTAGGCTACAAAGAGTTCTCCTGAAAGAGCTAGGAGATACTCTGCAAGATTCATTGGCTGTGGGGCTAACAGAGAAAGTCACCTCCCAGCTGTCCACCTTAAATTCCATCGTCAACTCCTCCACGAGACTGATATATGCAGTGGATGGAGCGAGTAGGGCAGCTCTTGTGTAATTTTGCAGAACCTTTTAAGTCTACCTTTACCAATACCCCTTTTGATGCTTCCTCACTTTTAGGACCTAAAATTAAAGGCACACTCACCAGATGCTAGCAGGAAGGGAAAACTCTCTCTGCATTTGGAGTACATTTTTCCATACCTTCAAGACCTTACCGTAAAGGTCAGAAGAGTGGGAAAATGTGGTTCAAAAGATCCCTAGAAGCTTTCCAAGATGCACGAGGTGAATCCTTCCCCAGGGGCAGAGGGGGAGGCAACAATGGTAGATGTCCTAGAGGCAGAGGGGGTCCACAAAACCAGGGTGATTGTGATTCCTTTTGCAGACATCCCTACCAGTGCTCCTGAAAGGAGGCCTGTCTGCTCTAGTCTGGAGGCAGTTGGGGGATGTTTATCTTTGTACCCGGAAACCTGGCAAGATATCACAGAAGACAAGTGGGTACAAAGCATAATATCCAGAGGCTATTCCATTCCCTTTTGCTATCCCCTCCCACATATCAGAACAATCCTGGATGTTCCACCCACTCTAAGGGAACAAGCAACTATAGAAATTCAAAAGTTGCTAGACAAAAGAGTCATCCAAAAAGTCCCCGCAAACCAAATAGGATTCGGAACTTACTCAAGATTCTTTTTATTGCTATAAAGAACAGGGGACTGGAGACCCATATTGGATCTCAGCAAACTGAACTATTTGTCAAAAAGTCCAAATTCCGAATGGTGACACTGCAGTCAATACTTCCCTTCTTAGGGAAAGACGATTGGATGGGGTCAATAGACCTCCAAGGTGCGTACTACCACATAAAAATGGACAGAGCATCAAGGAGTCATTTACGTTTCCAGCTGGGAGCCAGTCATTATCAGTTCCGAGCTCTGCCTTTTGGTCCAGCCCCCAGAGTGTTCACCAAATGCATGGCAGTAGTAATGGCTCACTTGAGGCGTCTTGGATTCCATGTGTTTTCGTATCTGGACCACTGGCTCCTAACTGCCACCACAAAGCATCTACTTCAGCAAGCCAGGGACGTGACATTGGAAATTTGTGCTCAGCTAGGCATAACAGTCAATTTGCAAAAATCTGCCTTGTTGCTCTGTCAACATATTACTTTCATAGGCGCAGACCTAGAAACCATTTCTATGATGGCATGTCTTCCACCCAACAGAATTGCAGCCCGAAGACAGCAGGTACTCCACCTTCTTCCCAATGACAAGGTAAAGGCAAAGGTAGATGTTCTTTGTGTTTCACTGTTGTAGTAATCACATTTGGGTTATCCCTGCCAGGGTAGCCCTCAGCCAGCCCGAATACCAGAGACTTAGTATTTTTGCGTTGGTTGCTGTCACTTGAAGACTGATGTCAGGTCATCAGTGGTATAAAGTAAGGCATCCAACGCCATTACATCAGTCTTTCTTGCCATGGAGCTGAAAGCAGAAACAGTTTGCATGAGTGCCAGTCGGCTGCTACCTGCATTTTCATTTCCAAATTGAAGTTGAAGCCTTAGAAAGCTAAGCACCTCGTTGGGGATCCTTTTTTCTTACACTAACCAATGTCCAAAAAACGTAATAATTGTCTCGCCTGTGGAAAGCAAATAATACACCGGGACTTCCACTCTTACTGCGTCACTTGTCTAGGTCCAGACCACAACATCCCTTGTTGTCGCTTCTGTGCTTTGTTTAATGTCAGAACTATTAGTCGTCAGGCCTTTATTGTAGCCAGATATTTCCGTTTACAGTCATCAAATTCCAATATGGCTTCGGTAAGCCATCCGACAGCAGATCTTCCAAAAAAGAGTAAAGATAAAGACAGAGGAGACTGCACAGGACCAAACCTTCCAACGATGCTTCTGTTAAGCTAGTCATCAGTCCTCCGGAGCTCAGTGAGGTGCTTTCGCAGCCCCTGATGCATGCTTCAGTTAATTTGCAGGCCACTACCAAGACCCTTTCGGAGTCCGGTATGCCGCAGAATTCTTTTTCATCTAAGGATCCTGCGGTTGTCTCTACCCAGGATGGGTCTGGAGCCATTGTGCAGGCACCGGCTCCCAAGGAAGTTCTTCAGAACACTGAATCCCGACATAAACTGACGTCTTCTTTCCCGACTATTGTTCTTTCAAAAACTACCGAGTTCCTTAGGCCCAAGGGTCGAACCACACCCAAGAAACTGATTACCCACTCTCAGGCGCCTGCTCCCTTGCCTCAGTCTCAAATGCTTAAAATGGCAGAAGACCTTATCATGCTGATCAGGGGAAGACAAGCCACCCCCTCAAAAAGGAAAAGAGATCTGTCTCCAGTAGTTTTGTCTGAACAAGAGTCAGATGAATCCGATGCATCTGACTATGAAGACATGCAGCCCCTCTCCACATTTGAGGATTCTTTTGCAGAGGAATCCATGCCTTCAGCCTGTCCCCCAGATGACTTTTCCTTTGAGGAAACCCTACATACCTTAAGGGAACATTTCTAATGGGAGAGTCAAGACTACCCTCAGTCTAAAAAGAGACTCAGGGAATTTCTGGATCTTCAACAACAAAGAGCCTTAGCCATCCCCCTGTCCTGGATGTAGTGGATGATGTTTTCCTTGAATCCAGCTTGACTCCAGACGCCCAGGAAACCAGACAGGTACTTACAGAGTCTCTGACTCACACAAATATTTGTTTAAAAATCCAACAGCTGACCCTGAGGTCATTTCCCAAGGACCAAAAGGGATTAAAGCAACCTCTGCTAAGAATCCCACCCTATCGGACAGGGATTCCTGAGCACTGGACAGATGTGGAAAAAAGCATACACCTCAGCTACCCTTGCTATGAAGGCACTAAATTGTCAGTTCCATATGCTTAAATATCAGCAACATATCTTGGAACTCCTTAAACAAAAAATGACCTCCTTTCCTGCATGGGCAGTATGAAAAGATTTACAAGACTTAATGCATTCTACAAGTCAAGTAACTAAACACACTTTGCACTGTGGTTTTGACGCCCTAGAAGCTTCTTGCAGGGCAACAGTCACTGGATTGGTCATTAGAAGACATGCATGGCTTAAGAACAATCCCTGCCAGACCATGTGAAATCTAAATTTTTGGATGCACCCTTGCACAAAGATAACTTATTTGTCACTAAAGCAGAAGAGGTCTTAAAAAAGATGGAAGAAGAAAGCAAAATCTATGCAGACAGTTAAAGATTTCTTACAGGTCCAGCCCACTAGGTTCAGCAGGCATTTTCCCTCTAAGCACTGGTCCTTTCCTGCTCTGAGTAAACAGCCCCAGCCTAGGCCCTGTGGAAACAGACCCCCCCAGACAGCAGCCCCCGGGGTTGCAGAGATCTAAGCAGTGGACTACCTCCACTTCAAAACAAGAGAGTTCTAAGCCACCCTCTTATGGTAAGAACTCACAATGACTTGCATCCTCCCAACCTCACCTCTGCCCACCTTCACATACCCCTAGGAGGGGAAACTCTTCTTTCAGTCAAGCACCTGGGCCACCATTACCAAGGACCAATGGGTTCTGAACATGGTCTCCCAGGGTTACAAATTCTCCTTTCACACCCTTCCAACCCCAAAAGGGTTCCCAGATCTACCACCAAACCAGTGGCCAGAGGCTCAAAAGCAAATCCATTCCCTGCTCTACTTGGGGGCAGTAGAGCACGTTCCTGCAGAGCAGATAGGCCAAGGCTTCTACTCCAGACCTTTTCTGATGCCCAGAAAGGAGGGTACCTGGCGCCCTATCCTTGATCTTTCCATTCTAAACACCTTCCTGATGATCCCAAAATTCAAAATGCTCACCCTCCAGCAGTTGCTACCCATGCTCTCCAAGGACACTTGGTTAGCTACCCTGGACCTAAAAGAGGCCTACCTCCACATACCTATCAGGGAGTCATGCAGAAAATATCTCCGCTTCAGAGCAGGATCTCAACACTTTCAGTTATCTGCACTTCCCTTTGACTTATCTACTGCTCCCAGAGTTTTCACAAAATGCCTGGCTCCGGAGATTGCCTTTTGCAGACAAAGAAATATTCAAATTTACCCCTACTTAGATGACTGCCTTATTCAGGCAGACAGCCAGGGAAAGCTGCTCAAAGACCTGCAATCAAGAAAAGAAATCCAAACAGGTACCCACCCAAAGGATAATCTTCCTGGGAGCAAGTCTGGACACAGCATCCCAGATGGCATACCTTACACCAGAGAAACAAATTTTCCAGTCAGCTTACTTCTCTCAGCTGGCCACCAGGCCCCAACTTTCTGCAAGGAAAATCCTGCAAGCTCTGGGGGTTCATGGCATCTTCCATACTCCTCATTCCATATGCCAGACTGCATATGAGGAAACTTCAATGGTACCTAAAGAGCCTTTGGTGTCAACACTCACAAGATCTGGAAACTCTTCTACCTATTATTCCTTGCCTGAGGAAGGCATTTCTTTGGTGGGCAACAGCCTGCTTCCACAACAAGGGATTGCCTTTCTCTCCACACCCCGCCACCCAGACCCTGACCACAGATGCATTAGACTACGCCTGGGGTGCACACCTGGATGGCAGGTGCATACAGGGCCAATGGAGCCCACAGCAAATCCCCTTGCACATCATTCAAAAAGAGATGATGGCTGTGCAGCAGGCCTTGATAGCTTTCGAACCCCTTCTCTCTCCAGGGCTTCTCCTGATCAAAACAGACAACACCACTGTGATGTGGTACATCAACAAGCAGGGAGGGACTCATTCCTACCCTCTGTGCAGGCTGGCCATGACCCAGCCTCTTCTATGCAACTACACCTGTTAGCACAATACCTACCAGGCTCTCTCAACTCCTTTGCAGACCAATTAAGCAGAAAGCTTTTGGACCCACACGAGTTGCAACTACACAGAAGTACCTTCTTCCTAATAACTCAGAAATGGGGAACCCCGAAGGTCGACCTCTTTGCCTCCCACACCAACCTCCAGCTCGGCAACGTCTTCACCAGGGAGCATCACTGCATGGCTTGGAAAATGGATGCTCTGTCCTTGCCATGGGTAAACCTCTTGGTCTATGCTTTTCCTCCCCTATCTCTCATCCCCAGGGTACTGCTCAAAATAAGGGAGGAAAAGCCAAGGACCATTCTCATAGCTCCAGACTGGCCCAGACAGCACTGGTACCCATTGCTGCGCAGCCTGTCCTCCCTGCTTCCATGACATCTTCCTCAGATTCCAAACCTCCTAACCCAGAGAGAAGGCACCCCCAATTGCAGACACTCAATTTGGCAGCTTGGCTTATTCCCTAACCCCGGACCAATCTGCCATCCTCAGTAAACAGGTTCTGGAAGTTATCCGAGAGGCCAGATGCCCTAGCACCAGAAAGTCTTATGCAGATAAATGGAAAAGGTTCTGAACCTGGATCCAGGTGAAAGGGGACAATATAGCACAGCCCTCCATCCCTCTCATCCTGGATTACTTAGCTGACCTACTACACAGTGGTCTGTCTTTCTCCTCTGTAAAAACTCACGGTTCTTTTATTTCTGCACATTTTCACATTGAGCAGCCTCTTTTCTTACACCCTCTGATTAAACAGTTCCTCAGAGGGGCTAGCAACTTGAGGCCCCCCAGAAGGGCACCAACACCAGCTTGGGACCTTAACTTTGTCTTAGAAAAGCTCACCCTGCCTCCTTTCGAACCAGCTTCTTCTGCAGGAGTAAAATTTCTCTCCTAAAAGACAGCCTTCCTGCTGGCTCTCACTTCAGCCAGAAGAGTCTCTGAGCTGCAAGCACTCATAGCTGTGGAACCCTTCATCATTTTCCATGCAGACACGGTAGCCCTCAGAACTAATCCATCCTTCATGCCCAAGGTAGTGTCCAGTGTGGCTCTCAACCAATCCATTCATTTGTCCACCTTCTTTCCTAACCCCCAAAACAAGGGGGAAAGGATTCTACACTCTCTAGACGTGCACAGGCAGCTCAGATACTATCTGGACAGGACTAAACCCTTCAGAAAGTCTGATCAATTGCTGGTTAGTTTTGCTACAGGGGCAGAAGGCAAAGCCATCTCCAAGCAAACCATTTCCAAATGGATAGCACACTGCATCCATTTCTGCTACAAACAGCATGGCAAGCCTCCCCCAAGGGGGTCAGGACACATTCCACCAGAGCAGCCTATACCTCTGCAGCTTTCCTCAGAGGGGTCCCCACCAGGGACATCCTGAAGGCTGCCACCTGGACATCTGTTCACACTTTTACCAACCATTACCACCTGCCTCTCTTCTCCAAATCCAGGTCAGGGTTTGCCTCTCCAGTCTTGCAGGGCATCCTAGCCAGCCCCTAGCTTCCTTGACTGCCTCCACCCTTTTCCTCAGCTTTGGGAATCTACCCAAATGTGATGACTGCAACAGTGAAACACGAAGAACATAGTACAGATGTCCTTCAAGGATGCATCTGCAGTCATAACAAATGGGTTGTCCTGTCGTCAGGCAGCCCTTCGGTCGGCCGGATTCCAAAGTCTGGGACCGGCTTCGGCTGATGTCACACTTCACCCGACGTCATCTCTGCTGGTCTTCGGGTATAAAGGCATCAGCCGACGCCATTTTCCCCGTCTTTCTTGCCATGTGGCGCCCGAAGCAGAAGCTGTTCGCAGGTGCCGGTCGGTCAGATCCAGAGATTACTACTACCGAATACTACTTCGAAGACTTCTAAAAAGCTAAGTACCCCGTTGGGGACTCTTTCTTGCCTCAGCCGATGTCAGAAAAAGTCAACAACTGTTTAACTTGTGGGAAACAAATACCTCATAAAGATTTCCACTCTTACTGCCTGCCTTGCTTAGGCCCAGACCACGACGTAGCAGCCTGTTCGGCCTGTGCTTCCTTCAACCGACGAACGCTTAGGCGTCGGTCGGAGTTTGCTGAACAGTTTTTAGGCTCAGATTTTGCGTACATTATGCCGTCGGATCCTCCGACTACCCAAATTGTTAAAAAACGCAAAGAAAAAGACCGACACTCGCGGTCCATGGTTTCGGGCGAAACCACGGTTAAGTAAGCCGCCAGTGTGTCGGTTTCGGCGAAACCGAGAAAACCGGTCAATCTTCAGCCGAATCCATGACTACTACTGAGGCTCCTGCTACCTTAGTTGAATCGGCCTCAGAAGTTTTGCCTACTACTGTGGTTCCTAGTGATTTATCAGACACCATCCCTTTGGATGTCTCTACCCCAGCACGTGGTGCTGCTAGGCCTCCTGCAGCCATGTGTATTAAGGCCTTTGCCAGGGCTAAAGCAGCCAAAACTGTTAAATCAGTGCCTGTTAAGCCCCCCTCACACAGGCCCACTTCTAGTTCACAAATGCTTACTCTGGCAGAGGATTTAATATCCTTAATTAGGGGATCCCAATCTCACCCAGACAGGGCCTCTCAGCCTCCAGAAAAGAGATCTAGAGCAGAGCCCCCCGAGCCAGTGTCCTCTGATGATTCTGCGGATGACTCAGACATTACAGACCAGCCAGAGGCTCCTTTTTCTACTTATGAAGATTCAGATGCTGAAGAATCCATTCCATCTGCCTCTCCACCAGAGGAATTTTCCTTTGGGGAAACCTTACATGCCATGAGAGAACAATTCCAATGGCAGGGACAAGATTTCTCAGATTCAAGAAAAAGGCTTAGGACATTTCTACACTTACCACAACATAGGCCCTTAGCTATACCTCCAGTACTGCCTGTTGTGGATGATGCATTTAATGATGTTTGCACCGCTCCTGATACTTTACCTCCAGCCCCTGCCAAACCAGATAGATTTTACAGGGTGCCAGACACTCATCACCACCTATACAAGGCCCCACTTGCAGATCCTGAGACTATATCCCAGGGGCCTAAGGCAGTAGCCTCGACCTCAGCAAAAAAACCTATTCCTGCTGAAAGGGAATCCAGGTCCTTAGAGAGATGGGGGAAAAAAGTTTACACCTCTGCTACTCTCTCTGCTAGAGCTTTAAACTGTCAGTTTCATATGATCCAATACCAAGAGTTTATGCTTGATCAGTTAACTAAGAAGCTGTCCTCTGATGACTCCTTAGATAAGAAATATGTTTTAGAAATGGTAAATAACATCCAACAGGTTAGTAACCATTCTTTAAAATGTGGCTATGATGCACTGGAGGCTTCATTTAGATCAGCCATGACTGGCACAGTGATAAGAAGGCATGCATGGTTGAAAGAACAGGTCCTGCCGGATCATGTTAAAGCAAAGCTGTTAGATGCTCCTATGGATAAGACCAGTCTATTTGGTACACCTGCTCAGCAAGTAATGAAGAAAATGGAAGAGAAGGCAAAATCTGTACAAACAGTTAAGGATTTCTTACAGGTACAGCCCCCAAGGTTTAGCAGGAACTGGCCTGCCAAAAATTGGTCCTTTCCAGACTCCTCAAAATCTCAAAGAGGCAGGAATAGACGCTCTAGAGGCAGAAATCAATCCAGAGGAGGTGCCTACAGAGGACGACAGTGGCAAGGCAATAACCGAGGCACAGACACAACCACTGCCACTACAACAGGACAATCACAGTGACTTGGCTCTGACACCGCCTACCAGGGAGCAAATAGCAGCACCTTTAGGCGGAAAGTTAGCCATATTTTCAAAAATTGGCACTATATCACAAAAGACAAGTGGATTTTGCAAACCATAGACCAAGGCTACAGGTTCCACTTCCACACCTTACCAGTAAAAAGAGGAATGCCAAACCTACCTCCAAATCAAAAAACAGAAGCTCTAAAGCAGATAGCGGAATTAACAAAGATGAGAGCTGTGGAAAGAGTACCAATAACAGAACAGGGCAAAGGATTCTACTCCAGACTCTTCCTAGTACCAAGAAAAGAGAAAAGTTGGAGACCTATTCTCGACCTGTCCGTCTTAAACACATACATCATTGTCCCAAAATTCAAAATGCTGACCTTACAGCAACTTCTTCCCATGCTGGGCAAGGAGTGTTGGCTGGTAACTCTAGATCTCAAGGAGGCATACCTGCACGTCCCCATACGACCAAATTGCAGAAGATACCTCAGATTTCTTGCAGGATCAGAGCATTATCAATTCTCAGCATTGCCCTTTGGCTTATCTACTGCACCCAGAGTATTCACAAAATGCCTGGCATCAGTAATCGCTCACTGCAGGCTACAGGGAATCCAAATTTATCCATACCTGGACGACTGCCTGTTACAAGCGGACAACAAAAGCAAGCTGACAACAGATTTACAAAGAGTCATTTGCTTACTACAAGCCCTGGGATACACAGTCAATTTACAAAAGTCAAGACTGATACCATCCCAAACAAGAACATTCTTGGGTGCGGAATTGGACACAGTAAAACAAATGGCATTCCTAACTGCAGAAAAACAAAAACAACTCCCTCTTTACTTCTTGGCATTAACAAAGCAGAACAAACTAACAGCAAGAAAAGTACTGCAGGCCTTGGGCTTCATGGCATCATGCATAATCTTGGTCCCACATGCCAGACTACATATGAGAAAGCTACAGTGGTACCTAAATAATTTATGGTCTCAACACAGGCACAGCTTAGAAACTGAAATCCCACTAATCCCATGCCTGAAACAGGAGTTCCTATGGTGGGCTCAAGCATGCCAGTCAAACACAGGCTTACCCTTCCACAACTTTCAAGCAAGCCAAACCATCACAACGGACGCCTCAGACCTAGGCTGGGGGGCGCACATGTTGGACAAATGCATACAAGGATTGTGGACTCAAGACCAGCTGCACCTGCACATAAACCAAAAAGAAATGCTGGCAGTAAAACTAGCAATCCAGAAATTCAGACCATTCCTCAAAGAAGGCCATTTAATGATAAGGACAGACAACACCACAGCCATGTGGTACATCAACAAACAGGGAGGCACTCATTCATACCCACTATGCAGAATGACTCTGGACCTTTGGAATATGGCTCTGAGCTACAACATCCAGTTACAGGCAATATTTGTGCCGGGAAAAGAAAACACCCTAGCAGACATGTTGCAGAACCACCTCGGATGCTCACGAATGGATGCTACACCCGGACATCTTCAAGGCCATCACAAAGAAATGGGGAATGCCACAAATAGACCTATTCGCATCCCCACTCAATCACCAGCTCAAAAAATTCTGCACAAGGACATACCACCCACTTGCATGGAAGGTGGACTCTCTATCCTTCAGTTGGAAAGGCCTGACAGCATATGCATTTCCACCTCTTCCTTTGATGCACAAGGTACTACTGAAAATCAGAGAGGAACGTCCAAGGATAATCCTGATAGCTCCGAATTGGCCAAGACAACACTGGTATCCATTGCTGAGGAGCATGTCTCGGGGGAGAATGTGGTCAATACCTTGATGCCTTTGATGTTAACTCAGAACAACTACAACATCATGCACCCAAACCTAAAAACCTTGCAACTGACTGCCTGGAACATCACATAGCAGCATCTAACCCAGACCTATCCCAAAGGGTTAAAGACATTATCCTTGAAGCACGCAGACCTTCAACAAGAAGGAACTATGCAGGAAAATGGAAAAGGTTTGTCATTTGGAGTACTGAAAGAGGAAAAGATGTGTCGAACATAGATATTGCTAACATCCTGGAGTACTTGGCAGAGCTTCTACATACAGGCCTGTCCTATTCCTCCATCAAGATACATGCATCAGCTATTTCAGCAGAATACAGCTTCGATCCACCTGTCTTTTCGCATACTCTACTCAGGCAGTTCCTCAGAGGGATCAAGAATGTAAAACCTCCTAGGAAACCACCATTACCAGCATGGGACTTGAACTTTGTGCTAGAAAAATTGACACTCCCTCCATTTGAACCAGCAGCAACAGCAGATCTTCAACACCTATCATGGAAAACTGCTTTCCTACTGGCAATTACTTCAGCAAGGAGGGTTTTGGAGCTACAGGCCTTAATGGCAGTACAACCCTTCCTAATCTTCCATCAAGATAGGGTGTCCATGAGAACTAATCCTACATTTATGCCTAAGGTGGTATCCAGAGTGTCTTTAAACCAGGCAATCCACCTACCTACCTTCTTTCCCAATCCACAGAACAGGGGGGAAAGACTGCTGCATACCTTGGATGTACATAGACAGTTACGCTTCTACCTGGACAGAACCAAAGGTAACAGAAAAACTGACCAGCTTTTAGTAGCCTATGCAACAGGAAGGGAAGGAAAAGCAATTTCCAAACAGACAATCTCCAAATGGATAGGAAATTGCATAAGATTCTGTTACTCCTACCATGGAAAACCAATTCCACAGAACATAAGACCTCATTCTACAAGGGCTACAGCCACTACCACAGCTTTCTTACGAGGAGTGGCAACCAAGGACATTATTGAGGCGGCTACTTGGACCTCCGTGCATACATTTGCCAAGCATTATAATTTACCTCTATACTCTAGATCCCGAGCAGGGTTTGCCACTGCTGTACTGCAAGGGATCCTAACTACACCATAATTTTTTCTTCCTCCACCCCTAGTTTGGCTATGGTATTCTACCCATTTGTTATGACTGCAGATGCATCCTTGAAGGACATAGTACAGTTTTGTACCTACCATAAATGTAGATGTCCGAACAGGATAGCATCTGCAGTCAAGATTACCCACCCTCCTTCCCCTCTGTGGTACTCCTAGGGTATTTACCCTCCTAATAGCTAGCTAGGGGGGAGTCTCTTATGGTGTATTTGTTTGTATATATGTACATACATGCTTATTTTTTGTGTTTGCCTTCTACTTTTTTGGAAACATTGGCATTTATCCAAAATTTAGCTTTCCAAGAGGGCAACTGGCATCTGGGGCAAGAAACACTGAGGAAAATGGCGTCGGCTGATGCCTTTATACCCGAAGACCAGCAGAGATGACGTCGGGTGAAGTGCGACATCAGCCGAAGCCGGTCCCAGACTTTGGAATCCGGCCGACCGAAGGGCTGCCTGATGACAGGACAACCCATTTGTTATGACTGCAGATGCTATCCTGTTCGGACATCTACATTTATGGTAGGTACAAAACTGTACTTTGTGTACGCTTACCATAAATGTAAATGCTCAAATGTCTTCACTGTTGCAGTCCTGGTTTCCCTCCCTCCTTTCCCCCATTGCTTTTTGTTACCTTTCTTCCTTGTTGTTCTCCTTTTCTTTCAAGGGACATATTGGTATTTATTTTCCACTGGTTATGTTCTTCCACCAGAACATGGCCTCCTACTTTGGGGGCTCCTTGACAGGTTATGGCAAGAAAAACTGATGCAATGGTATTGGCTGCCTTACTTTATACCACTGACGACCAGACGTCTGTCTTCAAACGACAGCAACCAATGTAAAAATACTAAGTCTCTGGTATTCGGGCTGGCCGAGGGCTACCCTGGCAGGGATAACTCAAATGTGATGACTGCAACAGTGAAGACACTCGAACATCTACATTTATGGTAAGTGTACACAACTGTACTTTCTGAAACTTCTAGGAACCATGGCTTCAACCATAACTCTAGTCCCTCTCACCAGGATGCATATGAGAATCTTTCAATGGCTCCTGTTTTCTCAGTGGTCATTACAAGAACTTCCTGTGTCCCATCTGATCAGAATAACGGAGTCATGCAAGAGGGATCTACAGAGGTGGACTCAGTCCAATCATGTGACCATCGGGAGACCCTTTATTCCCACAACAGCCTGTTGCTACAGTGACCACAGATGATTCCCAGATAGGGTGGGGGGGCATTATCTGGGAAAGACAGTCTAATGGCAAGACCATGAAGCCCATTTGCACATCAGTGTTCTAGAGATGAGAACAGTGCTTCTGGTGTTGCAGGCACTCCACGACTCTCTTCCACTAGGAATGATTGCAATCCAGTCAGACAATATGTCGGTGGTATGGTACATAAACAAACAAGGAGGAGCCAGATCATACCAACTTTGTCGAGAGGCTATGATACTTTGGCAATGGGCAATATCTTCCCAATGCTTTCTAGTAGCAAAGCACATCCTGGGGAAATCCAACGTGATAGCAGACAAGCTCAGCAGGGCAATATTATTGCCTCACGAGTGGTCTCTAAACCAGAACATAGTGGAAGAGATTTTCTGGAGATGGGGCCAGCCTTGCTGCAATCTCTTTGCCACTCCCATGAATACCAAATGCAGCAGCTACTTTGCCCTAATTTCCCCTCCAGGGGAGACACCAAGAGACGTACTTGTTCACGATTGGCCCTCGTGACTTCTTTATGCCTTTCCCCCGTATCCCCTCATACCCAAAGTCATTCAGAAAGCAAAATCCTTGGGAAGCAGGCTGATTTTTATTGCCCCATATTGGCCTCGTCAGATTTGGTTCCCCTTCCTCTGGCCTCATCTGCAGGAGAAACCATGGGTTCTGGACCCAGTTCCAGACCTTCTGATCAATATGTCAGGAACACTTCATACTTCTCTCCAAACCCTCAATTTGACACCATGGCTGCTGCACTTCCAAACTTAGTCAGGCTTCAAGACTTCACTCCAGCAGTAAAACACATTTTGATATCCTCTCATAAGAGTCTACCAGAAAATTATATACTAGTAAATGGAAGAGGTTTTCCTACTGGGCACAAACCATAAACATTGACCCCTTTTCTGCTCCAATTCACTTGATTTTAGAATTTCTTACTGAACTATTCCAACAAGGCTCAGCTGCAGCCACAATTACAGTCCATCTGGTGGCGATCTCAAATTTCCACATTGACAAATTTTCCCCTATCCTCATGACACACAGATTGTGTAAAGCATTCTTAAAAGGCACTTCTTTATTGAGACCTCCTTTAAAAGAACCAGTTCCTGCTTGGGATTTAAATTTTGTACTGTCTCATCTAACATTGCCTCCATTTGAGCCTTCCTCATCATGTGACCTCAGATTTCTGTCTTGGAAATCTATACTTCTAGTAGCGGTAACATCTGTGAGAAGAGTCTCAGAGTTGCAAGCACTATCAATCAAACCATCATATTTGATTTGTCATAAGGATAGGGTATCACTAAGAACTAATCCGTCATTTGTACCTAAGGTTTTTTCTCAATCCAATCTAAATCAATCTATTGAGCTTCCAGTGTTTTTTCCCAATCACAGCAACAAGACAGAGTAGAAACTCCACCGATTGGATGTACATAAACAACTCAGATTCTATCTCCACAGAACCAAAGATTTCAGAAAATCAGACCAATTGTTCATCTCTTTCTCTGAAAAAAAGGGCATGCCAGTTTCAAAAGTCACACTTTCAAATTGGCTTTCAAATTGTTTCAGCTTTACATACACCTCCAATAATAGAAATTTGCCATTCAAAATTAGAGGTCACTCAACCAGAGCATTGGCAACATCCTCTGCTTTCCAGGCCATAATGTCAATGGACAGTATTTGTGCTGCTGCTATGTGGGCAAATCTTCATACATTTATTACTAATTACAAAGTTGATTTGGCCTCCAGGGACAGGGCTTCATTTGGTTCCACTGTGCTCAAAGGTGTACTCCCGTGAGCCTCCCAGGGAAAAGGTGCTAGGGACATTGTCCCATCCAGTAAGAATGAAGGCGAGATAGGACAACATAACATAAAGAAGTTATGTACTCACCATAACGTTCCATGTTTGTTGTCCATCTCGCCCTTAATTCTTACGACCCTCCCACCTTCCCCCATCCAAGGACTCCTAGAGGACCTGGTGGACACTTGTTTCCTCTGATAAATGAGCTCCTTTGACTCTCTTTATTTTTCCTTGACCTAATGTCATATGGTTATTTGGGTCTATATTAGAACACCGAACATTGAAAATTTCGAGTGTTCTAATATCGAACCCTATGAATCGAAAATTTAAAACATCGAACATTCAGAACAGCGAATGTTTTTCCTAGGGAAAGAATTTGCTGTTCCAAAACACATACACACAACACAAGTACACCAAACAAACAGCAATCCACACACATACACCTAAACTCTTACACCTAACCCTACACTAAACTATACATACACCACTAACTATCCACTTACCTTAACCCAAACCCTAACTCTAAGGTCCGTCACTATCGCACAGTCACCTCACCGCGCCCTAACCCTAACTCACCTACTCTGCTCTAACCCTCATGTCTGCACAATCGCACACTTACCTGACCCGCGCCCTAACCCTAACTCACCTAACCCGCCCTAACCCTCATGTCCACACAATCGCACACTTACCTGAACCCGACCTGTAACTTTCCACCACAGCGCTGGAAATACCGAAGCAACAGAAATGGACAACCGAATTCTTTCCCTAGGAAAAAAGTTGGTTTTCTGTTTCTTCGATATTTTCAGCGTTCGCTGAAAACGGGTCGATATTAGAACACTCGAAATTTTGAACGTTCGGTGTTCTAATATAGACCCGGTTATTTTAGTCTTGGTAATAGTTAGCAGCAAACTAGCTCTGGAGATTGCACCACTGCATGATGAGATACCTACTCTGCCACAAGCCAAGTTAGAGACTTCGAGCTAGTGTAGTCAGCCAAGTCAGAGCCGAGGATTGGCTTCAAACCCATCCAGTAAGAATGAAGGGTGAGATGGCCAAGAAACATGGAACGTTGTGGTGAGTACATAACTTCTTTTTTTCTGAAAGTGGGGTGAACCTGGCTGTGATCTTTTTGCCTCTCCCCTCAGCAACAAATACAGCAGGTTCTTTGCCCTAATTCCCCCTCAAGGGCAGTCACTCAAAGATGCTGTAGTCCACGTTTGCCCCCCCCCCCGTTTCCTATATGCTTATCATCCCATACCTCTAATTCCCAAATTCCTTCAGAAAGCACTCCAGTTGAAGAGCAAAGTAATCTTCATTGCTCCATTCTGGCCTTGACAAGTGTGGTTCTCCTTTCTATGGTCTCATCTACTGTGTCCTCCTTGGACACTGGAGTCCAGTCCAGACCTCCTTTGACATCCATAATGGATTACTCATCTGGACATTGCAGGCCTCAGATTAACTGCTTGGTTTCTCCAATTCCAATGATGGCTAGACATTTCAAGCTTTCCTCTCCTGTTTGCAAAATTTTGGTTCCATCCCAAAAGCCCTGTGCAAGAAAGATTTCTAAGAGTAAATGCAAGAGGTTTTCTTTTTGGGTTCAGCAGAGAGAATTGGATCCTTTCACTGCTCCACTTCCGGCTGTTTTAGATTTCCTTGTTTCTGTTTTTCAAAATGGTGTGAATTTCTCCACCATCAAAGTTCAGCTGGCAGCCATCTCTAACTACCATATCAGAGACAATGCCTCCCCTTTAGCCTCATCCATTTCTTAAAGGTACCTTTTTACTCAGACCTCCAATTAAGGATCCCACTTCATTTTGGGATCTTACTGTCGTATTACAGGGTTTAGTACAGTCATCCTTTGAGCCCTCGGCTAAAGCAGACCTGAAATTTCCTTCTTGGAAAACAGTTTTTCTTGTGGCTGTAATTTCTGTGAGGTGAGTCTCTTGCACTCTCTGCAAAACCACCTTATTTGATTTTCCATAAAGTAGGGTTACCTTGCGTACTCACCCTTCCTTTTTACCTAAAGTTGCATCTGAAAGAAATATTAATCAAATGATCAACCTACCCGTGTTCTTTCCAAAATTTGATAATAAAGGAGACTACATGCTTCATATTTTAGATATGCATAGGCAACTTTGTTTCTATCTTCATAGAACTAAGGAGTTTAGAAAATCTGACCAATTGTTTGTTTCCTTTTCTGGTAACAAACTAGGATCACCTGTTTCAAAGTCTACACTAGCCAAATTGATTACAGATTATATTTCATATATTTTGTCATTACTTATTTTCAGGAATAGTTTCTTTCCACAAGCAAACAGACTGTTGAACAACTAACCTTAACAACGTGAACACTCCCTCAGTTCTTGAGAACACCATAAATG
This sequence comes from Protopterus annectens, assembly GCF_019279795.1. Lineage (NCBI taxonomy): Eukaryota > Metazoa > Chordata > Ceratodontiformes > Protopteridae > Protopterus > Protopterus annectens. The sequence goes on from NC_056737.1 coordinate 1,539,075,548, forward strand.
CAATATGATTGTCTTTACTGTCGCAGAATTAAATTATCCTATTTATCTAAGTTATGCAATCTGAACTAATTTATTACTTGCACAAGTACGGGAACTGTGAATTATGCTATGCTGCTATTCTATCTTAAAAATGGTGGTGGGTAAGTTATCTATGTGTATATTTATAGCTGTACTGACTAGAATTTCTTCTGTTATATGTTTCTGTCACTCTTTTGTGAAAACTGTTTTTTAATGCACATGAGCCTGAAGCAAAGAAATTTCATTCAGTGATATATTGTATTTGTTGATCTGAATGGCAATAAAGTTTACTTTGACTCTTCTAGAGGTTTACCCCTAACAAAACAGCCAAGGGCACACTCAACTAGGTCCATACCTCTCAAATGTACAGATTTCTGCAAAATGTCCAGATTTTTGCCTCATATTTTTGTTCTGTTCCTCATAAAATTTGTGATTTTCTGGATTCTTGTGGCAAATCAGGGAGGAATGAATTTACTAAAAATGACAGGCATTTGAGTTTCAGACTTCATATCCTTCAGAAAAAGCATGGTAACACACCTTTTGTTCTAGTAACTTTCTAAGTTTATAACAGCAATATTTAAAATCTGTCCCTATTTTGGGGGCTTTGTCCCTCCATTATTTTTGGCTTTGTCCAGATTTTTTATGCCAAGAGGTTGAGAGGTATGACTAGGTTGATGGTTACGTCAGCTGTTTTTTGGGTCACAGCCTCCATTGATGGTATTCGTGCAGCTGCCACATGGTCTAATGTTCATACTTTTATTACTCATTGCAAGTTGGATATCATCTCCAGAAACTGAGCTGCATTTGTTTTTTTGGTTCTCTGGAATATTCTTCCATGAGGGCCACCCAGGGTTTTCGTAGCTGGAGACGCTGTCCCATTTGTTGAGGAATGAATGAAAATGACAACATCAGGTATAAAAGTTATGTGCTCACCATAACCATGTATCTGTATTGTCCATTTTCATTCTTCCTCAACCCTTCCCCCCTTCCCCCTATCCATCTCTTTGGGAGAGATCTGATAGAAGTTTTGTTTTAGGAACCACATTTCCTGTTTGAGCTCCTGCTCTGTTAATGTTCTTTTAACTTCTCATTTCTATGGTAATTTCAATTGTTTTTATATTTTGAAAGTTATATATTAGCAGGAAAGTCAATCTGAAGTAATTCAGTGGACAGGGGCATTATGGGTTAAAGGAGGAGCTTAAGAGTTGGATCCTAGAATCTAGAGTAATGTGGCTGAGTCACATGAGAGGATCAGATCTGAACCCATTTGTTGAGGAAGAATGAAATTGGACAACACAGATGCATTGTTATGGTGAGTGTATAAACTTTACTTCTTCTATTGCACAGGTACACTACTCATTGTTTGCAATGTCTGTATGACTCTACTGATACCTCTTCCAGGGCTAGGTCCACTGGTACTTTTTAACAAATTTTAAATGACTGCATTCTCAAAACATCACAGATGTTAAAAGTGAGATTTTAAATTCTTCCTTGGATAGAAACTTAATGTTGGGCTCTTCTGCTGCAGAGGTGAAAAAAGTGTGATGATAGGTGCATGCTGATCGAGGGAATTATTTTTTATCCTTTCTTTTCCAAAATTTTGAAGGGATTTTCTATGTCTTCATCCAGTTTGGGCCAATAAACAGAATAAGCAGTCTCAACATAATGCAGGTAAACAGATGTTCAAGAAGAAATGGCAAGGGGGTTCCAAAAAAGAAGTCTTGATCCTCAAAAAGCCAAGGGCAGTCCAACAAGTTTGACTGTTCAAGAGACTTGTGAACCCTCCCACTGTGGCCCCTTTTTTCTTGCAGAAAGTCTGACTCTTCATTTTTCTCAAGGGCAATAGATAGTTTAAGACAAATGGGTTTTGAAAATCACTTATCAAGGTTACAGTGGAGACAACCAGGGTTCTGTTCTATAACCTCACCTGTTTGGCATCCACTTTATTGAAGTAAAAGGCAATGCCAAAGGGCTCTGGCTGGTTAAATTTGCAGATGACTGCAAGCTAGGAGCAGTCATTGAATCCCCAAATGACTTAGCTGTCCCGCAGGAAAGTTAGTCCAAAATAAATACCTGTTGCCAGAATCATGGAATGAAACTAAATAAAAGAAATGCATTATTGTATTCTTTGGAAAGTCTATGCACCTTCCATGCACCCAAACTGTCAGGCAGCTGAAGCTGAGTTAACTAAAATACAAGTTTAGGTGCAAAGCCATTCAGAGCTTTCCTGGCAGCAGAATTCAACACTTTCCAAAAAGCCACAGATGAAGCCAAGGCCCTGGTAGAGTAGGTCTTGATCCTGCCTGCAATACGTTTGTTATGGTGAATATAACAAAGGGTACTAGCTTTAGACAACCATTTGGAAATAGTCTGTTTTGACACAGGTTGTCCCTTATTGGTTCATAGGTAAATATTAGGTTAGCTGCCCTTACGGGCTGTTTTAAGCCTAGCCAGTTTCCCTTTTTGTGCTTGAAATAACCAGTCCCATTTGGTTATAGATTAGCCGTACCTATCCCATGGTCGATAAGTATATATTACTCCAAATAAGAATAACTGGGATCATACCATGGGTAATTAGAGTGGACCCATGTGTGGGATAAAGCATGTAGGAGCTGCCTCTGAATATTAGTAGTACAGGAGGCAGTCCTGGGGTAACTTTTCTGTTTCATATCCATAGATCTAAATTGCTGTTGAATATGGACAGGGATGAACTTTGTTTTATGTGGATGAGGGAGTCTGTTCCACAGCTGTGCTATCATCTGCAAGATATACCTGCCCCTCCAAATGGTCCTGTTAATGTTGCAGAAGAGGGTTAGATCCCTAGACAGAGTATTTCTGATGCCATTTGACTTGCTGATATGCAGTAAATCCATCAGTAGTGGGTTAGAAGATGCCTTGTATGCAGTCCACAAGTTACCTCTTAGCAGTCTGTAGGATACCGAGTATAGTGACAGGGTCTTAGCAGTCTGTAGGATACTGAGTATAGTGACAGGGCTTTGAGCCGGTCCATGTAGGACATGTTATTTAGGCCTTGAGTCCTCTTTGTAAGTCCTCTCTGTGCACATTCCAGCTGATACATGTTTCAGATCTCCTTCTCTAAAATTTCCAAGGGTTTTTCTGCTCCCTTATTCAGTTTTGGCAAAAAAACAAAACAGGCTCAACAAAATGTTGGTAAGCAGGCATCTAAAAAACAATGACAGCGAGGTTCCAAAAAAAATACAGGAATCCCCCAGAGCAAAGGACAGTCAAATAAGTCAGAAAGACTATGTAAGAAACCTTGTGAACCCCCACCCTGGAAGTCTCTTATCCCTTTCAGAAAGTCTGAATCTCAATTTCTGTCTTTGGTAACAGATTGTTGTAGGCAAATGGGTTCTGAGACTGATTCAGCAGGGTTACAGATGGCAGCAGGAAGAAATCTCTCTTTCCAGGGAATTATTCCACATCCACCTGATGAAACCCCTCTGTTTCCTCCTGTCCTACAGCACATATTTTAAAAGGGTAAATGGAAACAATTTTTCCTTTCCAGCTAGGAAGAGGTTTTTATTTCAGAATGTTTTTGGTGCCAAAGACAGAAAATTCCTGGAGATGAGTTCTAGACATTTCTTTCCTAAACCAGTTTGTGACAGTGCCCAAGTTCAGAATATATTCACTTCGCAATCTCTTACCTTTTCTTACTTTTTTTTTTAAATCTACTGTTACCAAAATAAAATCGCCAATGAAGATCATCACATTCATATTCATCTACAGTTCAGACTTGTTGTGTCTGGACTACACTATCAGTTCTTTGCCTTACCATTTGGGATATCCACTGCACCAAAAGTGTTCTCAAAGTGTTTAGTTCCAGTTATAGCACATTGCAGGCTACATGGTATCCACATTTTAACATGCTTAGATGACTTGCTTATTTTTTGCAAAAATGCTTTCCAAAGGTAGCAGGAATATCTCACTTGGGTGAGAGAGCTCCTACGCAAGCTGGGATTCCATGATCGCATTCAAAAGTTGTTTTTTTTTTTTTTTTTTTTTTTTTTTACTCCATCACACAGAATTGTGTTCCAGAAGTGCCTGCTAGACACCTCAGTACAAAGAGCTTTTCTGGCAAGACTCAACTTGAGAAAGATACAATGGTATCTGAAGTCTCTTGGTCCCACCACCAACACCCATTTTCTTTTCAGATTCTAGTTCTGGGATTAGTGAGATGAGAAGTCACTTGGTGGAGGCATCAAATATCTACAAATCCATGTCTCCCCTTCTCCCTCCTTCTCCCAAGCAGTCAGTCACCAGAGATGCCTCAGACTTTGGAGAGCAGTGTCATGTGGATAAAAGTGCAAGTATTTGGGACAACAAAAACAGGCACAAGCACATAAATATAAAAGAGATGCTTGCCCTTATCAATCGCTCAATTCTCTAAATCACCTTTGGTCCCCAGGAACACTTCAAGTTGTTATGGAGAATACTACAGTGCAGTGGTACATAAACAAGTTGTCATGGAGAATACTAATGTGCAGTGGTACATAAACAAGTTGTCATGGAGAATACTAATGTGCAGTGGCACATAAACAAGTTGTCATGGTGATTACTACAGTGCAGTGGAATATAAACAAGCAAGGGGAAGCCAGGTATTACCCTTTGTAGACTAGCAATGTTATTTCATGAGATATAGCTTTACAGCATGATCTCACTCAACATTCCTTCAGAGCAAAATTTTGTGGAAGACAAATTTAGCAGGACAAAGACAGACCCTCACGAATGTGACTAGGTAGTTCAGTAAGAAAACGCTATTGGGGGTTATGGTCGTTGTGAGTAATTGTATTAGATTCTAATATACTGATTAAAATGCAATGTTATTCTTTTTTTACATTTGCATGCTGTTTTTACTAAAATACAGGAAGAAGGAAAAGGAGAAGAGAGAGACACAAAAAAGATCTGCTCCCATTGGCTTGACCATTCATGTGTCAATAACTGATACTGTCCTTTCCCAGGAGAAGGAGTCTTTCACCATTTGTTTTCAGAAATTTTGTTCCATAGTATAGGTCTGTAAGTATCGATGCATACCCTTCTGTCCCTTCTTGCTATTTGGCTTGAAAACATGGACCACAGACAGCTATTAACTTTACTTGTAGTAGATCATATTCTGTAGTTTTAAACACAGTTCCAGAAAGACACATACATTTAGGACAGTTATTATTAAATTTGTAAACCATGCCTTAAAAAACATGGTTGAAAGAGGGCCATTGTGTTCCTATAGTTTGACCTTTTCATGGTATTTGATTCTCTCATCCATGAATACATATTCATCTCAGTGAAAAAGCTCATATTTAGTCTCCTGGTTGTGGTTAACTGCTAAGTTATGTTTGTTTCTGAATGAAAGAAAAGGTGGAGCTGCTGACATTTTGTCTAACCCTGTCCCCTTACTGGCATGTGCCAATCACTGTTCAGTACTGGGTCCCTTCCTCTTGGTAATCTACACAGATGACCTCTGAAAGAACTGTTGGAGATGAGTGAGGCTGGTCAGCATGTAGGTGGCATCCTATCTTACTACTCCATTAGTAGTCTTGCAGCGGTCAGCTCTGCATGCTAAGTAGCCATACTATCATCAGTAAGCCTTTTCTTTTTAGTTGTAGCACTTGGCATATGGCATACAATGTACCTCCGGTTTTGTCTTGACCAACACATTTGCCTTCCATGAGCATGTATCATAGATGATCAGAATGTCACAGCCAGAAACTTAAAGAAGATCAGGATCTGTATCTCATCTTCGTCTAAATTCAGAGTTGCTAATACTTATCTGCTCCTTTTTCTGTTCATATGGGACATTTGCTTTACCGCCCTAAGTTGGTGTGGAGTTTTACTATCTGCCGCATACTAGCCTGATTTTCTTGCAGGGTCATCTGTGCAGGAACAGTGTTGCAGGACCCAAGCCACACTAAGGCAGCCCAACTTGTAGCAGTTCTACAACTTCCAATTAACTTTGCATTTAAAACAGTGAAGGATCCCTGCAGGCACATGATACAACAACTTAAATCCTCTAAAAAGCTGAAACTGAATATGCCCAGGTCCCAGTATTTGTCAGGAAGTAAAGCCTTGCATACTTGTTTTATTTATTAATTATTGACATTTAATTTCTGGGAATGTCCAAATGGGTAGGAATCCATTTTCAGTGGAGGCCTGGGGAGAAAAGCTTCAAAGTATTATAAAACATTTTAAGAAAACTAATTTTATAGTCTTTAAAATAGTACAAAAATATATATTTGTTATTTAAATAAATGAAAGTTTATTTCTTTACAATTTGGTAACTGGCTAAATGGGCTGGTTTGAGGACCCTTTTTCAGTTTCAACCCGAAAGTACAGAAATAAAAGCAAGCAACATGAATATTCTAAAAGCATACAATACCAGAGAACAAATACAAAGTCAAAATTTTTTAAAAAGATCTGGGAACCAACATTTGCTTGTTGCAGATCCTTATGCTTGTTACAGCATATTACTTGCAGAGAAACGTTACAAAGAAGGAGATGATAGTATAACCAAAGCTAATTACAATATTTACAGTATATTCATAAAGTTCATTTTGAATTTCAGCATTTCAGGAAATAATTAAGACAACATTTAGGTTAACATGCAATTGATGACTGATTGCAACATTTAGGTTAACATGCAATTGATGAGGATATAGGCAAACGTCAGAACTTACTGCTTATGGAAAGGGTTTCAAAGCTGCTGTCAAACATAGTTACTATACATCAGATACTTCAGGTGTAATTTGAAGAACATAAATTGCCACTCAGTAGCATGGCTTTCTTCAGTTACTTAACTTGTGCTAAGAACTTGTTTTGCAAACAAGACTTCTGGTTTTAGTGTATGGTACTTCTGCGGTTGTTTGATTTTGTTCTTTAATTGTTTAGCTGGTATAGGTTCATAGATTAGTACTAGGCTAACTGCCCTTGCAAGCCATTTGAATCCTACTCAATTATCCCTTGTGAGACTTAAACCCTGCACCTTGTGCTTGTAAGGCAAACACCTTAACCATTAGGTCACCCTCTCAACCCTTATAGGAAGCAGCTCATTAACAGCTTATAGTCTCAGTCCTCTGCACTATGAAGCAGGTATTAATGTTAATGGCACTAATGTGATAGCAGAACAGTAACAATCATGTTACCTGAACAGAAGGACATACATCCGTGGATATTCTTCTTACATAACAAGCTTGCCTTTTTTTCTTTTGTAGGAGTGCAACTTAAACAAAGGCATTTTTAAAATTAGTACTAATCTGCTTTCTTTTTAAATAACTGTGTAAAAGTGCTGTATAGTAAAGATCTGGTTGTACTGTGTAGGACTGATGCCGTCTGTATATGCCAAGTGTTTCATATACTCTCTTGCATCACTCTTGAACTGCTGTAGACATGGTGTGGCCTGAAGCATGAGGTTAGGTTTCTTATGTAAATGGTGGTAGCTATCTTTAACTCTACCAAGGAAAGAAGATTACAGTGCATAATATTCAGCAGGTATGCATTTATGTAAATGTATTCATTTTGAACATTTTTGTTGTGTTGATGCATCTCAAATCTCAATAAAAAGGCTTTATACTCCTTATATAAATATAATTACATAAAAGTAATCAGTGATTTAATATATTTCATTTTGTTAGCAGAAAATTAAACCTAATTTTGCTGGGTGCAAACAATAACTTGATGCATTAAGATGAATATAAATACAGCTTTCCTAATTACTGTAAAACAAAACAGAAATGTTGAGTTAGACTAAGTGCTAGACTAACAATGCTGTTTCAGTATCCTAAATTAACATTTAAATCAGTTAAGTGGAAAATGTGCCTGCATTGTCACTTTCATCTTAAAAAGTACTGTTGTCTGACTTTATACCCTGGTTCCACTGTGATTTTACCCAGATGACAAACTGTAATACTTCTTTCCACAGTCAAAGTATATGAAAAAATATATTCCATCTCCTAACACGTTTTTCTGTGATAGAGGTACAAGACACAATAAAATATGTTTTGCTTTTAGAAAAGTAATAGTTCCTGATATACTACAGGGCAAGTCAATTTTTTACAGTGTCACTTGATTGAATGTATTTGTTTAAGAGAACTAAGAAACAAAACCCTACATTGCTCTGAAACTATTCATAGTGATGCCTCCTATTCTGACCCAAGACTTGTGTTTAAAGCCCAGAAATATCTGAATCACTTACTCTGCCAATTATCTGTAAAGATTATTTATTAAATATGCTAAGACCAATAATTCTTATTCCCTGAGACTTGACAGTATACTTGATTGCATCATTCATAGTGTTAAACACGTCCGTGTAGTCCCACTCCTTAAACTGGTCAACCAAAGTTTAGCTACTGGTTTTGACCCTGATGAGTGACTGGTGCAATGTAGTGATAATGCCCCTCCACAACAGTGCCTTACAGCTGACCTAAGTAATTACAGACCTTTCAAGCCTCATCTGCAGAGCCATGGAATGTATTATAAACCAGTCAAAAATCTTATTAGATGTGACCACCCTTCAACAACTTGAATTTGTGAAGGGTAACACCTGTCTGTTGAATCTGGTAAACTTGTTCCAAAGAGTTGTAGGGGCTATACACTAGCTATACAGTGTACAATGCATGTGCTGACCTGGCCAAGGCCATTGGGTACCATCATACAGAAGCTACAGTAAACGCTTTAAAAATCAATCCATATTTGCTGAGATGAATAGCAAACTGGCTGAAAGACAGGAACCACACAGTGCAAGTTGCAGGTACCTCATCATAAACTATGAAAAATGACCAGAGGTGTCCCTCAGGGCTCAGTGTTGGGACCTCTCCATTTTTGGCATTCACTTTTCAGATCTCCAGGTGAGAGCACAGACCTCTGGCTATCAGAGTTTAGAGACGACTGGAAACTACAGTTTTTTTTGTTAAGCCACTCTCTGACACTCAAACTCTTCAGAATGAATTGTAACCAGTAAACACTTAGTATGCTAAAAATGGGCTAAAACTAAATGGTAAAAAATGTATTATCATTAGTTTTGGTAGATAAATCCTCCCTTCATCATATTGCATAGAAAACATGACACTACAAAATGAAGATGTATTCAGGGATGTAGGAATTTGAGTTGATAAGTCCATGTCTTTTGACCATTATGAGACAAAGGTAATCAGGAATCCTTTTATTCAGCAGAGCTAGTTACCAAAGTAAAATCATCAAGGTCTAACTCGCTTTTACTCAGCACTGAGCAGACTGATTATCGAGTACAGCACCCCTTCAGGATGTATCTCACTAAACATATCAAACATTTATGAAGACCCCAAGGTTTTTAGCCAAAAAGATCACATATCTAATTTCCTTGATCTACCAACAGAAGATAGAATATCTAATCCTTTATTCTGTGTCTTATATACTTTTGAGGGGAAATTTTCATTGGATATGCAGGTGTCCTGGGCCTCCTGTATCTCCACCAGCCTAATATCTCCACCAGTACTTGAACCAGGGACATATATCCTCCCCAATAAATAATGTGCTGTGAAGGGACTGGATTATAACCCAGTGCCTTCCAAGCTGTTGAAATAAACTTCCTGTCCATCTTAAGCAGTGTGACTTGCTATATTCCTTCAGTCATAACCTAGATAACTGAAAGGGCATCCACAAATTTAGTCCGGGATTAAATGGTGTAGACCTTCTGGAGAAAGGAAGTCTGGCATATGGGGGGGGTACCTGTAAGACATGAATGGTCTGACTCAGTGTCTGGCTTTGGAATATCTATGTATGCATTTACTAAAGTAATAATAACCAAGGAAACATCACAGAACTGTGTTACAGCTCCAGATTCATTATGTGAAAATGGAGAAATTGTTCTACTTATTCCTATAAGACAATGCAGCAGAATGGTGGGGTTAAGTTCAAAGCATTAAAATGCTGGCCACAAATGGCATGTGTAGAAAAAAAGAAAGGATAGCTAGGTAAAAAATAGATATAATGTAGGACTGACAGCCAGCAGAGGTAGAAGGAGAGATACAGACAAGGGGAAGCTCAGGTCTGCACAGGAGTCATGTCAGGGTGATATTGCTGACTGTGTCTGTGGGCTTAAATAGAATTTTACATGTGTAGTCCATCATATGCAAAATGTGTTGTTTGTTACTCAGTACATAAGTCTGTGAAAATAAACACTTTGTCTTATGAAAGGGGAAGGAATTAATGTTTGCAACAAATATTTAAAAATATGAGACAGGAGACCATGAAACAGAAATAATCATTATTTTATCCCTAATTGTTAGAGACACAGTGGTAAGAAAAATTAATAAAGGGACGGGGGATCTCCCCCATAGGAGTGGCTATCCAAGAAACTATTTTCAGCACTGTTCAAATCAGTGGCCTTGACGTCTGTGTTTCACAAATATATATATATATTTTTTATCAAATAGACTATTGATATCCCTTATAAATATTATCAGAAAGGAATTTGGGCATCCTCAGTGCTTATGTATAAAGATATATAATGCTAGGTGGTAACCTGACAGTTTATATGTTGCCCATTGAGTGAGTGCCATATCATCAAAGTCACTTACTTAAAATACTGTTGTAATTGGAAGTGCTAAGTATTCTAAGCCTGATGTTCATCATTGCTGGGAATGCTGAGGATGAGGAGGTTTTCCCTTACCCCATGGTGCCCAGCCTTGGAGTTAATATGTTCAAGGTCTGGTGGTGGCGCGGAGGTGGAGACATTCTAGTGTTTTACTAAAATTTGATGATGTTTCTGGATTTGTTTTGATGATAAGGCACTCAGTAACAGGGCTGTTCATAGATCACTATATACCTCAGTGTCATTAATCTGACCATTCTTGGAAATTATGCTATAATGTACATTCCAGTTTTCCCTATAAGCCTGTTTCTTTTCCCTGTGTTTACAAAAGATTTGTGTTTGACATTTTTAGGCTGGTGGTCTAAACATGTCATTAAGAATGCAAGAGTAAGGAATATTTAAGATGCAATAATCTTTGACACAATCATAATAATTAATAAAGGAAGATAAGGATTATAGAATATTTGGAACATAGATGTAAAAATGTGTATTTCTCGTATTTCTCATATGTGTAACTGACTTCAGATGCCTTGAAGAGTTAAGCAGATAACTAAAATCATAACTGTATTTTCTGATGTTACTGCAATGACATAGTTTTCTTCTTAGCCTTTTAAAATATTATCTACTGTTCAGAATATAGATGTATGACACAGCTGGCTGGCAGCCTGAGGCAGTGATTTCCATTTGTATTGGTGATCTTTGGTAGGCTGAAGGAATGAGATGATGAATGTGTTTAAATCATGGAGAACCATATGATTCAATGTCCGGTTTAACCACAGACATTATAATACTGTCAAGCAGAAGGATTATGTTCAGCTATTGGAAAAAGGAACATGTTTCAGAGATGACAGTGGATTAACTAGCTAATTTAAAAATCAATTTACTTCTTCATTATGACATTTTGTGCACTACTTCTTCGGGATGTTAATCCCTAGCTGGAATGCACCTAATTACTGCTTAAATGTTTTGGCATTTAAACATTGATACCGGTCAACAGATGTACTACTGTACTGTGTAAGTTCTTCCATTATATAATTGCATGTATTGTAAATGCAAAGGCAAATCACCCCTGGGATCTCTTCTGTATCCCTGCTAGACAGAGGCACAGTAAACTAATCTTAAAAGGGTACCTTCTGTGACCTGCTTTACAGAGGCACAGTAGGCTAATCTAATAGGGAGGCGGAAGCCAAATACACTCTGGCTAGGCTTATAAATGCCCTAGGGCAGATAGCCTAGTGTCTACCTATGAACCTATGAGACATTTATTAGTATATGAAAATAATTTCACACATAAAAGAAGACCATACGTGTTTGGCAGATGCATTCAGGTGACCCGTGCCATGTGTATGTCACGCATAGCTCTCAAATGTTCCTACTTTAACTGAATGCCCCTAATTTTGTGTCATATTTTTAGTTTGTTCCATATAAATTTTGCAGTTTACTATCACATTGTTGAGGACTGCAATCACTAAATATCCTTTAGAAAATATATGCTAATTTATCTTGTTTTAATGCTGGTATACGTGTATTATTCTACATGTCATATGTGTATCAATATTTGTATTAATCTATGTGTTTAGAGTGTATTGTAATATGATGTCAGTTTTCACATATGTATATATATTTTTTGGTCTTTTATTTTTGGAGCTTTACTCCCCCAGCCTCTGCTGAAAACAGATAAAATTATCCAGTTGAACTGTCCCGGTAAAAAATGTTAATAAGTGAATAAATAAATCCTGCTATTCTAGAAACTACTCATAAGTGTGATCAATATTTAATATATGTCCCTGATTTTAGACTCTTGTCCACAATTATTTTCGGCTTTGTTACTGTATCTTGAGCTAAGAGGTTGAGAGCTATGATGTTGTCCTAGGGAAGACCAAAGTAAACCACAAATTAATAAGCGTGCATGGTATAAACCCACATGTCAGTTTTCAAAAAAAATTAATACTTTTGAAGTAGAGTCTTAAAAATATGTATAACAAATTGCGAGAATCTTTATTTACTATACTGTCAGATATAATTAAGTATGTTGTATTTTGACATACCTAAAATAACTTCTGGCATTCCTAAAATAAATTCAGGCTAAGGTGTAGTTAGCAGTGCTTGTTGAAAAGAGTACAATACTGCCTTATTGCCTTTTTAAGAACTCATTGTGAAGGCACTTCTACCTACATTTTCCATTACTGATTTTCTAAATCCCCGTTAAAAGTGCCTGTTAATGAAAACAGTTATGGCACAAAATTAAGTTATCCTCAAGCGGAATTAACATTTTCAAGAGAGCACCAGTCTTTGATTTTTGGCTTTCTTCTGAATGTATCCATAAGTCAGTTCACTCAACGTAATGCAACTGCCACTCAGAATAACATTTGAAAAGTCAAGCAGCAAAAGTGGTGTGTCTAAGTTTAGAATGTGACTGACTTTTAACTGTTCCATAATATGCTGAAGCAATCTTGAAATGTTAAATTGAAAATATTTTGCTAAACTCTTTCATCTGTTTATTTTAAGTTGGTATCCTGTCCTCCCCACATACCAACTTAAAATATTTTGCTAAACTGTTTCGTCTGTTTATTTTAAGTTGGTATGTGGGGACGACGGGATATCCTGTTGTCCATTTCTATGCATGATTCCAGACAGCAGATTAATACTAGGACTCTAGAATAGTGTGTGTGTGTGTGTGTGTGTGTGTGTGTGTGTGTGTGTGTGTGTGTGTGTGTGTGTGTGTGTGTGTGTGTGTTGTGCCTTTAAGAAACATTTTGAGGTTGGCACGTGCAGATAAATAGGAAGCACGTGCTAGCTTCAGTGCCATTTTAAAAGTGCAGCCAAAGAGTGAGCATGTATGAGTGTATTAGCTAGTTTGTTTATAACTTTATCTAAGTTAAAGTTGTTAAGCCTCAATCCTGATGTGTTTGTACATAATAAAACTACTTGAACAGAACCCACAAAGACTTGTCTATTTTATCGTGGCTGGATGAGTGACATGGTGTCAGAACTAGGATTCCAGAGACTGCTTTTCAGAGTTATGAGGTGAAGAGAAACAAGCACGAAAAAGGGCCAGAAACAAACCAAAGGTAATGAAAACTTACGCAAACAAAGGTTTACTAATTAAACAAAATGTTTAAAATTAAGATATTTGATAAAATGATTATCAGAAAAGTACATAAGGGGTTCGGAATTACCTCGGAATTTCAAAACGAGCATGTTTAAAGCAAAACGGGCATGTTTAAATTAAAACAAGCACAAGAAGAATATAATGGGCATGGAAAAAGATTAAACGAGCAAAACAAATATAATAAGGGCAAAAAGGGCACATTAAACTTAAATAAAGCAAGATGACTGCATGTTTTTGGCAATGTACTGTGTTTTGGCATAACTACTATTTCGCTCTGTATTCAGGGTATAACTAGAGTTATTTTAAGTATCCCAAAGTATGTAAAAGTGTTTACAGTGTGTGCTTATTACTGCATTTACATTTATTCTGAAGAGTTTATTTGTGTACAAAGTGCAACTATTTCATAAAGTACAGTCAAAATACAACCATTTAAGAAAGTTTCTTGCACTGGGTATGTCTATTCACAAAGTAACGCCATTACAGAGTGTTTCTTGCACTGTAAAGATTTATTTAGCAAAGTACAGACATTTTTGGAAAGTTTCAGTGTGCTGTGTACTGGTTATTTGCAAAATGCAGTTACTTTGAAATGTTTCTTACTCTGAACTTCTTCTGCCCAGTTCATTCACACAGTGCAGCTGTTTTGAAATGTTTCTTATACTGATAAGAGGTGATTTCTTACAGTACAGCAATTTCAAGAGTATTACAGCGCCCAAGAGACTTATTATGCAAAGTTCAGTTATTCAAAGGCTTGTTGTGCTATTGGGCATAGTTACAAATACTGGCATACATTTCTGGCATATGTATATGTGTGTGGGTTCATGCATACTTGCAAAAGCCTTCACTGGTATGTGTTAATTCCAGTTCTCTGCAATATTCTGATCAAACTCCAGTGGTGATGGTTTTCGAAATCTATCTGACATATCGACAGATTTCAAAAACCATCACCATTGGTGTTTGATCAGAATGCTGCAGAGAATTGGAGAATATCTGAGCAAGAGTATGATGTTTTTATACAAGCAGCTTATTCTGACAAAGATGCATGCACCAGGGTATTCATTCTGCTAAACCTAGTTGGGTCAGAGGCCATTGAAAGGGAGCATTCATTTGTCTATACACCAGCAGTATACGAGGGAGAAGGTGAAAACCATCGTATTGTTGTACAAACTGAATCAAGGGAAGACCCCAAGTGTTTGAAGCGCATGTTCAGGGAAATATGTAACCCCCCAAACAAATATTACATTAGTGAGGCATTTGTTTTACACAAGAGATCAAAAACCAGGGGAAACTTTTGCAGCTTACATTACTGTCCTGAGATACAAAGCTAAAGCGTGTTGGTTTGGAGATTTAAAAGACGAGTTAATGAAGGGCAGGCTTGTGTGTGGTATTAATAGTGCTGCAGTGAGAAAGATTTTGCTTTGTGACAGTGATTTAATGCTGAGCAAAGCTATTGAGATTTATCAAATCCATAAAGTTACAGAAAGGCACACAAGCATGCTTGCAAGTGATAAGAGCATGATTTCAGCAGGCTCCAGAGCAAATGTAGACAGCTAGCAACACGTGGCTAGCAGAAGCTGACATAAGTACATGGCACCTGCCACCCTAGCAAGCTCCCCAGGTAAAACCCTTAGTTTTCCAGCAAGTTCTAAGAAAAGGACATGCTCAATGCAGTACAAGGGTGAGTCAGCAAAACCCAAATCCAGCTTTATTGTTAACTGTCGCAATTGTGGAGTCAATCATGACTCTAAAAGAGAAACATGCTTAGCATTTGATCAGCAATGCCACAAGTGTGAAAAATGGAACCATTTTCAAAAGTTTTGTAAATCAAGTAAATCACATACAGTTATAAAGAAGGGTCACTTGAAAAAACACGTTGATCATATAGAGAACTGCAATTTTACTTTCCATGTAGATGGTGTATCAGTAATTAGTGAAAATCTGATGCAGTAAATTTTTTGGCAAAGAATGAAGTGTTTTGTACTGTCCAGATCAAAGGTAACTCCACCAAGCTTAAAGTGGACACTGACTCAAAGTATAACGTTATGTCAGCAGACACATTTGCTAAGGAGAGAAATAATGAACAGTATGGCCAGTTGTATGAAATTTGTTGCTTATGGAGGTGAAGAAATTCAAACCGAAGGCTCAGTAGTGCTTTCATGTTATTTGGCTAGGAACTGTTACAACTTGTTATTGCATGTAATCCGAAGACCTGTGCAGTCATTATTGGGTCTCAGAGACAGTTTGAGAATGAATTAGCTTTCTTTTATCAAAAAAGTTCATCATATAAGCACATATCCTAGTTCTAATTTTACTGAAGCTATTTTCTCAGAGTATGCTGATGTTTTCGATGACAAGTTGGGCAAACTTCCAGTTGTGTGTTCTATGAAGTTAGACCCAGAGGTCAGTCCAGTGGTCAGACTGGCAAGAAAAGTTCCGATAGCTATGTAGAGTATATTTAAAGCTCAGTTGGATAAAATGGTGCGGCAAGGTGTAATTTGTTCAGTTACAGAACCAACTTAATGGGTGTCATCCATGGTAGCAGCCCACAAAAAAGGCTCAGATGAAATCAGAATACGTATTGACCCAAGAGATTTGAATAAAGCATTAAAGAGATCACATCATCCAATGTGTATACTCAAGAAAGTCACAGTCCTGATACCAAATGCCACTGTTTTTTCTGTATTGGATGCAAAAAATTAATTTTGGGAAGTGATGCTTGATCGCAAATCCTCATTACTGACTACTTACAGTACCCCATTTGGCCGATGTAGATTCCTCAGGATGACATTTGGAATAAATTCTGCAAGTGAAGTCTTTCAACATGCAATGGAGCAAATGTTGTGCCATACTAGTAGATGATTTATTGGTTGGAGGCGATGGTGAAGCAGAGCATAACCTTAAGAAAGGTCTAGACAGAGCATGTGACGTGAACTTAAAGCTCAGTCCTCTGAAGTGCAGAATGTAGGTCATTTATTTACTAGCACTGGCTTGTGACCAGACCCGTCCAAGCAAGCAGTCATTCTTGAGATGCCAGCACCAGATAATGTTCAAGCTCTACAAAATTTTCTTGGTATGGTTAACTATTTAGGCAAGTTTATAACAGACTTCAATGAGTTGACAGCACCTTTGAGCTGCTGGGCATAAATGGTATATGGTATTGGTTGGAACAGCACCAGAAGGCATTTGAAGACCTTAAACAGAAAATTGCCACTCCACCTACATTAAGATACTATGATGTCAATAAACCATTAACTCTTTCCTGTGATGCTATAAAATTTAGTCTTGGTGCAGTTATTCTTCAAGAAGGCAGACCAGTAGCCTATGCATCTAGAACTCTTACCCAAACTGAAATGGAGTGTGCTCAAATTGAGAAAGAACTTTTGGCAATAGTATTTGCATGTTCAAAGTTTCATGATTATGCCTGTGGTCGAGCTATTCAGTTTAATCACCAGCGTCTAGTTACTATTGTAAAGAAACCTATGTATTCAGCTTCAGCGACATTACGAAGGATGATACTCAAACTGCAAAATTACAACTTCAAAATGATCTATACAAAAGGCAGACTTCTTTATCTGACTGATACCTTATCCAGATTGCCCATCAATACAATGGAATAGCTTCATGCAGAGAATTTTGACTTTGACGTCATGGAAGTGCGTAATTTTTCTACCATGAGACTTGATGAGCTGACAGATCATACAAAGACTGATCCTGTTTTGCAAAAGCTCAATCACTACATTAATGCTGGATGGCCGTCAAAGCACTGTAGTGTACCACCCGAACTGCAAGCTTATTTTCCTTACAGAGATGAGATGTTGATGGAAGATGGCATTATTTTCACAGGTTCTAGGATTCTTGTCCCTGCTTCCTTACAGCATGAATATATTCAGATTTTGCATCATAGTCACTCAGGTTTTGAATCTACCAAAAGAAGGGGCGAGAGAACTAGTATTTTGGCCTTCTCTAGTAAAATACATTGAGAAAGTACTTTCTTCTTGTTCAGTATGCAATAGTACTAAACTAATTGTCCACAACTGCCACAGGATAACTTTTCTTCTGAAAGAACCAAACACCAGACAGGTAAGGTTATTGGCACTTTCATTCCATTTATTCCCACTCCAAAACGGAACTTCATCAGCTACACACACTTTACCCACTTCCCTCTTTTTATACAATAATTACCTCAATCAACACATTTTATAATCAATTAAATTAATTAATTGAATTCTACATTTAAAATCCATAATTATGCATTTCATTGTTTAAAAGTGTATATGCATATTATTTCTCTCTTTTTCGTAATTAATTTCCTAGAGTTGTTCTTCAGAACTATAAAAAATTCATGCTGTTGAAAATACACATTTTAAAATTCTATAACATGTTAGAAATAAATTCTTATAAAAATGCATATATGTTGTTTATATTATTGACCATAAAATGAAAACATTCCTGTTCAAATCACTTCTGCCTTTAAATGCAATAAACTATTTAATGAAATTCTGTCATTGATTCCAGGGAAAACTGTGACATTTAATAAAACCTGTCAAAATGTTTCCCTGTACTCTAAAAAACAAGGTCATTTATCTCCTCCCTCTTGTCTACCCACCTTTTCCAGAACACAACAAAGGAACTTCGTAAAATCCTTACACCCTGTACTATGTCTATATAGGGCATTGGTTTTATCCTGTCTCTTTATTGCGTAAACGTGCTGGTATATTCTCTTTTTTAGTTTGTTTTCCGTTTTTCCTACATAGTATGCACAGCACGACTGACACAAAGCTACATACACTACTCCTTTTGTATTGCAATTGCAATTTCCGGCTACTGGGATTGTTCTTTTGTAGCCTTCACTCACAATGTTACTAGTTTCATATATGTATCTACATTCCTTGCATCCATTGCATTTCCTCATATTTCCAAGTGAAGTTCTGTCTTTATCTTTCTTCCTTTCAAACAAATTCTTGATATTAGGTTCCCTTCTAAATACTATTTTTGGCTTGTTAACCACTTTTTCTGTTAATCCAAATGCCCCAAAAACACAGTTCCAGTTTTTTTCTACTATATTTAGTAGCTCTAAACTATCCTGGTCATATGTTAATACACAACGACAATTGGTTTCACCTTCTACTTTATTTGTCCCAATCAGACTGTCTGGATTTTTCAATAAAGGGGGGTAACACTCATTTCTTTTACTTACTACATCATTCTCTTGACCCTGTAATACACTGTTAGGGTACCCTCTTAATCTGAACATGTCCTTCAATTTTTCTAACTGTTCTTTGAACTTGTTATCCTATGTTGTCAGCCTTGATGTTCTAATCATTTGGTCTTTTACCAAATTTATTTTTTTACCAGAAGGGGTAGTCACTTTCAAAATGTAGGAAACCATTTGAGTAGGTGGGCTTCCTGCAAATACAGGATTCATAACATCCTTCTCCTCTGTTCTTATATAGGTGGATGTCCAAATAGTTAACTGCTTTATCCTTGATTTTACTAGTGAAGCTTAAAAAATCTGTAGAGGAGTTAATGTATTCTAAAAATATATCTATCTCTTCTACCTCACCTTCCCATAGAATTAGAATGTCATCCAGGAATCTATAATATCTATATATATTTTTCCTGAAACTAGAACTTAACACAAATTCGGTTTCCCATTGCCAAAGAATGATGTTGGCAAACACTGGGGCTACTGCTGCACCCATTGCTACCCCCCGGGTTTGTTTGAAATATTCTCCCTGGAACCATACAAAGTTGTTTTTCAAAACTGATTCCGTGAGGGTAGCTGATACATAAATTGTGCCTTCTGAAAACCTGGTTCCTTTCTTAAGAGCTTCCTGAAAGTATTCCATTCCTTCCACCTGTGGAATACTCAAAAAAAGGTCCTTAACATCTATACTCAAATAGATTATTCTCTCCTTAAACTCATTTTTCACCATACACTTCAATAGGTGCCAGGAATCCTTTAATACATGCTTTTTATCCTCAAAGAATTCCTTTAGGTGGAAATCCAACATTTTTGCTAAGGGTTCCATCTTACTCCCCCTCCCTGCCACTATAGGTCTAATTGGTGGATCCCCGAATGATTTATGGATTTTGGGGATCCCAAAAAAAGGCAGGTATTACAGGATTATTGACTTTCAGGAATTTCACCTCATCTTCACTAAATCTATATTCCAGAAAAAGTTCTTTGTGAGTCATATCCAATCTTACATTAAAAATGTTAATCTCATTCAGTGATGCTGTACTAAAGTAGGAACTGTCGTTCAAATATTTCATCATTCTACCTGTGTAGTCATGATGACTCATTATGACTACCCCATCCCCTTTATCCGGCCTCATTATTCTTATTTCATGATTCCTCATTATTTCTGTTAACACTTTTTGTTCGATATTTGTTAGGTTTTGTTCACACAGTTTAGTTCCCTTCCCTTTTAAACTTCTGTATTCTATCTCATTGAGTCTTTTAAATAAGGCCACCTGTGGTAATAAAGGGGGGTTATATGTTCTCCTTCTCTTCAACATCACCCTATTATCATTACCAGTTTTAAATTAATGGCCCTTGCAAACATCTTTAAATCCAAAATTGTACTAACATATGGTTCTGTTTTTTGGGGATATAACTAAACCCTTTTGTGAATAATTCTCCATAAGTATTGTTTAAAGGGGTTCCACTATAGTTATAGATCTTAAGCCCCTTGTGTTCAAAAATAATATCACTTTCTCTTTCAACATTTGCATGTATATTCTCTCCATTAGTATCAGTATTATTATACATTTCTTCTATGTAGTTATTAAAACTTGCATTTATTGTTAAATTACTAGCTTCCAAATCATCAATTTCAAAAAAGACAATACTTTTCATCTGTTATGTAAAATACATTTGTGTAATTTTTGTTCCCCACGTGTTTAATACCAAGAGCCCCATCCGTTACTGCGGTAATGACATTAGTTTCTTCCACATTTAAACCAGTGTTGTTACTTATTTCCCTCATATAACTGTTATTTCATTTGGATTATTTTCATTTGAGTCATTCAGATCAAAAAGGACATGATTTACAACAACTTTCTCGTTCATTGTATTCAAAACACATTCAAGGTTTTTCTTCCCTGAATGTCCATTAGTTTCTTCCACATTTAAGCCAGTATTGTTGCTTATTCCCCTCATCCAACTAATTATTATTTTCATTTACGTCATTACCATTTGGGTCATTCAGTTCGAAGAGGACATGATTTACAACAACTTTTTCATTCATTATATTCAAAGCACTTTCAGGGTTTTTGTTCCCTGAATGTCCATTTTCAACAGTCCCAACAAGTGTCTTTATACCAGGACATTCATTACACTTTTCAAACCAGTTATTGTGAAAAAGTTCAGGTGACCTTACCATTGGTAGTATGTTTGTGGTGGTGGCGGTCTTCCCTTTCTTCTATTCTGGCCCCCTTGTTGTCCCTGGTATTCTTTCCAGTTCTGGTTTTTGTTCCTGGGTGTCCAGGAACCGTTTTTGTTTTTCAGACATGCAGACCTTCTTGGTAAAGGTCGAAAATCCTGCTCCTACCCCAACCTCTGTTCCCTACATACCTCTGGATCTCCAGTCTCCTTGCCTGGTGGAATTTCAATTACTTCACCATCTGTTTCCACAAATGACACCCTCGAGGGGCTACTCACACCTGGAATTGGGTATGCCCTTTTCTGCTCGTATTCCTCTTGGTCTCACTTCAACTTGTTTTGTTTTTTCTTTTTAATTGTAGCCTCATGCTGCTCAACTGGTTTGAGATTGATTTACCAGCTAATCTAACTTCCACTGCTGTTATCGCCAAGTTGAAATGTCATTTCTCAGTACATGGCAGTCCACACTGACAATGGTACACAATTTACCAGTCAGTTGTTTCAGAAATTTGCAAAAGAATGGAACTTTGTACATGTTACTAGTAGTCCAGAATATCCACAGTCATATGGACTAGCTGAATGTGCAGTACAGAGTGCAAAGCGATTACTTGAGAGGTCAAAGTATGGTAATACCAATGTCTTTTTGAATTTACTTAATCTCAGAAACATACCCCATGACAATATACGTGGCTCGCCTGGTCAGAGACTTGTTTCTAGGCAAACCAGAACAACATTGCCTATTAGTTCCAGTTTGTTGAGGCCTAATGCTAAGAACAACAGAACAAATAGTGTCCCAATTATTCAGAAAGCATTCTTTCCAGAAGTCTAGCTATGATAAATCGAGCAGATTTCTTCGTTCATTGAAAGAAGGAGAGACAGTGAGGATACAAATGGCGAAAGGTTTTGACCAGATTGATCAAGTAACAGATATATGTACCGAGCCGAGATCCTACTTTGTGGAATCTGAGGGTGTGGAGTACAGGAGAAATCGCAGCCATCTCCTTCCTGTACCAGAATCAATATAACAGCATTGTTCCTGCAATACAGACTCTAGATCTCAGAGCAATCCAGACAATGTTCCTGTTGCAGAACATGTCTTAACTTCTAATTCCATTCCTGATGATGTTCCTGATGTCCCTAAAGTTGAACATTCAGCAGAGACAGTCCCAGTTGCTAGACCTAATTCTAATTTCTGTGCCACATCATTTGGTCGTATTTCCAGACCTAGCATGAAATACACAGCAACCTGGACATAATTGCCTTTATGTATTTAGTTTTGCATAATTGTATGACAAAGAATTATTTGTATTGATTGCTTGTCAATTAATGTCGTCAGTATTGTATGATTTATTTCTCAAAGATGGAGGATGTAGAATAGTATGTGTGTGTGTTATACCTTTAAGAAGCATTTTAAGGTCAGCACGTGCATATAAACAGCAAGCACGTGCTAGCTTCAGTGCCATTTTGAGAGTGCAGCCAGAGAGTGAGACATGTATGAGTGTAATAGCTAGTTTGTTTATAAGTTTATCTAAGTTAAAGTTATTAAGCTTCAATTCTGATGTGTTTTTTACATAATAAAACTGCTTGAACAAACCCCACAAAGACTTGTCTATTTTATCCTGACTGGACGAGCAACAAGGCCTATTTTATAAAAATATATAATGTTTATGAGTCACTTCTAAACAAAAGAATAAAGATAGTCAAACATTTTTCATGCAGTTGTAGTTGCTGCCAGTAATACAGTTTGACAGAGTTGATATGGATATGGTCTAAAAACAATTTTTTAGAACAAACTGTCAAAGAGCCATTTGCCATCTGAATATATTTTGTTGTACTATTGCCCCTCTCAGGCAATTTTAGAAGTATATAATCAAACATGAAAAGCATGCATATGCTTCATCATGCATACTTTTATGTTTCCTACCTATGGCTGTACTTTCACAGATTATTTTCCATGGAAGATTGTTGTCTGTTTCCCGTACTATTCAGGCGCATTTGTCTTCATGGTACTGTTGACCACTTTGTCTTTTTGAAGGCCTCAGAATATAAGGAAGCAGCGTTGGCAGGTTTGGGTAGTAGAACTGGTTGCCTGAGTATCTGCTACACTAACATCTGCCATTGCCTTAGTGATCAAATTGTCCACTTGTCTGTTTTACCTTATGACTTATATTTAAGGAATAATGCTACTTGGCTCTATTGTTGTCTGAGTCGAATGCTTTCAGTATTAACAGATGTAACAACTTGAATGAGCCCTTATGCGTTACTGCATCTTATTCTTAGTATGGAGAGATTCTTTTGTGAGGCACTTAAGAGTAATACAGAGGATTCGGGCTCATAACTGACTACTCAGACTCTCACTGCCTTACTCTATGGGAATCTTCTCACCTAAAAGCATTCAAGAAAAACAACACAGAGGTTCTCCAAGAGCCTGCTTTCCTTGTGCTGCTGCTGTCCTTTATGCAAGCAGGCAGGTAGGAATGTATCTGCAGTGCAATGCTTTATGGACGGTATGTTCTATTGGAGCAACCTTGATTTAGTACTTAACATTGCGTCAAAGTTAAATAGTTTTGTATAGATCTCTAGAATTATTTAACCTAACTGCTTCCAAGTAATGAGAAGTCCAGGTTTGTGCTTTAAATTATCTTGCTTCCTTGGCATAGCCCATAGCTTAATTGTCAGCCGGCCTATCTTTTACTGCTGTAAATAAGAACACTTTACCCCAATTCCACTTCCTAGTTAAAAATTACACCTTGTGACACTGCTGGATGTTTCCCCCCTTTAACAAGCAGCATAGTATTCTTAAAATAAATTTCAATAGTGTCTCTTACAAAAAGGAGAGAGCTGTGCATATTATTCATCTCAGGCACCTTTGCAGGTCAAAACAGACACCCAGGGAGTGTGCGCAGTCTATACCTGCCTTATGTTTAGCAGGTTAAAATATGGATGCCCAGGGAGCATGGACAGATTGATTGCTCTCCTCCCATGCCCAGTATACAAGCCACCCTCTGATCACATAATGTATCACAACTTCTCCCAGCCTACTCTCCTTTCATTAATCTCCTCTTCAAGCTACAGACACCAGTGTAACAAATTATTTCTCAGGACATGTTCACTATGAAACCTGACTTTCTACTCTTACATCCCACCCTTATTCCTCACCATGTTCCTTTCCCCTCGTCATTATTTCTCTGCACTGTACTCTTCTGAACATATTTAACTTCCTACCTATAGCTGCTCATTTCCTTCATTCCCAGTGTTCTCCTTACACTCAGCAGGTTGTGAACCTTTAAGCAGTTGCTTCTGTTAATGTGCATTTGCTTGATATTCTTATTACCTTACTGTATGATACTTGCAAATATTTTTCATCCAGGTTAGCCAGAAAATGGTCACTTTTTGATGAGTACACTACCCTGTCAAATGTGTAAAATAGGCAAGTAAACAAATAAAGTAAATAAATATTTTCTGAACAAAGAAGAAAATAATTTCTGCCAATCAACTCCATTTGCTGAACAAAACATTTAAAGTGAAGGCCTGGGAGAAAAGATCTGTCTCATGTTTGTTGCATGTTCAGAAGTAAGCCATGGTGTGCAGCCCAAGGCTTGTACAGTAAGGAGAAAGATATGCGGTTTGCAAAGGTGTCCTTTGGAATCTAGTAGGGAGGTACTGTGAAATAAGCCTACAGGCAAACTGAGCTGCACATTGAGGCTAAGGAACCACGGTGATTTAGAGCATGACCTAGGGCAAGTGACAGGTTAGAGGGCAAAGCACATGCACATATAGCAAATTGTGCATCATGCCTGACTGCATGTCACAGGTCATTTCACCAATTCATACCATCTCTGCTGAACAGGTAGATGGTGGTAGAGTTGAGTGAGAAAGATATGGGTAACACCATGTACACAGCTAAAATAAGCAAGAAACAAGTAAAAAACAGATCTGCATTACCAAGGACTGCATGAATATTCAAGGAAGTATTTTAACAAGTGTAGTGAGAAACACATGGCCAACATCATGCAATTCATATGGACAATGCAATCAAATGGACACCAACTAGACAGTGTATCTAAACTGGGGACAGCTGTATGCATACAGCAGTGTATCCCTCACTCAAAAATATACAGGTGCTGTCATACACTATTTACACAATCCCTCTTTCTGTACCCTGTGAAAACTACACATTTATGTGTACAGAATGTTATGTTGATTTAAACATTGATGTGAATTATCATCCCAGACTATGGTTGCCTTGATGTAAACATAGATGTGAGTTATCATCGCAGAATATGGTTGTCTTAATGTAAACATAGATGTGCTATCATCCTAGAATGTTGTTGTCTTGAATATAAATAGAGCTGTGAGTTATCACTCTAGACTATGGTTTTCTTTATATAAACATAGGTGAGTTATCATCTTAGAACAGGGTTGTGTTTATGTAAACATAGATGTGAGTTGCCATCCTAGAATATGATTGTGTTGATGTAAATATAGATGTGAGTTACCGTCCTAGAATATGATTGTGTTGATGTAAACTTAGATGTGAGTCATCATCCGATTTTTAATTTCTCCAAATCTTTTGGGTTTCTAATACTGTGACGGGAATGGACCCCATTCCTAAGTCAAAGTATGATTAAAGTTTATGAAATTAGTATTGTTTCAATCTTTGCTGTCAGCCAAAAGTGCTCTTTACAGCACCCACAATGTGCCCAGTAATGACTCCTTCTGCAATTCATATGGGGTTACATGGATTATTAACATATCTAAATACAATTGTAGATTCTTTTTTATAAGAAGCATTGCTTTCTTCTACTACTGTTGGAACTGTCTGGGTATCTTTCTTCCACATTGCTCTCATTTCTGCCTGCAGATCCTGATATTTTATGACTTTGTGTCTCTCTGTACGCAAGACACTGTTGTCACTTAACAATTTCAATGATCAATCCTACTTTTGTCTCCTTTTCTTGGACCACTATATCCGGGTTTCTAGCATCTATCTTTTGAACTGTTGGTAATGGGTGATCCCATGTGATATAAACTTCATCATTTTCTTTGATGCTTTGTGGCTCATGTTTCCAGTGTTTTTCAGCCATTTCAGTACCATAATGTTTGCACAATCCCCAGTGCAACAGTCTTACCACATTATTATGCCTTTCAGTATACAGTCCTTCTGCCATTAGTATGTCACAACCAGCAACAAGGTGTGCGACTGTTTCCAATTCTGTTTTACAAAATCTACATTTGTCTGTTTCTCCCACATCTTCAATGGAATTTGTAAACCAGTGTGTACATAGCCCACTATCTTGAGTTGCCAATATTGACCTTTCATCTCTTGGTTTGAATTCGCCTCTCCTTAACCATTCCTGTGCTAGTTCCTGATCAACATAAGGTTCTTCCAGAAGTTTTCTATACTTGCAACTGTATTTATGCTTATTCCACATTTCTTGCCTTCTGATTTGGTCCTTCGCGTTATATTCTTTCTTTTGTTTTTTGGCACATTCAGTTGCTGCCTGATTTTTATCTACTTCTGGTTTGATTTCCATTCCTGCTTGACGCCGATATGCTTCTGCTAAATTAAGCAGAGAAGTCATCTTAGATTTATTTTCCTCATGTTTCAAAACGTTCACTACATTTGGGTCTTGTGAGGTCAGCAGATATGTGTGAAGCCCCACAATTACAGATCTATATCAATTTCAAGGAGGCCCATGCTCCTTCAGAATGGTGAATATATAATCTTGGTATACACTGATTTTTATAAATCATTTAGTGACCATGAAGCATCCTTCTTGTTGATGTTGCGCTGGTGCAGCAGTTAGCATTTTTGCCTCACAGCAAGAGGTTCTCCCGTTCGATTCTCGGCTGGAGCGCCTTCTGTGTGGAGTCTTGCATGTCCTCCCCACAGTCGAGTGATGTTAAAGACATGCAAGTAGATGTGTGCGTGAATGGGTGTGCCTCCTTTGAAGGTTGGGCATCGGGCTGGCAACTCAGTACCGTAAAAATCCCCAGCCAATCATTAGTGGACCGGAGTTCCACTGTGGCGATCCCTAACCGGGAAAAGCTGAAAGACATTACTATTTGGTGACCATGAAGCATCCTTCTTGTTTTCTTATCTAATGTATCCAACACATTTTGGGGCCAGTCAATCACTCCAAAACTGTAAGTTAGGATAGGAAGATTAAATTGGTTTATAGCTTAGATTTTGTTCATAGATGTCAACGCTGTTTTCAGAATTAATTTGTCTTCTAAAGTATTCCTTACTAAGTTTTATTCACATTTGTTCATGTTTTATTGTTGATCCTACATCAGTTCCCAAATGCTCAACTTCTTTTATATCACATTCTTGTCCCAAACTGATGTTTTCCTGGTGCTGCAGTTATCTTGCTTTAAACGTTGCTTTTGCACACTTATCAAGATCAAATGACATTCTTATATCATCTGAAAAAGTTTTGACAACCTGTAGCTGTGCTTTCAGTTCCTCATCTGATGAGTTATACAGTTTTAAATCATTGGCAAAGAGAAGATGAGAAGTTTTTACACTTTGTTGTTTTATAGGAGCCAAATTGTAGCCATGGCCTAAGCTGTTAAGTGAACAACTTAGTGGGTTAATGGCAAGGCAGAATAGCAATGGTGACAGAGAGTCATCCCCTTTGAATTGTTATCCCTGTGTTAGTAATCTGTCCTTTATCATGGCTTAATTGCAAACTGGTGTGCCACAGTTTCATGGTCACTGTAATGTAGTTGATCAGTGTAGGGTGTATCTTATAAATTTTTAAGCACTCTTTTATCCATGCATGTGGGATACTATCAAATGCTTTTTATAGTCAATTCATGCCATACTTAAATTCTTCCCCCTTTTACAGTTCTTCAGTATGACTGTATTTAACAACAAATGATCCTTTGTTCCATATGACTTTCTTTTATTGCTCTTTTGTTCTACTACCATAATTGAGTTTTCTTCTAAATGTCCTTAAACCCTGTCAGCATCATTTCCCATGTATAGTTTATACCTGTAAGAAGGCAAGTTATTGGTCTATAATTTTTAGGGTAGCTTGCAGGTTCATTCTTAAGTAGAAGCATTATTTTGTCTGTTAGCCAGGTTGGCGTATGCTCAGGGTGCGAATATAAATAGTTCTTACTCATGGTTAAATCTTTGTGCAAAGATGTTAATACTTTTAACCAAAAGTTAGGTACTACATTTGGGCCTGGGGTTTCCAATTAGAGGCTTTTCTTAACTTTGTTTCAATCTCTCTGGTTGTTATTTCATCCCATTTCATATCCTGTACCTTTAAACTTCTTATTCTTTCTTTTACTTCTTCTATCCATTTAGCATCTTTGTTATGTTCCACAGGATCTTCATAGACACTTCTCCAAAATGTATGTATTTCCTCTTTTTTTGGCGGTCTTTCAATTCCTTTTACCTTATTTCCCAATTCTCTATAAAACTTTTGGGGGTCATTAATAAATTGCTTATTTTGTACTTTTCCTTTATATTTATCTGTGTATCTTCTACGTTTTTCCACTTGTACTGAAAGTTTTAGTTTGTTATTTGTGATAGTGCATGAGAGATCCTGGTCTGTCCTAATACTGTGCATTCCTTTTATCACATCTATCTTTCTTAGTATTTTTGTTGATCTATTCCCTCTTCTATAGTTTTCTAACAGTGACACTTCTTGTCTTAATTGCTTTATAGTTTTCTGTATTCAATACTTCCATGATAGTATTTGATTTCTCCCCTTCCTTTCCCTCGCTACCCTGTGTTCTTGTGGTAGAACTTTATCAGTTATTAATTTAGCAGCACAGTAATATATCCGGTTTACTTCTGCTATATCGCATGGATTTCTATAGACAGTCCTAATTACTGCATTCATTTGTTTTATTAGACTTCTGACGTTTTGGGTTTTATTGACCTTCTGCAGTCTATTTCTCTCATTGATCTTAATATAGCTATCCATGTCTATTAAATCAAGTAACCTTAGCTCATTTTCTTCCAAACTGAGGGCACATCCCTTGTTTTCCATTTCCTGCGGGCATTCTATAGAAAGTTCTATAGCATCTTCCTGTGGCATTTTCTCTTCAATTTCATCCTGTGCCATCTATTGCTCTGTCATATGGGAACTCACTGGCCAATCACTCCTCAACATTGACTGCATCAGAGTTTCCACAGTTTCCTGTTCCTTCCCTTGCTGTCTAGCTTCAAATGAACGTTTATACTGGTTTCCTGTGGAAGGCTCCAAAATATCTTGATATGGCACCTGATCAATTGCTTCTTGTTCTACTGGTTTCCCCTTAATTTGGATATCCATTGCTCTATCATGTTGTGGCGCTTTCTGCATTTGATTTTCTGCACTGAATCCTTCACTTTGCAGGTACTCCATAACCTCAGTTTCTATTTCTTTAACTTCTCCATTACTAATTTCCTTTTCTACTTTTCCTCTTTGTCGTCTTATTTTTTGTATTGTAAAGTTTTCTATGTCCTGATTCCTTTATCAGTAATTCTCTTCAAATATCTTTGGTGCTGCTCTTTATGTCTTGGTTAGTTTTGCTTTCTCCTTTGCATAAATATTACACCAAATTAAATGTCTTTTTCATTCCCATGTCCATATTTCTTCTTCAGGTGTCTCTTGATCTTCCTGTTTCTCCTTACTTTGGAGACTCACGCCATCATGCTGTGATGTAACCTGTGTTAGACCTTCTATACCAAATCCTTCACTTCGCATGAACTCCATAACTTCAACTTCTAGTTTGTTAACCTGTACTTCACTAGTTTTTTCTACATTCCATCTTTGTGATATTGTGAAATTTTCCATATCCAGATGCATCTGCCTGTATTTCGTTGGGGCTGCCTTCTTTATATTGATTAATTTGGTTTTCTCCTTTGCATAAATATTGCACCATATCAAATCTCTCTTTCTTTCCCATGTCCATATTTCTTTTTTATGCTTTTCAGGTATCTCTATGTTTTGTTGTTTATATTTTCACACCTCCTCAGATGCTTCTTTTTCCAAACATGCCAAAGTTTCTTGATCTATATACTGTTTTTCACAAATCTGTTGTATTAATGAACACAAATTTTCATTTGAAGCTTCTGACAGTTTTTCTTGTAGAAGTATTTTTCTTTCCTCTAATTTCTCTCTTAATCATTTTGTATATCTTGTGTCTGGAAATTCTGGGCTTTTTGCATAATAGTAACAATACATTACCCTCTGGATACTTATTTGTTAAAAAAACTCATTATTTCTATAACTAAACATTAAACTGCCTCTTTTTTATTATGTACTGTACTTGTATGTTGTATAGCCTGTATGCCTCCTTTTTTCCATTATGTACTGTATCTATATGTTGATTTGAACCTGCATTTTACACTGTAATGATTTCTGTCCTCTTTGAATATTTCTGTGTTAACCAGAAATGTCCTTGTGTATCCAACTGATGTTATTTTATGTTATTTTATCTGTGTGTTATGGAGCTTATCTCCCTGGGCCTCTACTGAAAATGGACATATATCCAATTAGACTAGCCTGGTCAACAAATGTAAAATAAAATAAAATAAATAAATAATAATTTCTTTCTTATCCTCGATAGTCCACTCTATCGTTTTTATGGCTGTTCTTTGGCCTATCAGGTTTTGTGATTTTTGTGGACTGCTACTTCCTTCTACAAGGTCATCCTCCCCCTGTTCCTGGCCTGTCCCCATTGTAGGAATGTTTCTGTATTTTGAGGATTCTACATTGTCATTTTTTCCAGTCCTTGCACCAGTACGCTTACCAGGATTGGGCACTTTTTATCCTGGGTCTTGTGCACCCAGCTATCTCTTTTAATTTTTGACCTACTTCTGTCCATGATATATGCTATATAAATACAGTCTATATATTAGTTTCACCTTGGTGAGATTTTGATGTAAGCATAGATGTGAGTTACCCATCCTAGAATATGATTGTGTTGATGTAGATATAGATGTGAGTGATCATCCTTTTGCTCAGTATTTGTAGTAGCACGTCTTAGCTGCTCCAAAATATGTTACTTGCAGTTAATGCAGTTAAAGATTCAAAAATATTCAGTTCAAATGAGACTTCTTAAATAAAAAGGGAACAACTCCGCCAAACATTGTGTGGCTGTTCAGAAGGCATACATGTGAGACTGCAATCTGCAGAAACATCTGTAAGCCAATGTTGTTATTTTATGACCAGCGCTTATGTGGCTTGACTCATGTGACCTGTGCAAGTGAGGATAGCTATCCTGCTTAACATTTTTCACTGGTGTTTCCTGATAGTGATGTCTGAAGCACACAGTAAACAGACCATCCAATCAGTGGAAAACCTGTAAAGGTTTCAGCATATCAGGTCATTATACTCTGACTCTGTCAAATGTCTGTTGTCATGACACATGCATATACCAGATGCTGCTACTTTTCCAGTACTCACCTGTACTCGGATTGGTGTTGTTTAGGTGGAAGACACTACCTTCCCCACTGAACTTCCAGTTACTTCTGCCACTTATCATATAGAGGTTGCTGCAGTTCTAGTGCCAGGGCTAAGATTGGTTTTCTGGATAGGCAGAATGCTTTCTTCTAGTCGTTTTATGCAGCAAGGCACACACAAAAAACATATTGATGACTGTATTAGGAACATATTATACTGCCATTATGAATGGATCATGGTATCTTGGGATGGTCAGATTCACATTTTACAACAGCATGCATCTGTCTGTGATATCACATTATAACAATGTTTGTCTAAGGTTAATGGATGCTGCACAGAAGCTATCAGCCATCACTTGAAGAGGTATCTTGCCTCATCTGCATTACATGAAGTACAATTTTGAGAGTGAAGAAGCTGCTGTGCAGCATGAAAACATATTATGACTGTTTCCTTCACTCACCAGCTAAATGCAGCTCAGGAAATTCACTGTGCTGAATCTGTCGTAGAAGTAATACACGTACTATAAGTTGACGGTGCTGGCATGCTAATTGGACATTTGTTATGGGCCTGTCTTCATTGTATACCACCTGAAAGTTTAAATAATAGTAGCCCATCCTCTCAGTGTGCACATAGCTCTCTGTTGCTGGGGTGATGCCTTGAATGCAATGTGTGCATTCAGCAGAACCCAGCAATGAGGGAGGAAGGGCTTTCCCCTGCGAATTTCTTGTGCATTAGATATGTTTCACATGCCATATTAACATATCCAAGAAATTATCCAGTGTTTTTGAAAATATGCATGGGAGACAATCAATGTATCTTCTGCTGGATGCTGGAAGGTTGGTGTGACTAGAACACATAAAGCAGTATACATCTTGTAGTCAAAAAGAGCAAATGAATTGTGCATTCCTCATGTGTAACTGACAGATGTCACGGGTGCTCCCCTACTAACTAACTCTCCACTTGGAATCTGTCAACAGTTTCCTGATCTGGTAGGCAAACCTGGAGTGTGAAATGAAGATGCTATTGCAGACATCGTTACAGAGCTGCTCATCTTGTTGGTGTAAGTTCCTGCACCACCTGGAATACATAAGCTGGTTCAAGAGAGACAGCTATTCTGTGTTTCCCAGCATTTTTGCTATGCACTCTGGTATTTTTCTTATTTCTTTTTTTGTTTTGTTTTATTACAGTAAATTACACATCTAAAATGTTAATATTGATAAACATATACAGTTTGAACAAGAAAATGAATTGAGCAAGGCATGAAACTAACATTGTTGTATAAATGAGAAAGACACAAGCTAAGTTGCATAATACACCATGTAGTTTGCTCATGTTAGCAATCCAGAATTGTGGAGCACTTAACAGTGTATTACTTTGTACACTGTACTGTGCTAAGTATGTAAACTGTTAGCAGATGACATACATGTTTCAAATGATGGCAAGATGTAACACTTCTGTTTAAGGCATTGCTACCACATAACATAATTCTTTATATATTGGCAAGTTCTATAAAGGTTACGTATATTAGACTTCAATAGGTGGTTTCGGACACTAAAAAGGGAAGGCGTAAGGAAAAAACTGCAGTGGTGAGGACATTCCATAGGGCCTGAAGTTCCAGGTGATAACAGTGATTGGGCATGCAGAGATTTTAAAAAGGTGTTAACTTCTTTAGCTCTAGGGATTTATGCATCAGCCATATAATAAATGGAAAAGGTGATTTACAATCACTGGTTATAAATTTTAGATCATGATAAATGCTGCTGAACTTCCCAGATTCTAGCATGGTGAGGCAGCATATACAGCATGGGATGGAAAAGAGTGACTCAGTTAGACATGTGGTGATGTATATATGTGTTTTGGATGATTTATGTCAATAAAGAAAGACTGCAACTAAGCCCAGAAACCATGTGAGAAAAACAGAATTTGTACTTTAAGGCAGCCACTTTGGATGGCAACCTTCATACTCTGCTAAGGTTTTCTAGTTGTGTGGGTGGGCCACTGTGCACACACACCCAGTACCCATCATGTACAAACAACTAACAGTTTTCTAAAAGTTATAAAGATGAGTAAAATGCTCCCATCCTGATAGGTATCACTTGTCTATGCAGAGTGGGTGCATGCAGCCATTGTGCATGCTAATATGTCATACATATGTAATGAGCGGCACAGTGGTGCAACGGTTAGTGTTGTTGCCTCACAGTAAGAGGTTCTGTGGTTCAATTCTTAGCTGGGGTGCATTCTGTGTGGAGTCTGCACATCCTCCCTGTGTTTGTGTGAGTTTCTTCCCACGTTACAAAGACATGCATCTGGAGCATTTCTCCCCAAGCCTCTGCTGAAAATGGGCTGTGTCCCAGTTGGACTTTCCTGGTAAACAAATGTTAAATAAATAAAATGTGGTATGCTTTTATAGAGGCTAAGGCAAGCATTTTATTCCTGTAAGTAAGCAAGAACATTTCTAAAGGGATATAAGAGGAGAAAAAAAGACTGCTTTACAGAGATTTGAAGAGCATAGTGCAGTTGGAAATGATGCTTGGGAACAGTGTTTCTCCTGTAAATGTTCAAAAGTAGCTAATGTTGAGTTCTTCCAGTCAGAAGTTTAAGGTGATCTATCAGAGTACAAATACATCGCTTCTTCCAACCTTCTCTATACCATTTGGTGTTGCCAGTGGAAAGTTTGGGATGTTTCCACATGGGAATATTAGGATGTTACCAAATATATCAAAATAGAGCAAGTTGTGAGTAACTGCTCAAAATGCCACTATCTAATTTAGACCTCCATGGTGTGGCAATAAGTATGACTCTACTTCAGAACAGTTCTTTATGGCAATTTGGATGACTCAGTCTACCCACCTTGCTTAAAACCACTGAAGTAACTTTTCACCTCTTCTTATTCTGTATAAGTTGCAGAACTAACGTCTTTTTTTCAATCAGAAGGAATGCAAAGGTGTGTGAATATGTCTCTTGATATGGTAAACACAGGGAGGTGTACTATTTTAAATGTATTGATCCTACTTAGGATTGACAGGTGTGCCTTTATCCAATAATCAGCAGTAATAAAATGTTCTGAGTAATGTGTGTAGGCATATTCCTTCTCAGCAGGGATTGGTATTACAACTGTGGAAGCAACACCATGGAATCTCAGAGTTGTCAGGTTGACATGCTTTGAGTGAAAGACATATGAACCTGATAATCACTTCTCAGATTGCTACCAGTTATAGCACTAGATTCAGAGCAAGGAGTCAATTGCTGAAAAATATCAAGATGTTCACCATTTCACTGATGCATTGCCACTTTCCAAATTCCTGTTTATCTCATATAGTCTGTGCTAGGGGCTTAGCATAGAAAAGTTGAGTAGGGGGTGGCAGCAATTCATGGCAGGTACCTTTTGCTGGTTAGAATTTTGAGGAGATATTGGCGGCTGTGGTGGTGCAGCAGTTAGCATTGTTGCCTCACAGCAAGAGGTTCCCTGGTTCGATTTTCAGTTGGGGTGCCTTCTGTGTGGAGTCTGCATGTCCTCCCTGTGGTCTTGTGGGTTTGCTCTGGTTGCCTCCCACACTCCAAAGACATGCAGTAAGTGGATGCAGATGTGAGTGAGTGAGATGGATGAACTAGGGTGGCAGGGCTAGCCACCCGATGGTGTAAACCATGGCTCGAGATGATTGTCACTCTTGAAAGTGGCACCCTGACCCCATGTGCAAAATGGGAAAAAGGGGCTAAGGATGGATGGAATTACATTAGTTAAGACACACGCATGTAGAGTTTTGCACAGATCCTGGATCCCTGTTAAAGCCATGCAAGAAAATCCAAAAAAACTGTTTTCACAAATGGGTCCATAAGATAGAATCATATGCTTTTATTGTTAACTAATACTGTAGTGAATAGGTGTGGCAGCTTATGGGCTGCTAAAAATAAGGTTATATGGCTGTCAAAGATTGCCATCAGTAAAAACAGATTGGTGGTAACACTGAACAGT
The DNA here is from genome assembly GCF_019279795.1 of Protopterus annectens. Lineage (NCBI taxonomy): Eukaryota > Metazoa > Chordata > Ceratodontiformes > Protopteridae > Protopterus > Protopterus annectens. The sequence continues at coordinate 1,539,111,026 of NC_056737.1, forward strand.
GGCAGCCACTGTAGAATCCTTTGAGCCCAAATCTTCACATAAAACTTAGACTCAGATTTCATTAAGTAAGTACGTGTATAATTACTGACTTTAGTAGTATCCTTACCAGGTTTCAGAAGAATTAATTTTAAGGATTCTCTCAATGAATGAGGGGTATCACAAGCTGTAGGTACTTAATTAAAAACAGCAGCTGAGGACATGAAGAGAGGGAGACAGGAACATGTGTTTATTCTCTTTAGCACTTAGCTCATCTAGGCCAGGGCCCCCACTGGCTTTTCCTGTCAATTGTTGGTTTTATTGCTTCAAGTGTTGCTTTTTGATGGTAATCATTAAAGAGGATAAAGGTAAATCCAGAGCTTATTTGGCTTATTTGTTGCAAGGATAGTCTTTTTTTTTTTTTTTTTTTTTTTTTTTTTGAAAACAGGGACATACCTCCAGAAATGAGAACATCATTTGCAGGGATAAATCAGGCCTAAAAACAGAAACTTTCCTTTCAAGGTAGGAACAGTTGAGACGTCTGCTACTGTTTTTACTTATGTGAAGTGCATCAGTAACATGCTTGCATCACAACACCCATGTCTGATGACTCACTTGCATGTATTAGCACTCAATGTCACTGTGTTGCGTGCCATGCTGTACCTACCTGTGCAGACCTTCTCTTTGTTAGTTGCCAGTGCCATGCTGTACCTACCTGTGCAGACCTTCTCTTTGTTAGTTGCAAGTGCCATGCTGTACCTACCTGTGCAGACCTTCTCTTTGTTAGTTGCCAGTGCCATGCATATATCCAGGCACCATGCAAGAGTGCCTTATGTAGTATCAGAATTGTTTCTGAGACTTGCCAATCTTGTTACACCACAGATGGGTTATTAGTAACATTTTACATTTGCAAGTGATGGTTACATAGTGAAGCAGGGTACCTTGCTTCTACACATAATGTGGATTGCAGTAGTCATCATGGTGTCAATATGTCATGTCAGCTATTGCCACCTGTCTCAATTCAGTGCCTTTCACCTACCATTTTTGACAGTCATGCCTGATTGTCCCAGGTCTTCTTTCACTCCGTCCATCCATCTTTTTGGTGGATCCCCTTGTTTCCTCTTGTCTTCATCCTGTGTCTGCCAAATCTTTTTCACTAAACTGTCTTCTGCTTTCCAGCACATATTCCCAAACCATCCTTACCTGTTCTCTTTGTCCTTCTCTGCAATTGGAGATAATTTGGCTTCTGCTTTGATGTCCTCGTTTCTTCATCTGTCCCACATTGTGCATCCTGCTGCCTATCTCAGGCACTTCATCTCCTTCACCTCTAGCTTTCTCAGCTGCTTTGCCTTCACTGCCCAGGTTTCTGTACCATACAGAAGTAATGGTTGCACCACTGTCTTTGGCATTATTCTGTCACACACACACTACCTCTGACAGTCTGTGCCAGTTGGCTACAGTGTCTCTGATGCAAGTTTTGATCTCCTCATGCAGATTTCCCTTCTCCTCAATTACCCCTCTCAGATACTTGAAGCTATGAACCTGTTCTGCTGTTTTCCCTTATGCATCAATGTTTAGCTTCTTCTGATTTCCCCATTTCATGCCATGACAATTGCCCTGTCTGTACTTAGTTTCATCCCATGTGCCTTCAGTTTTTCATTCCATTCCTCTATTATTTGCTGAAATTCACATTCTGAGTCTGCTTCTAATGCCACATCATCTGCATACATTATCTTTCTTGGTCTGTCCCCTGTGACTTTCTTGCTAATGTAGTACATCACCAGTATAAACAGCAATGGGCTCAGAGAAGAACCCTGATCCCCCCCCCCCTCCAAGAACTCATCTGTGACTCTGAGCACTGTTCATACTTGTGTCATTGGGTCCTTGTACATAGCCGTCACTAACTCTACCAGTGTTTCCAGGAGTTTGAACCATTGCAAGACTGCTCAAAACAGCTTTTTGGGACCATGTTGTATGCTTTCTCCAACTCTAGGAATGTCCAGTTGATCTCTTTCCTCATTTTTAGTATCTTTTCCACTTTCTGTCTCAATGCAAATATTGGATCAGTTAAGCTGCATCCTGATCTGAAAAATTTCTCAACTCCTTCTTTCTACTACTCTGCATATTTGTGTATCAGTCACCCGCTCCAAAACTTTCATGCAGCGTGACAGGAGTTTAATACTTCTGTAATGCCCAGAGTAGTGAATGCCCCCTTTGTGGCACTAGACTGTGTATTATTCAGTCATCCGGAATGCATCTTTCTCTTCTTACTGCAATGAGTACCCTCAGGAGCCATTTCTCCCCTAAAATCTTTATCATATTTGGTGTAACCTCATTCGAGCCTGGTACTTTCCCTGACTTAATTTTCCTTGGTGCTGTTCTTGCTTCTTTTAGGGTGGACTTGTATTTCTTTTTTGTCGTAGGCTGTGTCAGGGGCAGTAGAGCTTCTGTGGGGTTTTCTTCATTCAGAAGATGCAGGACCTACTCGTTCCATCTGCCTTTGATGTCCTGTAGACTGTTGAGCAGGTTACTGCTGACATCCCCTATGAATAGTGTCTGATGACTGTCTTCTTTATTTTTGTATGTGCCATGCAGCCTGATAAGTTCCTTTGTGCCATCTGCTAAGTCATTTTGCGTAAGCTAGCAGATTGCCTTAGATGCCTTGTTCCTCGCTAATATAACTGCTATATTAGAGTCTGTGAAGCCATCTGTGAATCCATTCAGTGATGGAGACTATTAGTACTAGATATTTGTAGCTGTAAGACAAAAGTCATTGCACTGTGTACAAAATGTGCGCAAAGTATGTTCATAGGTAGGTACTAGGCTATCGGCCCTGGTGCCTATATAAGCCTAGCCAAAAAGGTTCCCTGGCTTTCACCATCCAAGAAAATTATTTTCCTGTGCCCCTGTCTAACAAAGACACAAACACACACATTATCACCGTTGCCAGGACCAGGATTAGAACCCCTACCTAACTAGTTTGTTACACTATGGTATTATGCAGTTATCACAAGTGCCACGGAGCTTATATATTTCATAATTAATATAAGTATTTGAAATAATATATATATATATATATATATATATATATATATATATATATATATATATATATATATATCTGCAGTGGTCTAAACTGAAGTATGGAATTTTAATGGAGGTTAATAAGCTTGTATTTGGAAGTTGTACTGGCAAATATTGTATTTATTATTTCCTTTATATTTTATTTTAGCTTGTGTGCCAGATAATGCTTTCAGCCCAAGTGTTCCATTTTCTGACATAACTTGGGTCATGATAGGCATGAAAAACAAATAAAAGACATAATAAAAAAATATAGTCCAAACACCATAAACGCTGTTCCCTATGGCAATAGAACGGAAGTGAAACTCCAGCAAGTAAAGTTAACAGAATTCGTCGCACCAAACAGTCCTTTAAGCTTCAATAAAACTTTTATTCACATAAAACAGCGTTTATGGTGTTTGGACTATACTCTTATATTTTCGTTACGCTTGTTCCCGTCTCCGTTTGTGTGCTACTCTGCATTGGGATTGTTATAATAAAAAATGATAATATAAATTATATGATAGATAAGCAAACATATCTGCCAAACAATAAAGAAGTAAATAACAGTTTTATAAGACAAATTACAAAATTCTGGTTTGTTACATTCTACCTGTACATACACCTGGTTCAGTATCATAGGTCACATACATATATTTTAATGTTTCTAGCAATGCTTATAGTACATGCTACAGTTTTGAGCATAATGGCAAGTTCATGGTATAAGCTGGGTGAGAAGAGAAGAGGGAAATAATATTTAGAGGGCAGTTATGTACTGTGAAGATGAAAGAATTCTACAAAATAATAAATAAGTTATGAAATTGACTGAAGGGAGCAGGTGGTTAACAGACATAGATTAAAAAGGCTCCATATTGAAATGTTGGCAGTCAAAATGCCAAGTGGTGACAAGCCAAAAAAAGACCAAAACTACAGAAGAGAAATGAATCTCAAATGTTGCTCTTCTCCTTTAAACTTCTTTTTTTGTACGGGAGCAAGCCTCCACACTCCCCTCCCCAAAACGTATATATACTGTGAAGATTGGGTGAAGATAGGTGAAGGCTGCTAGCCTAGCCAGATAGAAAATAAACCAGGTACACGTCCAGGAGCTAGGGTTAAATGTTTTGAATGCAACCAGTGGGCCCATGTGGCATACAGGTGTCCACGGAGGCAAGGTGGGAACAAAAGGTGAGGGAGCCAGTAAGTGGGAAAGACAAAATGCCAATAGTAGGTTGTCTGGGGACAACAAGGGTACCAAACTACCACCAGAGGTTATATCTTATTGTAGTGAATGGCAAAGAGGCCATTGCCAAGAGAGACACAGCCTCTAATATAACCATTGTAAAGCCTGCAATGGTTACAGAGGGGCACTACTTGCCTGGGCAGTCTACTCCAGTCAGGGCTTTAGTAGGGATCCCATTCCAAATACCTTTGGCTAGGGTTCACCTTGACTGGGAGGGTGGAAAAGAAAGCCAGCAAGTAGGTGTGTTTGAGGATATACCTGCAGATGTCCTAATAGGGAATGATTTTGATAGTGCAGTACCCTGTGCTTGTGCAGTTACATGCAGTCAGGCTTGGAGACAATCAAGTAAGTCCGGTAGCCTGGGGGAGACCCAGACAGACTGCATACTTGTAGCCAGGACTGGTGAAGTGTTTACTTCAGGGAGGGAGCTACTCTGTAGCATTGAGACTGAAGTTGAGCCACAGCTGCTTGGGGGTACTGATGGTCCCTTGGACAGAGTGACTGCAAAGGTAGAGGGGAGTAGGAGTACCCTGGCTGACAGTGAATCACCACTGTCAGAGGATGCCAGACTTCCTGTGGAAGGGGAGCTCGGAAGGGTTACAAGGAGAGAGTTGAGACAGGCTCAGCTCTCCGACCCTACATTGTAAGGCTTGAGGCAGGTAGCCAGGGAGGCACCTGATTCTCAAGGAAAGAGGGAATCTTTATACTGGGACAAAGGGTTAATGTACAGAGAGTGGACCCCTGAGGGAGGGCTAGAAGGCGAGAGAGTACAGCAGTTGGTAGTGCCTAGAGCCTACTGTCTGGCGCTTCTAGCCATAGACCATGATATTCCCTTTGCAGGTCATATGGAAAGAGGTGTATTATGCAGAGCTTCTATTGGCCTGGAATTTCCAGAGATGTAACAGGGTACGGCAGGACCTGTGAGCGGTGCCAAAAGGTAGGCAAGGCAGGAGACAAGGTGAGAGTTCCTTTGATGCCTTTGTCTGTGATTGAGGAGCCATTTCAGTGGGTAGCTATGGATATTGTGGGTCCTCTGAGTACCCCAAGTTTCACAGGGAAAAATTATATCATAGTGGTAGTGGATTATGCTACATGATACCCTGAGACAGTGGCTTTGATCTCCATTGAGGCAGAGAAGGTGGCAAATGCTTTGTTAGAGATTTTAAGCAGAGTAGGTTTCCAAAAAGAAATACTGACTGCCAGAGGTGCCAATTTCATGTCAGACCTGCTGGCTTGTCTGTGGAAGTCCTGTGGGGTGAACTCATGGGCTTGGCCCAAGAGAACCTGGCAGAAGCCCAACAACAGAAAAAGGTGTGGTATGACAGGAATGCTCGAGCTAGAGAGTATGCTTTAGGGCAGCAGGTAATGGTTCTCATTCCTGTCAGACACAACAAGCTGCAAGCAGCTTGGGAGGGACCCTACAAGGTGGTAAGAAAGGTAAGTGATGTTAACTACATGGTGGAACTGCTAGGCAGAAGGCAGGGGCACAAATTGTAACATGTTAACATGATGAAACCTTACCATGATAGGGAGGCCCTTGTGCTGAGCATTTACAGTGGATTGCAGGAGGAGTCTGAGGGAGATCTGGGGACTGATCTTCTCAGTGAGGCTCAGGCTGACACCTCAGTGGAAGTGGTAGCAATGTCCCAGCAGCTATCTCCTACATAGGTTGGAGAAATCCAAGCAGTGTTGCAGGAATTTGGGGACATGTTCACTGGGAAACCAGGGTTCACCCACCTGGGGCAACACCAGGTGGATACAGGACCCCAAACGCCTATTAGGCAGACCCCTTATAGAGTGCCTGAGAGAGTCAAACAGACTCTGAGGGAGGAGGTACAGGAGATGTTGGAACTAGGGGGTAATTCAAGAGTCCAACAGTCCCTGGGCCTCCCCAGTAGTGCTGGTGCCAAAGAAGGATGGCAGCACCAGGTTATGTGTGGACTACAGGAAATTAAATAGTCACATAGAGTCAGATACTTACTGCATGCGTAAAACAGATGAGGCCCTAGAGCACCTGGGTGGGGCTAAGTATATTACAACCATTGATCTTACCAAGGGTTACTGGCAGGTGCCCTTGACTCCCAGTGCTAGAGAGAAGTCAGCTTTTGTGACTCCTTTTGGCTTGTATGAGTTCACAAAGATGCCCTTTGGGATGAAGAATGGCCCAGCAACTTTCCAGAGGCTGGTAGATCATATGCTGGCAGGAGCAGGAGGGTTTGCCCTTGCTTACTAAGATGATATTGCCATCTACAGCCATTCCTGGCCAGAACACCTTCAGCATGTCAGGGAGGTGCTGGGCAGACTACAGAGGGCAGGGTTGACCATTAAGCCGAGAAAATGTCAGGTGGGTATGGCAGAGGTCTCCTACCTAAGACATGGAGTGGGGAGTGGTAAGATAAGGCCAGAACCTGTCAAAGTGGAAGCCATTCAGGCATGGCCTGCATCTTTTACTTAAAAGCAGGTGAGGGCATTTTTAGGGACAGCAGGGTACTACAGAAAGTTCATCCCCAGTTATAGTACCATAGCTGCTCCCCTCACAGACCTGACAAAAGAAAGAACAGGCCAGATAAGGTAGTGTGAACCCCAGCATGTGAGAAGGCATTCCAGAAGCTTAAAGAAGCTTTGGGAGGAACCCCTGTGTTAGCCAGTCCAGATTACAGCAAAGAATTTGTTGTGCAGGTGGATGCTTCGAACCATGGGGTGGGGGCTGTACTTAGCCAGATTTCTTCAGAGGGGGAAGAGCACCCAGTAGTTTATCTGAGTCATAGGCTCCAATCCAGGGAGGAATGCTATGCAGCTGCAGAAAAGAAATGTCTAGCCATAGTGTGGGAACTGCAGAAACTTCAGCCTTATCTGTATGGAAGGAAATTCACTGTTATGACAGATCACATCCCCCTAACATGGTTAAACAGAGCCAGCCAGCAAAATGCCAAGTTGCTAAGATGGAGCCTGGGGTTGCAAGCATATGATATGTACATGCAGCACCGCAGTGGGATTAGCAACGCCAATGCAGATGGGCTCTCAAGACAGGGAACAGGGTAAGGTATACTCAGATAGACCTAACTCCCTCAAGCAGCTTTTCTCAAGGGTCAGTTGAAAAACTAGCTTGAGTTCTCCAGGGGGGGAGATATGTGAAGACTGGGTGAAGACAGGTGAAGGCTGCCAGCCTAGCCAGATAGAATTTTGAAGATAATTCTGTCATCCGTAAATATTAATGTAAACCACAGGCTTGTGTCTTAAATGGTAAAAATAATATTACCTGTGGGACTGCAAAAATATAACAACATTGCACTCTGCTGTAAGGAAGCTAAGTCAAGCATTTTATGACTGTCTTTGATCTTTAAAGTCGGCTCTGGCCTAGGTGAAGGAATTCTTGCTATTATTTTAAGGCCAGAGTTCGTTGTCGCCTCATAGCAAGACGTTGTCCTGTTCGATTCTCAGCTAGAGCGTCTTCTGTGTGGAGGCATACGTGAATGGGGCGTGCCTTCATTGAAGGTTGTGCATCAGGGCTGGTAACCCGGTACGTAAAAATCCACTACCAATCATTAGCGGACCGGAGTTCCGTTGTGGTGACCCCTAACCGGGAAAAGCCGAAAGACACAAAAATTTTAAGGCCAGAGTTAATGGACAGAATCTGCATGCATAAATGTCCTTTATTGCTCTGGTTTCTTCCCAGAGATGAAGAATGTAAATGTAGTTTCTGTTAACCTGGGAACCCAGGGAAGTGTGAAGAATGATGTAATGTGAACCAGGAATGTGATTTTAAAAGCAGAGAGAATCAGAGAGCATTAAGCATTTTTGTCTTGTTCATCCAACTCATCAGCACTCTGCCTTTGCTCTATGTGTAAGTTTATCTTATACTTGTGTTTTCTCTTAGAAATAGCTAGAAACTAGAAAGATTAGACCGTGTTTTTCTGTGATGTCAGAACTGTACTACTGAATTATTTAAGTATTTCTCTGTGATCTCTGAACTCTTGACTAGCACTGTGTAGTAAAAAGTATTGTCTTGTGTTTTTAATTATTTATTATTAAATATTTTTAAACCCTTTTAACTGTGGCTGTTTTCTGTAGAGATAATTTAAGCTCTAGAGTACATTGCATGTATATAGTGATCCTGTACCAAGTCACTCTAATAAGCCTTGATTGTTTAGTTGCACTTACCAGTTAGATAATAATATTGCACAGTAATAATTGGAACCCTTTTAAGGGCCTTTGGGTAGCTGATAATTATTAGCTGGGTGATGGCAGTGATTTCTACCTTATAGTCTGGGTAAAAGGGGCACAGCTGGAGAACCTGTGCCAGTCTTCCCCAGGAGTGTCTGTGTGGTTGTATAAACTCTTCTCAAAGTGTGTGCGTGTGTGTGTGTGGGGGGGGGGTCAGCTACTTGGGCAGGGACACAAAGCACTGGTTGGACAGAGAGGGTGCTGGAGGTTTAGCTTGCCCACTAGGCTGAGATCTGGACTCTATAGCTATGCCAATGGGGAGTCTTATTGGGGATCTGGAGAGCAAGGGAGCGACCAGTCCCGGACTGACTGTGATCGCTGTATGCTCTTAAGGGAAATTGCAGTTTACTGTGTGCATTTGTTATCCTTTCCTCCTATATGAGATGCCCCTCACTGGTGTCAGTGGTGAGGAGTGAGGCTCCTTGATTGCTAGGCCAGGGCATGGGCATCACATATACCAACTCCGAGATGACCATACCTCAAGAAAAGGGAACATTCTGAGAGATGGCCATCTCACACTTAATATATGTAAGTCTGTTTTTTCAGCCATTCAATCTCTGTGTTTCTGGACTCGCTCTAGCTGGTCCCATCCTTTTAAATGGTTACCAGATTGAAAGGCTGTTGGAATACTTTGAGTTTGTTGGGTAAGGGTAGAATACTTGGAGTTTGTTGGGTAAGGGTAGAACGGAATTAAAGAAGTCAGTTGAGAGTGAATACAATAGGGAAAAGTTGGAATTTGAGTCCATCTGATAAAACAAATTACTACTGGCTTAGAAATTGCTTATGATCACTGAAACCTCTGAGACTTGGAGGAAATGTGTCTTAACTCCTGGATCCTATTACTGATGAGGTATGGTTACTACTGCTGTACTTTATCATAGGGTCTTAATAATAGGCCATTGCTGGCATGTGAGTGAGCAGGTAATGGCTTGGTGATTGAGCCTGTCTGCTTGCAAGGCAAAGGAGGGAATTAAGTCTTAACCATATGAAGAAAAAGAAAAGAACAGGAAGTTGACATAAAACAATTCAGTGATGTTTATTATATGGGAGAAGCGAAGTAAACCTGCATATCTGACTACAAGATTGTTTGGAGGGAGTATATATATTTTTCCTATGGAGGCATGGATGACAATTGGACACATATATTCTTACTGACAATAATACCTTACCTACTGTTGCTCTACTTTCAGGAGAAATTAATTTAAAATTTTTCTAAGAGCAGAAGAAGAAAAGAGAGTTAATATTATATCTGGTTTTGCACATACGACGATCAAAGACTGGAGACTGCACCAAACAAGAACAGGGAACTTAAATAGAGATGGTGTGTATATTGTATTCCAAAAGTGGTGATTGACGTAGCATCTAGGAGAAATATACTTTGATGAAAGTGCAGAGGCTTAGGTCCAAAGATCATAGATTTTATGTAAGTCCATTTGTACGCATGCTCAGGTAATTTTCGAAGTGAATTTTAATCTGTAGAGCAGAAGACAACCTGAATCTGACAAATATTTTTGCAATAATTGAACTAATTCTTTACAAAAACAGAAAAAAGAAGCGGTGCAAGTGCCTTATGGTATGATGGCTGATACGTGGGTAACGCTAGCAACTAAGAAACTAACTTTGGTGCAGAAGGATTGAGAGGTCATGTGTAAACCAGTGGAAAACTTCAGATTGGATCTCAGCCGTCTTTAAGGTAGCTAATATGACATTATGGTTAACCAGATCAAAGGTTATAGGCAGGGTAATTAAAATTGTCAGTTATGAGACCTCTGACTATGTTTACCAGAACATCTTCTAATAGAGTTCAGATTGCCATAAAAGTGTTTCTTCTTTTCTATCAGTCATGTGGGCATCTAGAAAGGACACCATATTTTTCTAAGTACTTGTTAATTTGGATGTGGATACGCTTTTCCAGATTTTTTCCCCTAAAATATGAATGCTAGATTTATATTTAAAGTCCGAAGTTGATACTAAGGTATTTATTTGGACACCTTTCTAACAAGGGTGTGTTTTCGTACAAGTGGGAAAGTGTCTTGAAGGGATTGTAGACAACTGTAAGCAGTTGAATGATGTAGCATTTGCATAATTTAATGAACCAGCTAAGGGGATTGAGTCCTGGGTATTTATGATTAAGAATTTCATTACTCATTTTGCTATATTTTTTATGTAGAAAGAGGGCTAAAGTTAAGAGAAAGGTGTAGCCTTGATTGCTTGGTGATAGATCAAGCTGATATGAGATATTTTAAAATTTAGAGAATTCAAGGAGAAAGTCATTTGCAAAGGCTGTTTTCAGGCTGGATTGAGTTATTATTGCCTAGCTGAATTTTTGAATGTCTACCTATGATGGAGTTAATTTCTTTCCAAGGATGCATTGGCTTTTTTTTTTTAATAGGATGGCTTGATTTTGCTATATATAAAACATGCTGTTATTGAGTGTTTATGAGAAAGAAAATGTTTTCTTTGAGTTGCTGGAAGTGGTTTGTTTTCCATTTTGTCCTAGATTTGGTTCTTCGACTTAAGTAGGACTTTTAGTTTAGTAGTCATCCAAGATATATGCCCAGTTATCATTAACTGGGTCAGGGGGAAGAGGAACTCATTTTCTAGATTAAGGCGCCAATGAAAAGTACGGTGGCTGTAGCTGTATCGTTTAATGAGTAAGGAAGTGTCCAGTCTGTGTGTGAAAGTGTTAATGTGTAGATGGTGGCTGTTATGCTGTGTCTTTATAAAGGTGATAAGGGAAGGAAAATGTTTGTATTGGATGTTCATAAAGGTTTTAAATAGGACAGTTTTCACCAAGTGCAGGTGGGATGGATTTAAGGTCAATGAATTTATGTGGGATGTTGATAATACTGGCATTAGTCAGAGAGTGATCACCTGATGTAGGATTGGAGTTAGTTCACTGACTAGTTGTTAGGGGCCAAGCTTTAAGAAGGGTCGTCCGAGGTCAGTTATAGTAGTAATTAGCCTGAGGAAATATTAGGAAGAAGTAGGGGGGTTGGAGATCTGTGGAGAGTTGCTAAGGATAAGTACTTTAGAAGAAACTTGAATGTTATTACAGAATGTGCAGTCTGATAATGCAGGCATGCGATAAATCAGATTTTTTAACATACATTCCCATTTCCAGTTTGTTTGAAGATGTAGCTTAAGCTGATTTTTAAAACAGTGGCAAGAAGATTCTCATCATAATGTTACTGGCAGTTTGATTCAGATTTTAGGAATGTTGCCGGTGAAAAATTCAATATCAAAAACTTGTTCCAGTGTCAAACTCTTAGCAGCTGTTATGTTAAGGTTTGTATTGGAATAGTTTGAGTCAGTGCTAAGAGTTTTGATATCATATTCCAGAACATTTCTAATTTAGCATATTTTTTCTGTCAGTTTTTGATTTTTTTTTTGTTACCAGTTGCTGATATTTGTTGTTTAATTGCTTGTAGTCCAGTAATGTTCAAGCATTTATGTTTATGCAGTATTGTTTACATTCAAAGTCTATTTTAGACACAAGCCATTTTTATTTCAGTGGTCATGCAAGGTTGAGAGAAATATTTTTATCTGGAAATATTTGTTGGTGATGCTATTTCTAGCATTTTGCCAAAGGTGGTATTAAAGGAGTCTAGGGTCTTGTCTAAGATCTCAAGAGTGTAGATTAGACCACAGTTTGTACTTTGTATAAGGTTACTGAAGGTGCATCAGTAGTAGCAGGACAGCCTCAGAATGCTGATATCTCTGTGCAGTTTATATACATGTCATATTTTCCATTTGCAGAGTGTAAGTCAGTCATTACATAGAGACAGTTGCCACACCAGCAGGGTGTATGTGGAATACATTGTTTTGTAATACCACGTCTAAGGTAGGGTACTTACCAGTAACTTTAGAAATTTGTATTTAGGTAGTGATTTGAGCAGACCCATACGAGTTTATTTGAGGTTAAGAGTAAGACTCACTATGAGAGACCCAGTAAATATTAATGTATCCTGAATTTATTAGCTCTTGGGATATATTTTGTTAAGCTGTATAGAATGGCACATATAACAAAACTTGAATGTCCAGGGTGTATGTATAAACAATGTAATCCAAGCTATAATAAAATATTTCTTTAAGTTGTTACTTATTCTGATCATTAATTATTCTCTTTCTATAGTGATAGTAACAAGAGATATTTGGTGCAGTTTAGATCTGTTTAGTAAGGATGGCAATTTCACCATCACCTCTGTAGATCTGATCAGATATGAGAATTATGTAGCCTTTGGAAATGATGTCATTGTCTAGGTTTTGGATTTTTAACAAGGTTTATATGTATTTTTAACTACATTAAACTGATGATTATCTGCAATTTTGGCTGGATTTCTTTCAGTTTTCTCATTAAACTTTTGAAACTGAAGTGTAGTATTTTAATGTGTTTTGCTTTGGCTGTTCTCCATCTTGTGGTGTAGCTAATGCATTGCTGATAAGTGTGGCCATGGTTTGTGAGAATTCTCCATTTAACAGTAGATGAGTTTATGGGAAAATAAAGTTTTTGATGCCATAATGTAAACTGTGTTTTCTGCTTGTTTTTGATTATACACAGATTTTGAAGATTTTATTATACATAATTTCATTTGTAACTGCCAAGGTTAAACTACACTGATGAGATTTGTACCCATATTGTTTATCTGTAGAGTGTTGTATTTATTGAGGGTGTGGATTTATAAGACTGTTTAGATTACTTGGAGTAGTAATATCTGTGTGGGAAGAATTTAATATAAGTATTAAGATACACATTAATATCATATTTGAAATATCTGTTATTTTGGAAATTATGACAGTACAGTGATAGGGCTCTGTGTTACTGCCTCACATAGCTTGTTTTTCAACTGAGGTTCCTTTTCAGTTGAGTCTGTATGTCTTTTCTCTGTTTATTTGGATTTTTGACAGGTGCTGTAGTTCTAACTCATTTCTCAATGACTTGCCATAAGTGAATTGGCCATCCTTCATATTTCCTATAACTAAATATGTAGTTTGAAGGAGTGTGTCTGTACATTCTGTAATGGGTTGGCAACCTTTTCCATGATATGTTCTCTTTCTTGAACTCAATGAATGTCAGTAGAAGCTCTGGTTTCACCCTGCAACAAGAAATTACATAAAGCAAGTGGTTAGAGAATAAAAAATGCATTTTAGATATTGGGATAGTATTTCATTGTTAACATTTAAAGATGGGAAGTTGTTTTTCACTTTTACATTGGACTGGAGACATGTAATTTCTTTCAGGGTGGGTAGTTAGATTTTGCATGTTTGTGAGAGTGGGAATAGAGGCAGGTAATATCTGGGTGTCCCTGTGATTACAAAAGGAATGAATCAGTTTTTGCTTCACAGAAATAGCATGGATGGCAACCCTCTCAATGTAGCAAGCCTAGACAACTTGCAACTAGAAAACTGTGTGCTTTAGGTCGTCTGAAGTTTTTTTAAGGCTCATATTCTGTCGTTATTGAGCGTGGGATGCAGCTTGACTATGTCAGAATGCAAAGGAGCCTTTAAAGATACCTCCAGAAGTCATTAAAACAATGCTGCACTACAAAACCATTGTGTGCACATATACTGCATTTTCTGCTATTCCTTTGATGTAGGGCCAAAGCATTGTCCTGCAATGTTGGTTACCCAGGATCAACTAGCTACCTGAAAAGCTGAAGGGCTGGCTGAGGAGGTTATGCTTGATTGGCTAACGGCCAGTTTCTCTAATGTGAGAGAATGGCAGTGGTTTCTTCAGCACTTTGCTGTCTTCTTGTGGAGGCTGGAGAGTGACTCTAGTATCGTACACGTGCATGGGCACATTGAGAAGAAGATGTATGTTAATGCCGCTTAGTCAGTAACACCAGTATGCGTACATTGACATTGATACATGTCTTCCCCCCAGGCATATGAAGAATCCCTGTGGCTAGTAGCAGATGGTTCTTGGCTGGGATGCCACAGTTTCCTCTCCCTTCCCTGAAGAAGAATAATTACCCTTCTAGATGTAACCTCAGGTTGACAGCCCCATTCTGGAATGTAAACCTGTCAGTGCAGAGTGGGACTAAGGAGAAGGAGAGGGGCCGACTACCAGACGATTCTCATTCGGAACAAGCAGTCAAAAATGAAATTAAATGAATGAATGAATTAAATACTTACATTGCATTTTGGAGAAAGGAAGTTGCTTGTTGAACTTTTCCAATGCTTAAACATTTGTATGTAGGAAGACTGGACACAGGGAGGGCTTGATAACTGTGTTTAAATGGAGCAGTTGTACAGCATTTAACTGTTGTGTTTTGTTACCTTTTTATGTGGACTAAATGTTAGGATTTTACACTTTCAATTTCTGCCTACTGGAACCAGAAAGAGAAAAGTTTTTAGTTAGTACATTTACTTACTATAGAACATGTTTTTACTAAATGCTGTTACTAAAGAAAAATACGAAACTACGAAGCCACAAATGAAAGCGCTTATATTTTGCTGGAAGTTTTTTATTGGAAGCTTTTATTGGATTCTATAAGTGTGAATAAAGTTTGGTTTTATCCATTTGTTTTCTGTGCCGTGGCTTCATAGTTCCATGGTTTGTTGTTTTTGGAGCACTTACTTAAGGAAAATAGACTGAAGCACCAAAAATATAAAAGATTTGTACTGGGGCAGCAGAATTTGCTGTTGTGAGACAGCAAGGTAAAGGAATGGTGCATCACTTTTATTTTCTTCAACATTTATCATACATAATCATTTGTAACAGACAATGGCACTGAGAACTGATTCATTAAAACCCTATGATGACATATAGAAAGAAAGTCAGTGTTTGTGTTCTTTACTAATGTCCAAGACTGCAACACAAAAAAAAATATATAGTATCAAGTGTTGCATCAAAACAGATAAGAAATGAGAAGCATATCTATTTTACAAGAAAAGCAGTTTTTATTTATATATTTAAAAATGCATCTGTAGTATGCTGTGGCTAACTAATGTTCTGTAGTTCATAACATCTTATTTTAAATTGGAACTCATTAGGCTGTTTTATCAGTGGAAAGTACCTGGATTTAATCTAATTCACTTCCACGTCAATAATGTGTGTTATGAACATGGAGGGTTAAGGTTTGGTCTCCAATAACAAGTTTTCAAGACATGGATGCTAAGAAATTGACATCTGGAGCAAAGCCCAAGGGGTGAATCTTGGCACCCATGATGAGAGCACAAAATAATGGTCATAATCTGTGAGACCCATTCATAATTCTTTATTGTGCATGGATCATTATCTGCTCCATGTACTACCAGTTACAAAAAGGTGTAGGAATGCAAAGTGTTTTACCTGTTTTCAAAACATTTGAAATGTGTTAAAACACTCAGCACTGACAATTAGACAGTAGGCAGACGCAAAGTAGCTCTTTAAAGAAAGAAGGGCTTTAAAAGCTGTTAGACACTTAATTGGGTCACTTTTTTATTTATACATACAGTAGGGGGAAATATCTAACAGATTTTGAAGCTCCTTTTACCTTCTGCCACTGTTCTTTGCAGGGTGACTTTGTCCACTGTTAGTCCCTAGTGAGAGACCTAATCTTAGCAGTGCTTAGATGTACTTAACAAGCTACATGCATACATGCTGTCACACAGGCAAATATACCCGTTTGTGTGCACGACATGTGTGTGTGTGGCTCTATGGAGTACATGGGGGTATGGTATGTAATACATGAAAATCTTGTATTGTAGGGGTACAGAACAATAAATATGTTTGTAATACATGGGGTATGGTATGTAATACATGAAATGGCTTGTATTGTTGCTTTACAGAACAATATGACTCTATGGAATATATGGCATATGGGATGTAATACATGAAAATCTTGTATTGTAACTTTACAGAACAATATGGATCTGTGTAATTCATGGGGGTATGATGTGTGATGCATTAAATATCTGGTGTTTTAGGTTCATGTAACACTTTTTGTCAGAAGTTATGGGCCAAGTATTCTAATCCTGCAGTACAAGATATTTCATTTATGACGCAAATCAGACCTGTACATTTTCCATTTATTATTTTTTCAGAGTAGGGTTTCCCACTGACTAGGTACATTAACTACCTAAATTTGCAATAAATAGGACTTAAGGTAGTTTTCATAAGTGTTGATGAATGAGCTGTTGTGTGAGTAGTTTTCTGCTTTAGTTTATGTGACATTTTATTAAAGTAACAATTCATTTATTTGATGTATACTAGCATTTTAGTAAGGGTTATGTCAGGATGTTTTAGTTTTATTTTTATTGAATTCACACAGGTGAAGTAAGACTTTTTTTAATTCTAATTTTGAATGTCCCAGTGCTTCAGGGTTGGTATTGGTTCTCTAACTCAGTTCTCTACTGGGATATATTCTGGGCACAGGCTGTTTCCTGTCATGACATGTCGGCTTTTTGCAGGGTGGTGATTTCTGCCCACATACAAAAGACATGCTGTAGATGAATTGCTAAGTCTCAACATTGCCCAGAGGTGTGTGTGTGTGTGTGTGTGTGTGTGTGTGTGTGTGTGTGTGTGTGTGTGTGTGTGTGTGTGTGTGTGTGTGTGTGTGTATCCTGTGGTGTGTCAGCACCCTGTTTAGTATTGTTTTGCTACCTTGTGCTCTGTGAGTGCTGTGATAGGCTCATGCTTTGCCAGAACCCTGTCCTGGATTAGATGGGTTAATTGAGAATAAATGAACGATGACAAATGAATGGATGAAAAACATTCTGTTTCTAGGAGGTTAGTCTTGATGGGCACTTTTTTGAAAGGAGTGGATTTTGTTTGTGTGCACTGCATAATATTTCTTTTTTATACTAGTGAATGGGAAATGCTATCTGTGCTTCAGATTATTTTTACAATACTTTTTGGCTTTTTTAATTAAACTCACTGTACAATTGGGTTTAGATCTGTTATTTTAGGTGGCCTAGCCATTTTTTAGGGGCATCTGTGTCTCTTGTTTGTATACATGGTACACAGTATTCTGCTTTAGTTTTTAGCATGCATATATATGCTACGCTAGCAAGTAGTATAACTATGGAAAGTGCAGGGGATTTTATAGAAGCTTTGATGATACACCATGGGTATATATAAGCTGTTAAGACAGCAGAAGTGTGTAGAAATGTTGATTGCAAATTGGGGTGTAGGTAAACAAAACTATATTTGCACAGTATACCAGATATGTGTTTTTGTCACACTTTAAACTGTGCTCCACTGTTAGAACAAATATGCATATCCAGTTATATATTTCATTTAGAAATATTTTTCTTAGTGTACATACCATGGTGACAGATTTTAAAAGATAAGTTGCTTCTCTTCAGAGGCAGGCCTGACCTCAAGCAATAACTTCATTCAGATGGTCTAATTTTGATGTATAGATTTGTAAGCTGTGGAGACTGTATGCTAATAGTACTGGAGAATACATTGTGCAGGAAAATCAAGTGCAGTGGACACATCACAGCAGTACATCAGTTTCATCAGTTTCCTTGCTGGAGCTACTGCCATGATGATTGACGAACCTCAGCATAAGCAGACCTTGGCAGGGTAACCATAGTGGAGATTGCAACACATCTGTTTTTTTTTTTGCTTTTGTTTTTGATTTTTATTTCTGGTAAACTATATGTAGTACTTATGAACCATTTCTGTTTCATTCCAAAGCTTGTCTGCCATCTTCAAGAAATATGAATAGAGATCTGTGAACAGGTTTGCCACCACAGTTCAGAATGACAAAAGTTCTACTAGTTCGACATTGCATCTCACTTGTGGAGGAATGCCAGTAAAATGAAAACTGTAATGCAGTTTTCAAAGCTTAAGTAAAAACAGATGGTACATGCACTCAGTGCTGTACCAGGGTGAAGTGGTTATTTGTCATGGGAGGGACAATAGCAGTCCAGCGAGCAAGATGGGTGTTGTCCATTATAGGAGCAAAATGTATGAGTAAACGTCAGTGATCACTGCATGGAATATATATCCAAAAATTAAGAAATGGTATAAATATCTTTTTTCCCAGCAGCTGGGTATATCTGCATTCAAATAATTTGTCATCTACAAAAAGAAATATTGTATATTCAGGTAGCACTGATAGACAACAAACCTAAAAAAAAAGCACAACTGTAGTATTATGAGTAAAGATGACATTTGCTTAGTGGAGATACTGATATTCATCTTTCTGGTAGGAATTTTGCAACAAATCTCCCACCAACACTTATAAAACAGAAACTACATTTGTCAGGCTTATGCTAGCAGGGCCTCACATGTACTTTCTAGCAGTACATCATTTGGAATATATTTAAAAGTCACTGCTATTGTCCATCATGCAGTACTCTGCACAGAAACTTGCTTTGTAGAGTACCACACAGTGAAAAGGACTATGGGAAATCTGAGACCAGTAACCAAGTTCTCATCCCCTGAATAATTCTGTAATCAACCACATTAGTGTATGTGTGTGTATGTGTGTGTGTGCATTTACATGTGTGTGTAGATAGACAGTTTTTTGGTTCATCAGCTCAGTACAGGTACATTCTGACTGCATATTTTATGCACTCTGAAGCAAAAAAAAAAAATCTGCATTTAAACCATGTTATAGCTTTCTAGATTATTACTCAGCTAACTGGCCTTGTTGGTCATTTTAAGCCTAGCCAATTACCCCATGTGATAAACCCTGCACCTTGTGTCTGTAAGGTAAACACCTTAATCATTATGCTTTGCAAAGTGCCACACTGCAATGAAATTAAAGATGCAATGGGACAACTTTATATGAAAATATTAAAACACCGAAAAAGATTCATTGAATAGATTTTGAATGCAGTGGGACAAAATGAACTTGTTCTATATTTAGTGACAGTTATCTTTTTTGTAATATGATAGGGTAAATTATTTTGTGAAAATAAATTCTTAGTGTATGGCTCTCAGACCAAAACAGTAAAGTATACATATACAGAAAATAAAATGAAAGTGCTGGATGGGGAACTGACAGCAAAACTAAAAGAATTGCTCAGCGTGATGGCTAACATCGTCAACTTTTTTCAAAAATATTAGCCAGGGGAGAGAAAGACTAAAAATTCTAACTTGTCTCACAAAAATACATACTACTCTTGTATGTTTGGCTGTTTAAAGTATGCAAACAACCAGAAGGCAATTTGTTTTTTCCACAGCCAGCATCCATCTCTGTCTACCATTTATACCGCTTTATTGACTGTGTATACTTCAAATATTTGATTGTAATAAAAATAGTTGTCACATAATGTACTGCAACTTTGTTTCACACAAACAGAGACCCACCCATAGTAAAGTATTCCTTTACAACTTATTTCAGGGAAATCACATTAATTCTGCAAAGCCAGCCCATAATAATTGAGAAAACAATGTCAATCATGTTTCACTTTCAAACAATCCCTATATCCAAGCCAGCCAGAAACTATAACTATTTTATTGTCTTTCTATATGTTCCAGATGTTTGACTGTAGTAAAAAAAAAGATAAAATAAAATTGATGGAGTTGTAGCTCCATTTCGTACAACATACACAGTTGCTGGCCAGCCGTAGCAAAACGCTCCTGTGACTTAACTTGGCCGTCTACTGAATAACCATATCTGGTTGCCTGGCAGGCTGAAAAAAACTTACCCGACAATGCAACAGCCCATTTAAGCAGCTATTGTTCTAATACTATTTGCTTAATCTGCATGTTATCCTTGAAATAAAATGTTAAATTTCCAACAAAAAAACAGAAAAAGCACAATGTAATCAGCAAAATGCCAAAAGTGTACAACATGATTTATTTATACAGATGTGTTAGCATTTTTACTGGAGAACCTAAGATGGCATTGGAATAATGCACCCAACTCAAAAAAAATTCTTTAAGCCCTTTTGTAGTATACTTTATGAATACACAAAATTATTTTGTTGTTTTTCACACTATACTGACTAACCTCATTTGGCAATATCACACAAGGTGATTGTGAATACTCCTTTGGTGGAGGGATTTATTAGTGAAGTCTACAGTACATTATCAAGTATAGTAGACTTTAGTTTTGCATAAATGAGATACATCCAAGATTTCAGAAGAAGTAATACACAAATATGCCCAACAATCCCTACTTTGTAAGAGGAATGCTCTTAGTGAAATTGGAATTATCACTTGTTCTAAAGAAATGTGGATCATACTTCATTTTATTTAAAACTCTACATACTGTGCCTACTTGGTGCTGCGGTAGCGTTGTCGCTTCACAGTTAGACGTTGCCCGTTCGATTCTCAGAGCGTCTTCTGTGTGGCGACATGCGTGAATGGGCATTCCTTCGTTGAAGGTTGTGCGTTAGGCACAGCAAGCCAGCACGTAAAACTCTACTGCCAATCATTAGTGACCCCTAACCGGGAAAAGCCAAAAGACACAAACAAACAAACAAACATACTGTGCCTGATGTGATATACACTTCACAAGTGATCCCTACACCACAACAATATTTGTTTCTTAGAACACTATTAAATCTTATCCATACCTCTCATCTTCATTGCTAAAGAATTCTGCACAAAGCCAAAATCAGTGGTGGGAAAAAAGCCAAAATCAGACACATCTGTTAACTTGTTAACACCCTTGAGTTGTGGAATGCCACACCTCTAACAAGCTACACACATCCTTACATTGCAGAGCATTTTCTGAAAAATCAAATTAAAAAGCACAAATCAAGCAGATGTGTCTTGAGAACAGTAAATGGTATTAAAAAGGCACAAACAGGAATGTTACCAGTAAAACATCTTCCTTGCACTGATAATAATCAGTGCTTTCACAGTCGTTACATCAATGCAAAACATGTTATAATGTACACAAACCAAGATTTATATTTTTCTCTAAAATTTCACAAGCAACTTTTCATATCTTGAAAGTTGTACAGCCTAGAATATTTTGTAAGAGTATGTTTGTTAAGCCAGGTTTGAAGCTTTCCTCACGACAGCATACAATTCCACTCTAATTGTTTACTGAGATATTTTTAACAATATGAAAAGTTAAACTTATTTGTATAGTTAACAACATAATACTGAATATCTTTGAATATTTAATGTGCAATGTGCCAGTTTTCTTCAGCATCATACAAGGTTTCACCTGATAAATTGCAGAAGATTCTAAGTCACTTAATTTTAGAAATATTAATGAACATATGTAAATATTACATGCCTTCCTAATTACTAGCTAAGAGCAATCAGCGTCTGTAGTATACTGTACTGTACATGAGGAGTTACAAAAGTACTTTGCTGTCTCCCACTGTGACATTTCTCACCATGCTTCTCAAGAGCATGCAGCTCTTTGGGGTATGAAAATATGTTGTTTAGATGTGAAAATCTAAATGACAATTATCCCCAATGCAGGACATCCTAAATTAACAATCTTAGTGTCATTTTGTTAGTTACATCTTGCCATTTCTTATGTTGCCTATTTTTAATTGTTAAGTCACTCAGTTGAGAAAGTCAGCCTCAACAAATGTCAGGACACCATAAGGAAGGAGTTAACTATCGGTACACAGAAACTATGTTGTAAGCATAAAACTATTAAATACTGCTGTACATGCCTCTCAAGTGTACCTCATTACGAGGAACGTACCTCATTTGGGGTCTTAAAAAGTTCATGTTTCTCAAAGTTTCACACTGAAAGACTCTTGTCAGACATTCAGTGTTAGGAATTTTTTTAAGTGAAATCCATTGTAAACAGATATTTATTACATTAATTCATTAAAGGATATTCTTTATAAATAAAACCAGCATATTTAACTATCCTATGACCTTCCTAGTTGAAGTTGTTAGTAAATCATTAATATGTGTTCCACATTTTGCCCATTTGTTCCACATTATAAGGGCTAGTGTTCCTCATTTTGGAGATGGAAGGTTGAGAGCTGTGCTGCTGTAATTCACTTAAAAGTTAATAAAAAATAGGTTTTGTAGAGCAATAAGTATGATACTCTAATGTTCGGTCTGACCATAATTTTCAGTGATTTATCAGAAAATTTAAAATTTTACAAGGGACAGGGAAAACTATGAGCCCAAATCTTGATATTCTGCAAAACAAAAAAAAAGTGGTTCAGAGTCATGAACATACCCTTCCTGGAATGTAAGGTTAGTATAGGAAGTGACATCATCACAGCACTTCTTTTAGGACAGCCTCAGACAGGGTACAGAAAAAGAAAACAAAGACATAGTTATATCTTCTACAAGCAACTACACCAGAAAATGCTATACTGCAGGCCAGCTACGAGCAAATTTCAAAAACTGTAATTGTATGAATGCTGCATCTGTGATCTTACCCAGTTGTAAAGGCCTAAAGCAATGCTTTCACTTAAGTAAAATGTGTTCAGGAAAATTAGATAAAGGAAGGTAAACTCTCAAAGAGGAATGAGAACTGACAAAAATGGTTAGTTTGAGAACCATGTGGCTGCCCATGCCCCCCATTCCCTGAGCCTTGAGCCTGGTCGGCTGCCCCAGTCACCTTTATTATAATCAGCCAATGCTCTAGAGCCTCATGCATATCTAGATGTCTTCTAGAAGCTTTTAGAACAGCTGAGTGTGGATCAGTGTGACCATTGCTAATACCTGTGTGTGTGTGTGTGTGTGTGTGTGTGTGTGTGTGTGTGTGTGTGTGTGTGTGTGTGTATTTTTTAATGGGAAGATGTAGTTTTTCCTAGTTGAACCATGTGCCTGCATAAACACATGTCAAAGGGGCATTATATTAAATTATGGGTCTGAGAAGAGCAGAGGAAAGGAAGACTATAACTTCCTTGAACTTGGAGGATATTCCTTTAGTAACTAACTGAGCTAGGTACAGAGATTTTCTAGCTGCAGTAGTCAAATAAGAGATTATTATCCACGAATGTGCATAGATCCCTAATGACTGTATCAGTTTTTTTTTTTTTTTGGGGAGGGGGGGGTACCATTTTAGTGATAATTGTAGAGCTGAGTTTATTTCCTAAAAAGTACAGTGCTACCTTGTTAGCACTAGTCCAGACATTATGAATTTGTATGGTTTGGACCACGTTGGAATGTATAGGTGCCATTTGAAATATTAATGACAACTCTTGACTTTGCAGTCGTCAGCATACTTGTTCATCCAGAGACTCCCATCTTTGGCCAAGACATTTTCAAAGTATAAGCCAAAGAGTAATGGTCACGGAATGCACCCCTGTGGGACGTCACTGGTGACAAGTCCTTTTGAGGAATGTATGCTACCTGCCCTATTAAAATGGTTTCTTATCTGTTAACCAATTCACCATCCAGTTAGTTGCATAGGGTATTTATTTTACTTGGGTCAGTTTATCAATGGTACCAGAATGTGGAATTATGTCAAAGGCCAGTGCCCAGTCCATGTAGGTGGCATCTACCAATATGCCTGGTCTAGTGCCTCAGTGACTCATTCAAGAAAATTATTTAGGTTAAATAGACAAAATCTACATTTCACAAAGCCAGCCTAGTTTGGGTCATGGGACTGAAAGCTTCCAGTACTGTTCTGAATTCTGTGATGATACTTTCCAATACCTTGCATAAGGGACTGGTATGCCTTATCAATCTATAGTTCCCAGAGTCGGTGGTCAGGCTGCCCTTGTTGATAGGGACCACCTGAGCAGTTCTTCAGGCTTCAGGAATATAATCATTGGACAGGCTAAGGTTACAATTGTCTGCAGAGCTTCCTACCAATATAAAAACAGCTTTCTGTGTTGTATGGACTCTTAGCACTAGTATTCTTTGTTTGGAAGGGGGCATTTAATGCCTGTTTTGTGGTTATAATGGGAGGAGTGCTGATTTGATAATGTGGGAGGGAAAGCATGGTGTTCAGAGAGGAGAGAAGTTTGAGCCAACTTTGCTACAAGTATATTCACACTGTCCTCTTGGCCTGAGTGAGTGGTGCCATCAGATGTCATCTCCATGCAGCACTGAGTATTATTTTTGAGATTTCTGTCATAATTAAAGAAGGCTGTGTGGGTGTCTTTGAATGCTGTAGTGGCGATGACTATGGGTGTGCACTTAATGGTGCCATATTTTTGAGAACCATATTTAGAAGGTTTGGTACTAATTGGTATAGACAGTAGGCTTTGATAATATTCAGGAGCTGTTACTTTTTGTTTTGTGAGTTACTCAGTTTATGAATATATAGCTGGAATCACCCAGGATAATGTTGTTCAGTTCAATGATTAGGGATAGTTTTTTCATGATATGATAGGTGAATGTACCGGATGTAATTAAAGTATGCATGATGTCTAGGTCATTATCTAGCTGGAGATGAGGTGATTGGATTGTGACTAAAAACTGACACACCCCAGCAGAAACAGGGCCATCCTCCTCTGAGGATCTAAAGGAGTGGTAGATAGTGACACCAGGTATGGAAGGAGTGTTATCACTGAAAATTCCAACCATGTTTCTTTGACTTATATAGATGTCTGTGCTGTCAAAGTTTAGGAAAGCTATAAGGGCAGGCAATCTCCTTATTTAGGCTTCAAACATTTAGCAGTACCATATTGCTACAGACGTGATTTGGATTTACTAGGCTGGCAGATGTAAGAGAATGGCATTATCTAAAAAGGGTACTATGGGGGCAGAAAATGTCCTGCCTAATTTACAGAAGCTCTGTAGAGAGAGGTGCCGACCGTCTCTAGCAAAACAAGTAAGACTGTCAACCATCTCCCCCGCTGGCTGACACTTACTAGAGCCCCTGGAATGACACTGATATCTGAGACAGTTGCTGAACTCAGTTATCTTCTGTTAGTACTGTAGTATTATTTGTTGTGATGGCAGTATACGGCCTAGGACTAGTTGCCTGAAAGCGCCAGAAACATGCTTAGAGAGCAAATCATTTCCCTTTTCATATATCAGAAGGAGAGTTGATGCAGGTTGTTTACAGCTCTGTGATCAAAGACCATGTTGTAAGCATACCAGGAATGAAGGGACTTTAAAATGACATCACAAATTCTGGCACTCAAGAGACAGCTAACCATCACCTTATCGTCACTTAGGCTGGTGGGTGGTGCTTTAATATGCCTTGTATGGAGCGCCTATGACTAGGACATTGCATAACAGTTCATCAATGCCCATGGGGCTTGGAATGCTACCTGTGTGATCTGCTTTTGTTACTTTATTAGGGCGGTACAACACTGAACTGCAGGAGATGTATTTTTCTAAGCTGCTAAGGTTTGACTATACTAGTATACAATCTAGGAGGCCTTTGGAGTTTTGATGGGGATTTTTTTTTAATACTTCAGTTTAGGTGAGCTTAGTGCTGATGCTGTGTTGCTAGGGTATGTCATTTCTGACAGGTGTGTGGTGTGAGACGTTTGTCTGCAGTTTAAGTAGGTATTTGGACCTCCTGCATACAGGTTCAGTGAAGGATAGCAGTAGTGGGCTATCAGTCAGCATAAAGCAGTTGCTGAACTGCCTCAGGATACCTATTGCTAGTAGATTGGTGACACATGAGGTAATGACAGGTTGTATTCTCCATTGTGAACAGAAGTCTGGTGGGAGGATATAATGAGTTTGCTGGGGGTTATAGAATTCTGCGGTAGTGGCGCTGCGGTAGCATTGTCGCCTCACAGCAAGACATTGTCGCGTTCGATTCTCAGCTAGAGCGTCTTCTACGTGGAGGCATGCGTGAATGGGCGTGCCTTCATTGAAGGTTGTCCGTCAGAGCTGGTAACTCGGCACGTAAAAATCCACTACCAAACGTTAGACGGACCGGAGTTCTGCTGTGGCGACCCCTAACCAGGATAAGCCGAAAGACACAAGCAAGCTGGGGGTTATAGAATTGTTGCTTTCAGTGATACTCAAAGATGTTTTTTTTCAGGAGCTGACTACTTCCTTCCTCTTTATCAGGAAACCGCTATCATAATAAGGGTGTGAGATGCTGTTGCTTTTATTTGTATAGAGTTTGCTTAGAGTCTTATGATACTAAGGTTATATGATTCTGTCACTTTTAGCTTTTAACTGCTTCCTCTGAAGAGTGGTAAGTACTGGAGCTTAGAGGACAGTAGTAGTATATGAGAAGGATTATTTAAGATTACAATTAAGGGGAGAAATTAAATAGGTGCTCACTAGCAAATATCTAGTGTGGATTAGTGTGATGTTACAAGCAGCATAATATGACACAACTCAACTCAAACAAGGGTAAAACTGAGAATTCTGCTGAAATTAAAGCAAACAGTAGGCCCAAACAGAACTCCAAATGTTAGCAAGCATTTGGCAAATTCAAGAACAGGGTACTGTATTTATCCCTTGTATCACAAGTTCTAGTGTGGAAACTGTTCAAAAATACCTCAGCAGGATGCACTGTAAATAGCTTTACTGTGTTTAGAAAAAAAAATAAGCAGTCACTTCCCTGGTGGTAGTGGGATCAGAGGTAATCCTTGTATCACAAGTTCTAGTGTGGAAACTGTTCAAAATACCTCAGCAGGATGCACTGTAAATAGCTTTACTGTGTTTAGAAAAAAAAAATAAGCAGTCACTTCCCTGGTGGTAGTGGGATAAGAGGTAGTCAAATCTAGTAGTTCTCAGCATGTGTGTGTGTATAGTACAGTGTAGCTCGACTCAAACAAATACAAAGATGTGTAATTATACTGAAATCAAACCAAACAGAAGACATAAGTGCACCAACTGGAATGCCAACGTTTAGTGAGCATTAAGCTGATACAAGAATGGAACACTGCAGTATCCATACTCTGGTGCAGAAACTGTTCAAAAATAAATCATTGGCCACAATGTAAATGGTCAGCTTTAATGTGCTTAGAAAAAAAACTAAAGTCACTTCCCTGATCTTATTGGGATCATCAGAGGTAGTCAGATCCAGCAGTTTTCAGCGCAGGCATGCAATGAGGTGCAGCTCCACTCAAATACGTAGCACCATGACTTGCTGCATATCTGTAACATTAGATGATACTTACAACCTGTGTGATTTTATTTTTATTTTATACGGGTTTTACAGTAGTATGGCTTACATAGTGAAGTAAACACATTACAGTAAGAAAGTACTACTTCTGCATAGTCATAACAGGCAGAAAATTGTCCAAAAAAGTCTATTGCCATTTGGTACTCCATAGTCTGATCCATTCTTCCCCATCTTCCATCTTCACCCTCAACTCTATGTTGAGGAGCAAAAAAAAAAAAAAAAAGGTTTGTTACGATCCTGCTTTCTTTTAACCATTTTCAGTTATACCACACATTAAGCACTGAAGCACTTCAGTCCCCAGCTCAAAAGCTAAAGTGCTTTTCTGTGCCAGATTTCAGAAATGCTGCTACAGAAATGAATCCTGGCATCTCCCAATAGCATCCCCCTAACACCTTGCATCAGGGGCAGCTGCGCCCTTTGCATTCCCCTAGTTACAGTTCTTGTGCTGTGCTCATTTCATGCTTTTGTGTCGGAGGACACAAGCAGGGAAACACGGCACAACCAAGAAAGTTATAATGTTGTTTTAAGTCCAGCAATATCGACTTCAGTCATTTATCTGCTGCTTATAGACCAGCTTTTGGGGGGGGGGGGGTGCTTCTCCAAAGTGATATTTCAAAAATTTCATATTCCAGTACTAGTATTAGATTCATAAGCATTGTCCTGAGGAAGGAAGTGTAGAACATGGAACAGTGTGTAGTTTGTTCCAGTTTGGAACAGCTTATTCTAGGGATTCTGTGTACCACTTGGTGCTGCATGACCATCCAGGCAGTTGTGGTTATTACAGCTATATCTGCTGATTTGTACTTTCCTAATATGTAATTGTCCTAGCTCTATCCTTGAACATACGTTTGGTGATCTACCATTTGCAGGTGTACTACTTAGTGCATTTTAATCAGCTGCAGGATGATGTTAATAACACATTTTTTTCTGTGCAAGCACCAATGTTTATGTCTTATCATCACTGCAGCTATAAAAAATTTCTGTGTACCTTTGCCTGTTAAAGACGTTTTGCTGAAACCTGCTGCTACAAATGTGAGATGCTGTTTGCAGTTTCTTTTAGTCAAAGCATAGGTAAGGTTGTGTGAATTTTACAAATGCTGTTTTGTTGTTTTTATTTACCCAGCAGTGCTCATTTGCAGTTTTCTTGGGTTACCCATTACGTTCATTATTGGGTTATACATTAGCCAGGTCCTAGTCCTGTACTTACCGGATGCAAGGAACACAAAACAATCTTGGAGTGGATGTTGATCTATGTTAAGATGCACATGTGCTCATTTGTGCACAGCAGACATACCATGTATGACTGAGTATATACATGCAGTCAGACACAGCATGCGTACACACAGGCAGTTTAGAGGATTGCCATTTCACCCATAACATGTCTTTAGGATGTTGGAGGAAACTAAAATATCTGGTGAAAACTCATGTAACCATGGGGAGGAAATGGAATCCACATAGAGGACATCAAAGCCAAACACCAAATTGAAGAGCCAGTCAGTGTAACTCACCAACATTAACTGTTACACAGCTGTACTTCCATACTCCTAAAGATGAAATAATTAAGTTATCAAAAATGGAGCTGTGCTGTATTAGATACAAGGGCAGTAAATATTGCTCATGAAAGGAACAGGTTTGTATGACTTTCATTTGAAATTATCTTTACAGCTTGATCATTGTACTGGAAAACATTAACATTTTCAGTCCTTTTTGTTCCCTCTTGGGACATTATTCAGCTGACCTGGGATCCAGTGCCCCACATCCTCATCAGGTCTACTCCCCTGGACTTACTCTGACATTGCTGAGGTCAGTTGTAGATCCTAAGGGAGTCCTGGGAGCTTGGCCATCTCCATTTTTGCCTTGTTTTTATTTTATTGTTGCTGCTGCTGCTGTTGTATGTCCTACCCATTTCCAGTCCTGCCTCCCACGCTCATCAATCTCCTTTTGAGAGTTGTTCCCCTTATTGTACCGTGCCTCTGCTAAGTGATCTTCACTGATGAATGCCTTTCTACCCAAGATGAGCACACCCATCCCTCCCTGTCGAACAGTCAGTCACCCAAGCCGCTAATCGAAGCTGGGTTGACTGGACAATTTAGTCTTTATCCCTCTATGCCACTGGAACTGCAGACATTTTCATTTTTTTTTTTTTTTTATAACAGTGTGGATGTGCACACTCATTGTTGCCTTCATCTTCTAAAGACACTGGAAAGTAAGTACTGCAGTGTCTGGTTAACCAGAAGTAAGTTTAAAGGATGTGTGCACAGAAAAGAAGGTTTAGGGCTGACATTTTGTTGTCAATAAACTAGGATGCAATTTCACCCTAAGTCCTGTTCAGAATTCAGTAAAGAAGATGACATTTGTGTAAATTTGATTAATTTCAGCTGTATTATGAAAATATTTGGCCCATCCGACTTTTAATTCTCCTATTTAACAGCCCTGCTACATTATGTAAAACAGACAAAATTTGCACAGGGAATAAAGGATACATTAGTAAGTTTAGGAAGGGTGCTGACATAGAAGATTATGTAAACCATTATGTTATCAGCATTTATTAATTCATTTTCAGTAAACTCTTGAAGACAGTATAAAAAAATCTGTTAACTTCCCAACATAAGATTCTTTATCCAGAAGTCCTTGGCTGGTTTGTGCACTAACTCAGTTTCACTTGTCATTTGTTGCAGGAAAAACCATACCAGTGCACTGAATGCAACAAGGCATTTAGCCAAAAACGTGGCTTAGATGAGCACATGAGGACACATACAGGAGAGAAGCCTTTCCAGTGTGATGTAAGTTCTTTTAAAAGATGTACAAAATCATTTTGATTACAGCAGTCTGCTAATGTAAATTCTGTTGTGAGACATGCTTTACTTCCTCTTCTGATATGATACAGGAGGTTTTGGCATTATATAACTTAATGCATTTAGTATAAGTTATAGCAACCCTGTGAAGAAAAGAGAGTACTCCTGTCCTGTACTTACAGGCAGTCCTTTGGTAATGTGTTAAAGGAAATGCCTTAGACAGTGGTAAATTTACTATAATTTAAGGTGTCGGGTTCCATTTTAAATTTCAGGAGCCAGAAATTTGAGCATCTAGATATTTTATTATATGTGCTTACATTAATTAAAAATCTGAAATATGTATTTTAACTTAACATGGTTCAGAAATCTTACTTATTTTGACTTATTTTTGTACTCATGGAGTGTGTCCAGAATTCTGTAGAGTTAGGTGTGTTGCATACGAGTTCTCGCTGGCACCTTAGATGTACTCTAAGTATAGCAACTTTTCATTGCAATAAAAGATTTTTGAAATATCTCTAATTTGCTAAAGTTTTTAGTTATTTTTTGGTATGTATGTTTATTTCATACAGCTCAGGTATGATATCATCTTTAATAGAAAAATAAAGGAGAAAAAATGTAATGAGTAAATGTATGCCTCATACCTGAACAACACATGCAGTTATTATGGAAGTAAAACTTTAAAGCTTGTCTCTAGCAAGCATTTCGTGAGCTGATGTTTGACTTACAATAGATATAGGCTGCAGTAATCATGGATAAAGATGTGTGGTCAGCAAAATGAAAGTATGAAACAGTGAGGACAGAGAAACAACAATCCATTGTACTTCTCATGTTCTGTTAGGTAGTGTCTGTGTAGTCGATATGGGGTGAGGGTAGGCTTGCCCATTAGTTTTTTCAAGAGTATCAGAATTAGAAGTAAAGTTTTCCAATCTGTGGAAGGTGATCTGGTAAAGTGAGGGCAGACTCATTTTGTGATTTTTTTTTTTTTTTTTTTTTTTGCCTGCAGCTTTGAAGTGTCAGCTTTTTTAGAAAAACAAAACAAAGGATAAAGGCAAATGTTTTATTTTTGTGTAAAAAGCAAGTATTGCCTTTTCTCCGAGACAGCAATGGGAGTTGTGTTGTGTGGGGACTTACCTCATATATAGAACATTAATTTTGAGCAATGGCTGTTCAAAGTCTTCTGATTACAGTTTAATCTATTTGAGGTAGAATATTTAGTATTTCTGGGAGATGATAAGTTTCAGAGATGAAAGGTTTGAAAACTTGTATAATTACAATGATTATTTTCCGGAATAACTGCAGCAGCTCAGTATTGCCTTTTCATTCCTAAGGCTCAGCATAAAATTTCACTGATGCTGCCTCACGAATAAAAGTGCAGGGCACAGGAAGTGATTGTGCAAAGCAAAGATGACCACAGGATCATAGGAAGTTATTAGGCTATTGGCCCTGAGGCTCTTACAAGCCTAGCCAAGAATTTAGCCAATGTTTCAACCAGTCAGCATTCAATGCCCCTGTCCAGCAGTGACACAGGTGGAATCCCAGGGGTGTATTTTCTATTCCCCATCCAGTTATCCAAGTTGCACTTAAAAAAGGTTAATGAAGTACTCTGCTTGACGTGGAGAGGGAGTCTATTCCACTGAAGGGGGAGTCTCTGGGACACAAATCTGTCCTACCATCAAGTCCTATTGATGTCACAGACAAGGTTGAGGTCACGCGTGTGGGTTACTTGAGTGGAGCTTGACTTGCGGATATGCAGCAGTCCCATCAAGGTGGGGTCTGAGATTGCTTTCTGTGACAGCTCTTTTTTGGTACAAACCATACTTTTCTCACCATCTGAAGAGTGACTTTTAGCAAATTCATAAAGAGCTGCACTGAAGTTGTTATACTGTCCAGGTTTTTCCAAAAAATATTAGTAAGACTTGCAAGTATTACAAACCTGCAGTAAAACTGCTTTCATAAGGCAAATGCAACATCATAGCTGTAGCAGTTTTCTGCAGTATCACCCAGAGTCTTGAAAAAAATATTGTACATAGTGCAATTGGTAACTTTTTAAACTTTCATTTTTTTCACCCTCCTGATGCTGTACAGTTTTCTGGTTGTTCTCCTGTTTTCCATGGCTTCCCAACCAGTGGATCTCTCAACATGCCCCTTCTGGGTCCCCCTTGGTGTAACCCTTTGCAAAGTTGGTTTCTGACTCCTCAGGAGTTCAACCTTTTTGGTAACTCATTGGGTCAGCCATCTGGGAGTTTTATGCACAGAGAAGTCGGGCAGTTAAATTCCCTACCTTAGGGAGCGGCTAGTGCAGTGATGTCAGTGACATAGTCTTCACTACCTTGTAATTTGAGTGATTGAACTGTGAGGCTTCTGGTTTCCACTATTGGTAACACAGGCATCAGGCTTTCTCAAACCCTCCCCCAGTGAATAAGAGAGCTGACTATCAACCACTTCACCCTATCTCCCCTGGTCAGCCCTCCCAGTAGTTTTAGTCCATTCCTGAATTTGTGTTACCAGCATTGCAAATTGATGCCCTACCTCTGTGCATAGGGCCAACATCACCACAGGTTATTTTACACAATGAGTGACTTTTCATTTTGAGATGAGAAATGCTCTTTGGCCTGTAGAGGATCAGTGACAGCTATCAAATTTGTGAAGACCACTGAACCAATGACATTAATGTAAATTGCAGTTTTTGAAAGAATTACAGAATGGTGCCAACATTATGAAGCTGCTCTCAGTATATTAAAGTATGTACCAGTGCATTAACCGCTTTCAATTATTTCACTAAAACTTGTATACTTATACTGCTACCGCCTGAATACAGCCAGCAAAAACATCACATGTAGAGAAAAAGGGGTTCATAAAGCAAAACTAACGCCCCTTTATGGGTAAAAATAACTTTCATCCAGGCTATGAAAAATTACAGTTCCTTTATTCATAAAGGGCACTGAAGAAATAACCATGTCTTAAACTTTGAGAGAAAATATTAAACTTAAGCTTCATATTTTTGGCAATGTTTAGTTGTTCATACCAAATGTCATCATGGTTTTGTCATAGTCCCATGTTATAACTACAGGCAGTAAAATTTTCACATGTAGTGCAGAAGATGTTTTTGTATAATAAGAAAAACACATCCTCTTAGTGGTACACCCAGTTCCAATTTTTTTTTTTTACTAGAAATTAATCTCTCAACTGTCCCTAATTTTAGGAATGTCCCCAATTTTAGCTCAAAATTTCCCTCCTAAGTTAGACATTTTTTGATGAAATATGAGATGGATTATAGTCAGTATATACTGACAATCATTACAGATGCAAACTTCTTTTATATTGGAAAATGCATGCTAACTTGCATCTCTTTTTCCATCAACTTTCTAACTCAATAGTACCAGTATGTAAAATGTTCATAATTTAGGGTCGTTTTCTCTAGTTATTTTTTTATTTTGTTCCTAATTCTACAGGTAAAAGATTGAGAACTAAAAGGTTGTGACACTGCAATTATTAAAGTAAATATAACACCAAAAGTTAGTCAACTTTCAGTATTTTTCCCAATAAGTTTAACATTAGGGTACCACCTGTACCACTTTGCGAGGGACAGTCCCTCTTTGGGCAGTTATGTCCTGCAAAAAAATTGACAAAATGGCAAATGTCCTGAGATTTTAGGAGAAAAATATTTCCTATATTTATGTAATGGATGCATAAAACAGTTATTCTGTATCTGAAACACCTAAATGTTATAAAAAATACAATAAGCAACTAAAATGCTACAAGAATAAGCTTTTATTTAGGCAAAAAAGTGAAGTTCTGTCCTTTGTACTGGCCGTAAGTTTGTTTTGCTCTGCAAAATCTGACATTTGTACCAAAATGTCCCACTTTGGGCATTTGAAAAGGTGGCAACCCATGGTGTTTTGTGTTACTGTCTGACTGTGCAGAAAATGTATATGTTCTTCATATTGATCACTGCTGCAGTTGCCTTAGTTATACACTATTGCAGAACTTGACCCAGCAGCTATAGCCATGTTAGCTTGTGATTAGTTTCACAGCACAGTCTAACTTTACTGGCATACTACATTCCGTCAGAGCAAAATTGTGGTGGCAGACAAGCAGAGCTTCATGAATGGAAACTAAATCTGGGAGCCTTCCAAGATTTGATCCATCTGCGGGTATTTCCTCAAGTAGACCTGTTTGCTTCTTTCTGAGCAATCAACTAGCAAATGTCTGTTCTAGGAATCCGTGCAAGAAGGCCTGGAAGACAGATGCCTTTTCTTTTCTTTGAACAGGAATGTTCCTTTATGCCTTTCCACCCTCTTGACTAATATACAGGGTACTTCTCAAGATTCAGAAGGAATCCTTCAAGAACATTGTGGTGACTCCATTCTGGTCCAAGTGACCATGGTTCTCCCTTCTTTTGGGAATAACCAGGGTTTATTACCACAAACTACCCTACAGAATGGATCTACTCATAGAAGAACAGGTGTGTTTGATACATTCCAGCTTCAATCATCTTCAGCAGATTGCCTTGATGTTAGGGTCTTAATTCCATTTAGGCACCTGTTTTCTGAGGACTTGTAGCAGGTACTAACTAATAGAGGCAAGAAAGCCTTCTACTAGAAAATCATACATTGGTGAAGAGAAAAGGTTTTCTATTTGGTGCCAGCAACATAACCAGCATCCATTCAGAGCTAGTTGTTCTCTGGTTTTACAATATTTGTGTGAGTTATTATCCTTTGGTCTTTCTTATTCCTATATCATGGTTCATTTATCGGCCATTTCAGCATGTCTGCGTATGGATCTTCCTGTTTTAAGGCAGTTGCATGTCAAAATGTTCTTGAAAGGGATGTTGCATAAGAGGCCTCCAAGTAAACTGATGGGCTTTCCTTGCGATTTTAATTTTATTTTAGAGAAGCTAACACTTGCTCCATTTGAACCATCAGATCTGGCTGACTTGAGGTTCTTAATATGGAAAACAGTTTTACGCTTTACTCTGACCTCTGCAAGAAGGGTATCCGAGTTGCAAGCTGTTATGATGAATCAACCCTACCTCATTTTCCACAAGGACATCTTCCTTGAAAACTAATCTGTCTTTTATGCCTAAATAGTTTACTTTAAGCCAAACTATCCATCTTCCTGTTTTCTTTCCTGAACCAAAAATGAAAGAGAAAGGATACTCCATGCCTTGGATATCCACAGACAACTCAGGTACTTTCTTAACAGAACTAAATTTTTCAGCTCTTCTGATCTATGGTTCATTTCTTGTGAAGGTAAGAAGGGACAACCTGTGTCAAAACAGGCTATTTTCAAATAGTTGTCTAAGGCTAGTACATTTGTTATACTCAACATGGCAAAACTATTCCAGGCAGGGTCAAGGCCCACTCTACAAGGACCTTGGCTTCTTTTTGGAGAGGTTGGATTCTAGAAGTATTCTAGATGCTGCTACTTCATTCTTTGTACATACTTTTACAAAGTACTTTAAGCTTGATACCTTCTCTAGGTCAAGGTCATGCTTTACTATGACCATTTCCTAGGGACTCCTGGACCCTTCACCTTTCACCTCCCAAATATAGTTATCTGTGGTAATCTACCCATATAGCTAAGGCTACAGCAACAGTGATCAATATGAAGAACATAGTACAGTTGCGTAAGTTGAACGTACCATAACAGTACATGTTCGAATGATCACTGCTACAGTAGCTGCTCCCTCCCTCCATTCCACTTTGTTTTTTTGGTGTGCTTTTTATGATGGGGTGTGAACATTTATTGTTTGTTAGTTTTAGCATTGGCCTTTCAGGGCTCAGTCTCCCTAGCTCTGCTGTCAGGAAAGTTGTGAATAGCTTTGCACCCAAACTTGCCTTTTAGTCAACTCAGCTCAAGCTGCCTGAACATTTGAGTGCTTGGAAGGTGCCCTGAAGCTTTGGAAGCTGGCTGGCTGTTATATCCTTGGTAGGATATAACCCATATAGCTAAGGCTACTGTAGCAATGATTCAAACATCTACTGTTATGGTAAGTTCAGCTTACGTAAGTGTACTTTTTTCTCCTCTGTAGTGTGACCATGGAGTATATATATATATATATATATATATATATATATATATATATATATATATATATATATATATATATATTGATCTTTAGATCAATTTTTCATTTCTTGTGAAGGTAAGAAGGGACAATCTTTGTCAAAACAGACTATTTCCAAATGGTTGTCTAAGATTTTTACCTTTTGTTATACTTACCATGACAAATCTATTCCAGGCAGGTTTAAAGCCCACACTAAAAGAGTCTTGGCTTCATCTATGTTTTTTTGGAAAGGGTTGCATTCTAGAAGCATTCTAGAAGTTGCTACTTGGTCCTCTATACATACTTTTACAAAGTACTATAAGCTTGATTCCTTCTCTGGGTCTAGATCAAGCTTTGCTAGGACCATTCTTCAGAGGTTCATGGACCCTTCTCCTTCCACCACCCAAATATAGTTAGCTATGGTAATCTACCCCTATAGCTAAGGCTACTGCAGCAGTGATCAATGTGAAGAACATAGTACAGCTGTGTAAACTGAATTTACCATAACAGTAGGTGTTCAAATGATCACTGCTGCAGTAGCCTCTCCCTCCCTCCATCCCCCTTGTTTCTTCCTAGCCTTGTCCTTTCAGGGCTCAGCCTACCTCTCTCTGCTAGCAGTAAAGTTCTGAAGGACTTCATGCCCAAACTTGTCTTTTAGTCAGCTTAGCTTGAGCTGCTCAACAGTTTGAGTGCATGGAAGGTGCCCTGAAGCTTTGAAAGATGGACAGCTGTTATATCCTTAGTATGGTGTTTTGTGCTACTGTCTGAATGTGCAGAAAATGTATTTAAATATGGCACAAAGGGCAAGTTCGTATACTTGAACACAATCACAAAAACAAACCAGAAAGTATAATTATTTATAAAATAAAATAAAACCACACAATATCAGTGCAGAAGCTTATCCACTGTTTATTTTTTATTTTCTTTTATAAAGAAATTAGTATTTTGTCCTGTCCAGGTTGTTGCTAGTTTGTCCAAGTGGCTGCACTGTTACTAGCATGTGGTCTGTAATCTAGATGTTTTGTTCAGTTGTTCATAGACTGATTATTAAATCACTGCAAAAACACTCATCCTTTTACTGGAGGCACTGCAGATAATTGTAGGGCTGTTTCTTATAACACAAAACATCACAGAAGTAAGATTACTTGCTTATGTTGTTGACATTTTCAGACATCAGGATATGCAATGTCACAGATGCTACTCATTGCAAGAGAGTCACAGGAGTTTTGGAGGATGGAAAAAGCAAGTTTCATAGGATCATAGGAGTTGGAATGCGAGCCATGAGGACATTTCTGCTTTGCCAGTTCTCACCCTTAGGGCTTCCTCTCTTTTCAAGCAGAGCCAGGCCAGTCATACCAAGGGTGAATTTATGAACACCCAGCCAGCTGTCCAGCTCCTTTTTAAAGGCAGTCAGTGTGTTTCATTGCTTAACTTAGAGAGGGACTTTGCTTCAGAGGAGTAGGTGCTGCCTGATGTCACTCCTCATCTTATTTATTTGTCAGAGACAATTTAGATCTCTGGTCCTAGTGTTACCCAGACTGTTTGATTTATGGAGGTGTAAGAGTAATTGGAGTAGGAGATCCCCATAGCCCTATAAGCAAGGCTCAGATCACTCCTAAGGAGTCGATATGAAACTGAGTAAAGGGATAAAGCATCCTTTTGTAGTTTAGATCTCTTAAACCTGTGATCTATTTTGTTACAAATTTCTGGTGTCTTTCCTGTTCCTTAATATGCTTAGTAAGATACATCCTAAAGAGGGCATAGTCAATGATAGGTCTAATCAGCATGGAGTACAAACAGGTGAGGATGTATTTTGCTCTGGAAGAAGTATCTTTTTTTATGGGCTGCGCAAAGTAAAAATATTTCCTAACCACTTTTGTAATGTGATGGTCAAACATGAGGGAGCTGTTCACCTAAGTACTGAGATCTCTCACAGTCAATTCATTTTTAAGTGGTGAGTTATCTATGCTATAAGCTGGAGCTAAGCACTGCTTACCAAATGCTACATTGTTGCACTTTTTGGCATTGAGTTTTTGTCCATTTTTAGTACACTGACTATTGACCGGTGTAAACTCCTTTTGGTCAGATGGTGACTTGACGACAACTCCCAGACTTCAATCATCCACAAACTTTATTAACCACAAGATCCTCATTTGATGAGTGGAAATCTGAGAAATATATGATGAATATCAGAGATACCAGCATAAATCTCTGAGGAACTCCACTGGTCACCTTCATGCTCTCCAAGGATGCACCCACCCCATATTCTTACTGTATACGTTCTGCCCCTAAGATAATTGGCTGTCCACCTAAGCACATAGGGATCAATTTGGAGCTCCTTCAGCTTGTTTGTTATATTTGCATGTGGTGTGATATTTAATACTTTGGCAAGGATAAGATGTTCTGTATGGACAGCTTATCCACACTCTACAGCATGAGTAACCCTCTCAAAGACATTCACAAGATTCATTAGATAGGATGTTTTCTCCTGGTGAGGGCTGGAGTACCAGGACATTATTTCCTGGAGACTGCTGATCACCAGAAAGCATAATAACTGCTTTATAGGTGACCGCTTGGAATCTGTGCTTATATTCTGATTCTGGTGAAAGAAGGAGCAGAGTGCATTGATTCCTGACTGTTTCTGGTTGAAGAGTAGGTGTCTGTGCATTACGTTCCTGATTGGTCTGGTTGCTATTTGAGGCACCTGCCAGAGAAAGGCTACAAGTCTACAGACCCTTGCATCATCTGGGACAAGACTGTAGATCATCAAACAGGATGTGGCCTGCTTCTGTTCTTGGGATTGGTGCTTCTGGTGAGAGAAGAAGCAAAGGAGCATTGTATCCCAACAGAGTGAAGCTGTGGAGCATTAGTAGTAGCCATTCATGCAACTCCCCTCTTTTCATCATTCTTGACAAACTAATTCTTTTTTTTCAGTAAGTACTGCCAGATTTGTTTCTAACATCAGAATATCTGCCTAAATACTTCATCCTTAAATTTTCAGAGTATATATATTAGTTTCCCCTCAAGTGTTTGGCAGTGTTGTGTACAGACTCAGACACCTTCAGTGATAAAAGCATGATTGAAATTTCTCCAGTACCTAGTTGTAGACAGGACCACTAGTTTGCAGTGACAAGCACTTTCCACATAGTTACAAACTGGGTACTTCTGACAGTGATTGATATTCTCACTCCAACTGTCTAATCAATAAAAAAGGGCCTGTTGCCATTGATATGAACTTTCCTACTGTCTCTGTTACCAGCTTGGTGGATACAGGCATCATGAGGCAATGTAGAAATTGCCTCATGTTTACTGACAACCAGTTAATTCTCAAACAAACTGATATGGTATGTGAGAGATGTCACTGGAGGCAAAGCTCTCACATAAAATTACTGCTAATGTCTATAAGGTTGTCAGTAGTACACATGCTGCACCCATCATGCACAATTCAAAGCAGACATATCGACCCACATATGCTGAGGCACTTACATGTAACCTTCCTAAACCACAAAGACCTCCTAGACAAAGTACACATAACAAATACCCTCAGCAGCCCCAAATGCACTCTTTCATAACAACACCCACATCAACACATAGAGCTGCATCTCATGGAGTCTCTGCCTCTAAGCCCATAAGGCAAGCCACCACACAATCCAACATTCTAGTCATTGGAGAATCCATCGTGAGACACACTGATGTCCCTGTAACCAGGCTGAGTAAGGAGAAAGTAACGGTCAGTTGTTTATCAGGGGGGTAGGATCCACCACATTACTCATGCACTCAGGTCATTGGACCATAATTACCAATATGACTCAGTCATAGTCCATGTGGGCTAATGACCTAAGATGTACCTTCCTAGACTATATGAAAACAGACTTTGGAGCTTTCAGAATATGTGCCTCAGGCTGGTATGAGCCTAGCATTGAGCAGCATTTTACCTTCTCCAAGGATGATGCCACAATACGAACAAAAGATGATTGACTTTAATAATTGGCTTAGTTTTTGGTGTCATTCTGAGGATGTGCAATATTTGTCAGCATGGAAGGAAATGGTCAACAGACACACTGCTTTGCCAGGGATGGTCTTCACCTCTCTCCTCTAGGCTTTTGAATATTAGCTAAAACATTGTCTTCCCCCATAGTGCCTCTTTTAGGTAATGCCAAACTAAAAGTACTTCCAGCATAGCAAATCAATACCAAGAAAATCTAAAGGTTTTATTGCTCAATGCTAGGAGTCTAAACAAAAAACTCCACTCCGTAGAAGCTCTCATTGCCCTACAGATTGCTGACATATGTGCGGTCATTGAGAGATGGTTTAAAGCCATGAAGAGCACACCAACAGTGCAAGGTTATAATGCCTTCCACAGATTTAGGCCAACTACTTCATGGGCAGGGACTAAAGGTGGAGGTGTCTCCATTTACATCAAAAATAAATATACTTCAAGGA
The DNA here is from genome assembly GCF_019279795.1 of Protopterus annectens. NCBI lineage: Eukaryota > Metazoa > Chordata > Ceratodontiformes > Protopteridae > Protopterus > Protopterus annectens. The sequence continues at coordinate 1,539,151,691 of NC_056737.1, forward strand.
TGGTCAAACAAGACAACGTACTTGAGTGGCTCCTTGTTTAAGTCACCATAGGTAAAATCCAATACCACTTCCTTGCAAGCTATAGGTACCACTGTATGACCCAGGAAACCCATACCATGTATTTAAACTTATTAGAAACACTAACCATCCAACCCAATACCATATTCATGGGTGACTTTAATTACCCCACTATTAGCTGCGAATCCTATATGACACCAAATGTTCATGCACAGAGATTCTTGGGGTTTGTAAACACAAACTCCCTGGACCAGATAGTCAATACACCAACCAGGGGTGCAACCATACTGGATCTGGTCCTCACTAATATGGGACACTGATGCACACCTCCTACTATAATGCCTTTCCTGGTAAGGTCAGACCACAGAATGGTCTCCTTTGAAGTAAAAATAAAACTTGGATCCCCAGCTAAACCTGGAATATTCAGGAACTATTCTAAGGCTAACCTCCTGCTATTAAGTGAGAACCTGGCAAAATTTCAAGGCCCCATAAATCCTGAGGACACTTCTGCCTCTGCAGAACTGTTCACAGAAACCCTGTATAAGCATGTTAATAGCTGGATAGAGGCTGCTGTACCCACCAGGAAGAAGCACAGAACTAACTCAAAAAACAAGCCACTCTGGTGTAATCACAAAATCAATTGGCTGTACAACAGGAGGAAGAAGATCATGGCAAAAATTAGGAGGTGCAGCACCGAGCAGGATAAAAACAGGCTCATTAAACTAAACAACCAACTCGGAGGACAAATAAAGTTTACCAAAGCCAAATTTGAGGTAAGTTTGGCCTCCCTGACCAAGGACAACCACAAAGCATTCTTTAGCTATGTCTGCAACCTCAAGGGCAATAAACAATTGTGTGCAGAGCTCATTCTAAATGGCGCTACCTAAACTGAGCCAGAGGATATAGCAAACCTCCTGGCTGATAAATTCAGATCCAACTTTACCCCTCTTTCCCCCTCAACCTTCCCTCAGGAAATATGATCAAATATAACTCCCCCCTTCTATCACTAGGGAACAGGTCCTTAATGCTCTCTGTAAGACCAAGAACACTGCATCAATGGGCCCAGACAATATCCCACGATGCCTTTTAAATAGCATGAAACATGACCTATCAGGGCCTCTGGAATTACTGTTTAACTGTTGCCTTCAAACAGGCTTTGTGCCGACAGACCCACGGTGCTTTGCCAGAGATGGTCTGCACCTGTCGCCCCTGGGATGCAGGTTACTGGCAAAGGCTCTTGCCACCCCTATAGTGCCTTTTTTAGGCAAAGTTCAAAGGACAAAACCACCACCGTAACAGATACAAGCATGCAAAATCTGAAGGTAATGCTACTCAATGCTAGAAGTCTAAACCTCAAAATGCACTCTCTCGTGGCACTCCTAAAAATGGAGAACATCGATATCTGTGCAGTAACTGAGACCTGGTTCAAGGCTCCAGAGAGCACCCTTGCAATACCAGGCTACAACTCTTACCACACTTTTCAGCCACCAAACCAGGATCGAAACATAAAGGTGGAGGAGTGTCCATATTCACCAAGGATATTCACACCACCAGGTTAGTTGCCCAACACAATGCGTCTGAGATTCTCCAGGTACAACTAACACTAGGTAAGACTGCAATCCAAATTGTAGCTTGCTACAGATTCCCCACCATGCCCCAAGATTCTCACTACACCTTTCTAAACATACTGGAAAATATTAATATACAACCAAACACCCTAATACTGGGTGATTTCAACTACCCTGCCATTAACTGGGAAAACTACTCATGTACCAACACATTTGCCCAATGGTTCCTGGAATTCATAAATTCCAATGCCCTGGATCAACTAATCCATAGTCCCACCAGGGGCTCCAATATCCTAGACCTGGTCATTACCAACATGGGAAATCAATGCTCCACACCTATAGTCACCCCCTCGTTGGTCAGGTCAGACCATAATCTAATCACCCTTAACATCCACATCCCACCCCACCCCCCAGTAAGGAAACCTCCATAAAAAACTTCTCCAAAGCCAACTTCATGCTACTCAAGTCAGAAGTTACAAACTTCATGACACCCATTCAGACGGGAACTGAAAGTTCAACTGCTGAGTCCTACACTAAGGCACTGTACGAGCACATCCACTCATGCATGAATCGTGCCATCCCAAGTAAAACCAAGATGCACTCCTCCAAAAAAAGGAAGCCAGTCTGGTGGTCCCCTGCCATAAACAAACTTTACAACAAAAGGAAGAAACTGTTGCTGAAAAGAGAAAAATCCCAGGATGCAAAATACTCCCTTACCAGCCTCAGTAAGAAGCTGAGATCCCTCATAAAATCCTCCAAAGCTAGTTACGAAAATAAAATTGCCAAAGATTCCAAAGACAACCACAAGGCATTCTATAACTATGTCAAGAATGTAAATGGCAATGCTCAGATCTGCTCTGAGCTAAAACAGAATGGCATTAAATATACTGATCCCAAGGATTTTGCCAGTATCCTGGCAGATCGATTCAGTGCCAACTTCATCCCCATCTCACCCCCTAAATGGCCCATTTCAATACTGGAAGATTGCCAAATTCCGGTAATAATGGTCACACAGGTAAAAAGCGCACTCTCCAAAGCTAAGAATACAGCATCCATGGGACCAGATGACATCCCAGGCTGTGTACTACATGAACCACAAAATGAACTGGCACCTCACCTAAGTGTCATGTTTAATCATACCCTCACCTCAGGCTTCATGCCCACTGAGTGGCGCACAGCTACAGTTATCCCACTCCACAAGGGGGGATCCACTGCCTCATCAGTCTGACAAGCCTGATCTGCAAGGCCATGGAATGTATTATTGTGGAACTTATAAACAAAGACATTGGCAACGTTAAAACACTGGACCCCACCCAGTTTGGGTTCGTGAAGGGCCGATCTTGTCTCCTGAACCTGATTGACTTCTTCAAATCAGTCTCCAAAGCCGTGGACGAGGGTAAGGCAGTCCACACAGCCTATCTGGACCTTGCCAAGGCCTTTGATACCATCCCCCACTCTGGAATCATAGATAAACTTACTAAGCTGGGCATTAATCCCTATGTCACTTGATGGGTTGCCAACTGGCTTACTGACAGAACCCACACTGTAAAAGTAGCTGACTCCAAATCCAGCTCCAGACAAGTGACAAGTGGAGTACCTCAGGATTCAGTCCTGGGACCTCTCTTGTTTGGCATCTACTTCTCTGAAGTACAGGCCAACACTAAGGGACTCAGGCTAACAAAGTTCGCAGATGACTGCAAACTGGGAGCCATTATTGAATCCCCAAATGATGTCGACACTCTACAAAAGGGCCTTATAGAAACAGATGCTTGCTGCCAGAGCCATGGGCTCAAGCTCAATGCCAAGAAATGTATAGCTATCCCCTTTGGGAAAAAACACGTACCTGTGAATTACCACATAGGTGGCAGTACACTAAACACCGAAAGTGTGATAAGAGACTTAGGGACACAGGTCGACAGTAGTCTGAATTTCAATAACCACATTGCCACAACAGTCAGGAGATCCTTCTATGTGGCACACCTCATCACTAAGGGCTTTTCATCCAGAAAAAGGAGGTCATTGTCCCACTGTACTCATCCCTCATTAGACCCATTATAGAATACAATGCCCCATTTGGTATGTACCTCTCAAGACATCTGCAACAACTGGAAAGGCTGCAGAAATACCTCACTAAAAGAATCACAGGTCTAAAGCAGATTCCCTATGCTGACCGCCTTAAAAAACACCAGCTATACTCTGTCGTATATCGTCTATTCCAAGGTGATCTTTGCTTAACATACAAGGCCATGTCAAACCCTGAGCTGTTGGACATGCTACACTTAAAGAAATCCCAATCCCTCCGAGCCACACGCTCCAGGGATCTAAAAAACCTTGTCATCACAATAAACAAAACATGCTGGAGGGATAGGTTCCTGTCCCAGAGACTCCCAGACTCTGGAATAGACTGCCCATAGATGTCAAGCAGAGCACCTCTTTGGCCCTCTTTAAAAGGAACCTTGATGATTGGATGGGAGATAGGAAATTCACCCCAGGGATCACGTCAGTCGCCCTGCTAGACAGGGGTCCAGGGAAGTAAATAGTGTGGGAAGAAATATCCAGGGAGTTGTTATGGCTAGGCTTGTATAGGCCCTAGGGCCGATAGCCTAGTACCAACCTATGAATGGAGAAAGGCAACAGTCATCCCTCTGCACAAAGGTGGGCCATCTACAGACCCTGGAAACTACAGACGCATACGTCTCACTAGTCTTATGTGTAAAGCCATGGAAATAATTATCATGGAAATGATCAGTAGTGATATAGTAAACCTCCAGACACTGGACCCAACACAGTTTGGTTTCGTCAAGGACAGATCATGCCTGCTCAACCTGGTGGACTTCTTTGAGAGGGTCACCAAAGCAATGGATGTGGGCAAAATTATTCACACTACCTATCTTGACCTGGCAAAGCCATTTGACACAATACCTCATGTGGGCATTGTTGACAAACCCAAGAGGTTAGGTACAAACCTGTATGTCATCCGGTGGATAACCAAGTAGCTCACAGACAGGACCCAGGAAGTTAGAATTGGGGAGCGCACCTCCACAAAGAGGCCAGTCCCAAGTAGATTCCCTGAGGGATCAGTCCTTGGACCTTTTCCTTTTGCCATTTACTTCTCAGAAGTCAAGGCCAATGTCAGTGGTCTCTTGCTGACTAAATTTGCAGATGAATGCAAATTAGGAGCTGTCATTGAATCTCACACTGGCACAAATGTTCTCCAGGAGGGGCTGACGCAGGCAAACAACTGGTGTCAGAGCCATGGATTAAAACTAAATGCCAAAAAATGCATAATAGTATTCTTTGGGAAGTCATCCATCCCTGGTTACTGTTATATTGACAACACAACCCTTAGGGACACACACAGATAGTAATCCAGTCTTTGATCATCATGTGTCTACAGTAGTGAGGAAACCATTCTATGTTGTGCAACTTATAAACAAAGGTATGCCATTTACGTCCAAGGAAGTCATTGTTCCACTGTATTTGGCATTCATCAGACCTATCATTGAGTATAATGCCCCCTTTGGTATGTACCTAACCAGGCATATCTGACAATTAGAACATCCACAGGGGTTCCTCACTAAAAGAATACAGGGCATAAGTAATATGTCCTATGCAGACCACCTCAAGGTCCTATCCCTGTATTCTGTCTCCTACGGGCTTTTGAGGGTAGATCTATGCCTGGCATACAGGGCATTATCAGACCCCACTCTGATGGACCTCCTGCATAGCCACAAAACAAACAGCACTAGAATTACCCGTTCTAAAGACTTAAACCTTGCCTGTGATATAAATAGGACCTGATGGAGAGATGAGTATGTATCCCAGAGACTACCCAGTCTATAGAACAGGCTCCCTATCCATGTGAAGCAGAGTTTCTCCCTAACCCAATTCAAGTGCAACTTGGACAATTGGATGGGAAACCGGAAATTCATATCTGGTTTGGCACCTATGTCTCTAATGGACACGGACAACCTGTAAATAGTTCATCTCCCAGGCCCATGCTTACACTTGTCAAGGGTATCAGAACTTGTCAGAGATTTGGGATGCATGGCTAGGCTTAAAAAGGCCCTTGTGGTCGTCAGCCTAGTAAACACCTATGAACCTATGAATCTACCCTTGACAAAGCCAAACTGCTTGAAAAGGTTGAATCTTAAAAGATATTTGATATTATAGACATTTAGGTCAGGTTATTATACATTCCATGGCTTTGCATATAAGACTTGTTAGACTGATAGGCCTATAAGGGTCAGTAGTGGGGCCACCCTTATTGAGTAGCATCACAACAGCTGAGCACCACTCCCATGGCACAAAGCCAGTTGCTAAGCTCATGTTGAAGAGTATAAGGAATGAGTCCACCAGTGTTTGTTTAGTGCTTTTAACTGTGCAGCCTGGTATGTTGTCAGGCCCCATGGATGAGGTATTCTTCATTTTTGAGAGTACCTTCAGTACTTGTTCTTTTGTTATAGTTGGTGGCTTGAGCTCATCAGGGATAGGTAGCCTTGGAATAGATTACACTAGGGTGAAGTTGGCATTACATTTATTTGCTTGTACTTTAGCAATATCCACTAGAACAGAGAAAGTAGTACAATTATGAATAAGATCTGAGCCTAGTACCATAATGAATAAGGTCTGATTAATGTTGAGTGTTATTTTTTTTATTTTTCTAATATAACTATGGAAGGATTTGTAGTTGTCTTTGACTTTTGTGTCTAATCTGAGTTTGTGGGATGCTTTTTTTTTCCCCATATCTAGCCATTTGATCTTCTTAATTTGGGTGTCTTCTGTTCTGCTATATAGGTTTAGTTTTTTCCTTTTATTGTATAGTCTTTTAATGCTTGTGGACCACCGTAATCATTTGCTTGTAAACCTTCTCATTTACCTGGATCTAGAAGGGTCTGCCACTTTAATACATTTATATAGCTGTGAATAGAACATGTATATATAACTCCTTGTGTGGCCATTAAATAACAGTTTCAGCCAGGAAAACACTTCTCAGCACAAGTTTTATGTTTGTTGGTTTGGTTGTTTTATACTTTTTTTCTTTTTCTCCATACTTGTACAGTCTTACACTTAGTATATATTGAGACTGGGGAGTGATGCAGGAAAATTTGCCCCATGCAAACCTGATTATTTTGGAGTGCATAAACAGTGTTTTCCTTGCAATAGTTTCATACTATATTTAGATGCTGTACAAGATGTTTTACTTGTGATCGTTTGCATCTCTGCTTGGCACTGTGCAATTAGTACTTGTAAATCCCTTTTTATTTTGATATTATCATAATTCAGGGCAATTCAGGAAGTTAATGAGTATAGTCCTCTAAGCCTTTTGCATTTTTATAGCCACACTACCACCATATCATCGACCCTGCCCTGTCCTCTGGCTATATTCCTGTTTTGTAGAGATCAGCCAGAGTCATCTCCCCTCCCAAAGTGAATCCATGGCAACTTCTTACCTAATACCACCCTGTATTACTTCCCTTATCCCCTCTGAACGGCTGTAGTTATATAGCTGTTGGCATACCTAAATAGCTTTGCATTCCTCAATAGAAATCAGCACAGTTTTCATAGGGGTCATAGTACCATAAATGTAACTTTCTCCCTGACCAATGACATTCTTTCAAATGTAGACAGAAGCAGAATTACAAGAACTGTCTTTATATACCTGTCAAGGTTTTAGCTTTTACCCAGTCTGTAAATTACTCATGTCAGTAAGAACTAACTCGTATCCCTCTGTCCTGACTATGTAATTAGAATCCAAGTTAAATCAAGATCAGAACTTATCCTTCCTGTTAGGAATAACAGACTTCTTCTTCACGCATGTGCTTTCTAGTTTAAATTTAGCAGTTAATTTATTAACCTTGAGATTCTTTTTTCTGTCTTATTGTTTTTGCTGTCTGATTTCACTTCATCATCTCTTTCCATTTCAATAGTAGCCAGAAGTCTGCTTTGTTACTGATTATTTTCTTGTATTGTTTGTTTGTTTGTCGTTTCAGCTTTTCCCAGTTAGGGGTCGCCACAGCGGAACTCCGGTCTGCTAATGATTGGCACTAGATTTTTTTATGGTGCCGAGTTGCCAGTCCTACGTCCAACCTTCAACAAAGGCACGCCTATTCACGCATGTCTTTCGAACGCCACTCGACCGCGGGGAGGACATGCAGACTCCACACTGAAGGCACTCCAGCCGAGAATCAAACAGGAGAACCTCTTGCTATGAGGCAACAATGCTACCGCTGCACCACCGCGGCTTATTTTCTTGTATTGACTTAATAAAATGCATAGTCTTTTGAATACTTTTAATCTAATGTTGTTAATCTACTTCCCATTCATCAGTGATGGGTTATCGGTTCCGTCCTCGGAACTGAGTCAGCCTTGTAGCAAGCTCGCGTTAGCCAAAAAACTCTCGAGCTAAGTCTCTACCCAGAATGTCCCTCTCCCTGTTACTTCAGATCTCATTTGCCACATAGCAGTAAAACCGCATTTCAGAAGAGCTCTCAGATAAGTGCATTTTATTAAAAGTATGGAGCGATAATCTATGGGTTTTCTGTATTTTCTCTCTTTCCTTTGATAAATAGTTACTCTACCCACTTGTCTTTACTGTCAGTATCTTCGAAAGTACCATCGTTGGTACAGCCCTTTTTCCCTGAGTTGTTTCCCTCTTCTTCCATTTACTTTTAACTCTTAACAATAATAAGAGTGGATTCCAAGGGATACTTGGAAGTTTTTATTTCTTGGGCTTGTTGTTCTTTTTCTTGTAATATTTTCTCTGTCAGGATGTCAAAAAAAAAGGGGGAAGAAGAAGAAGGGAATGTCAGGATTTAAACTGTATTTTTACGTAAATGTAAATTACCTAATCATGACTTATTTTACGATTATGTGTACTGTTTGGGTGTGTCACATCTCTCTGTACATCCTCTGGTGCAACATCTGTCTGTTTTTTTCAACCAGCGCCCTCTTCATGTGTATGAAATAAATCCTGAAATGAGTACTAAGGCCTTCCTTTTTCAGCAGCCTTTTTTTCTATTATAGAGGTCTCAACCCCTCCTACTAAAAGTGAAGAGGTTCCATTCAGACTCTTTCACCATTGGGTGCTAAGGACAAACCGTTTTGGTTCCATTATATACCTCAGCTCCGAGTCTCTCAACACCGATCATGTTGAAACCTTTGGAACCATTGCCAGCTTCAGCACAGATATAGCCTCTGGAACCGATCATCCAACTTTCTGCCACCTTGGTTCCAGTAGCTGCCTCGGCACCGAGCATGTTGAAACCTTTGGAACCATTGCAGCCTTTGGCACAGATACAACACTTGGAACCGATCATCCAGCTCACTATCACTTTGGTTCCAGTAGCTACCTCGGCTCCGAGCCTCTTCCTCAGCACTGAGCATGTTGAGGTCTTTGGAACCATTACCAGCTTAGGCACCATTGCCAGTTAGGCACAGATACACCCTTTGGAACCGATCATTCAGCTCACTAAAAAGTTATGTACTTACCATAACGTTCCATGTTTGTAGTCCATCTTGCCTACATTCTTGCTGGATGGGTTCGGACCCGATACTCATCTCCAACTCGGCCAATACTAAAGCTTGAGAGCTTTCACTGGCTCTAGGCTAACCCCTACCCCATGGTGCCTCACGGCAATTCCCCAGATCTTGTTTGCAAGAAAGTAATAGGTATCTAATAGTTAGTAAACTATCAATAACTATATACATAAAGACAGAATACTGTGTAATACTATCCATGCCAGGTGGACAGACAACTACAACAAGGTCAGACAGCATAAGTATAGTCCACCAGTTCCTCCAGGAAACAGGAAGGGGGCAGGAGGGTGGGATGCAGAAATGTAGGCGAGATGGACTACACACATGGAACGTTATGGTAAGTACATAACTTCTTTATGTTATGTAGTCCTATCTCGCCGTAATTCTTGCTGGATGGGACAGCATCCCTAGCACCTTTATCCCGGGTGGCTCAAGCAAAGAGACTCTTCAGCACAGTGGACCCAAAGGATGACCTGTCCCGGGAGGCCAAGCCCAATTTGTAATGAGTGACAAAAGTATGAGGTCTTGCCCAAGTAGCTGCTGCACAAATGGTATCAATTGGGAGCCTAGATCTAAAGGCATATGAAGTTTATACCATTCTTGTTGAATGGCCTTTTACTTTGGTAACTGTTTGCCAGCAGTCTTATAAGCAAATGAAATGCAATCTGAAATGCATTTTGACAGGATAACCTTAGAAACAGGCAAGCCTTTATTTTTGTCTGAAAAAGAAACAAATAATTGGTCTGATTTTCTAAATTCTTTAGTCCTGTGTAGGTAAAATCTGAGAATTCTGTGGACATCTAATTGGTGTTGTCTGTATTCTGATTTATTAGTATGATTTGGAAAGAACACTGGTAGTTCAATAGTTGTGTTAAGATTATGCTCTGAACATACCTTGGGAAGAAAGGAAGTATTTGTTCGAAGTGAGACTCTATCCTTGTGGAAAACAATGTAAGGAGGTTGAATGGTGAGAGATTGCAATTCTGAGACTCTCCTAGCAGAAGTTATAGCCACTAAAACAGTGTTTTCCAAGACAACAATTTCAGATCAGATGAAGAAGAGGGTTCAAAAGGGGAAGAAATTAAAGATGTAAAAACTAGGTTTAGGTCCCAGGGATCTGGTGGTTGTCTGATTGGAGGTCTGAGAAGGAGGACTCCTTTCAAAAAGGTTTTGCACAAGGAGTGAGACATGATTGGATTTCCATTGTAGCCAAAATGGTAATTTGAGATGGCAGCTAACTGAACTCTAACTGTAGCAGCTGCAGCTCCTTCATGAAAAATGGATGTCAGAAAGGACAAAATAGACTCTGTAGGAGCTGTGTAGGGATCTATGCCTTGGTTTACTGTCCAAATAGAGAACCTTTTCCATTTGCTGGAATATATTTTCTTAGTGGAAGGCTTGTGTGAAGAAATCAGAATGTGTTTGACTGTAGGTGAAAGGGAAACACACCTGGCTATTCGTGGAACTGGAGTAGTCATGCTGTCAATTTCAGGGTCTGGATGGTAGGATGGAATTGCCCCGATTGATGAATCAGGAGGTCTGGAGATGATTCCAGCAAGAGACAGGGCCACAGGAAGGGGTACCAGACTTGGCGAGGCTAGTAAGGAGCAATGAAGATCAGGGTGCTCTTCAACAGTTTTGCTTTCTGAATCACTTTCGGAATGAGTGGAAAAGGTGGGAAAGCATAAAGGAGTCCCGGAGGCCAGTCATGGACCAGAGCATCCCTGGGTGACATCCCCGGATGAGGAATTAGGGCAAAGTAGCTGCTGCACTTGGTGTTCATGTACGTGGAGAATAGGTTGCAGCAAGGCTGGCCCCATTTGCGAAAAATCTCTTTCGCAACTTCTGAATTCAGGGACCACTTGTGAGGCATCAGAATTGCTCGACTGAGTTTGTGTGCTATCACATTGGACTTCCCCGGGATATGCGTTGCTACCAGAAAGTGTTGAGTGTCCATCGCCCATTTCCATACTCTTAATGCCTCTCGACAAAGTGGGTAAGATTTGGTTCCCCCTTGTTTGTTTGTGTACCACACTAAAGACATGTGGTCTGATTGAATCGCAATTGTCCCTGTGGGAAGAGAACTGTGAAGTGCTTGCAACATGTAGAGCACCGTTCTCATCTCCAGAACATTTACGTGCAAATGGTTCTCATGGTTCTGCCAAGTACATTGGACCTTCATTCCCAGATAATGCTCTCCACCCTAACACCGTTCTCATCTCCAGAACATTTACGTGCAAATGGTTCTCATGGTTCTGCCAAGTACATTGGACCTTCATTCCCAGATAATGCTCTCCACCCTATCTGGGTGGCGTCCATGGTCAAAACTGCATTTTCTTGAGGGGGAACAAGTGGGCGACCTAAATGAAGTTGATTTGTATGTAACCACCATGTCAGATCCTTCTTGCAGGCATTTGTGATGAGAATTTGGCGAGACAGGGGGAGATTCTGCATTGACCACTGGGCAAATAATAGCCACTGAAGTACTCTCATGTGCAGACGGGCTAGGGGAACTAATAGAATGGAGGAAGCCATAGTCCCTAGGACCTGAAGGACTACCCTAGCCTGTACTTTGTGTCTCTTCAGCAAAGATCTGACTTGGTCGCGTAATGATTCTATTCTTTCTGGATTCAGTTTTGCTGTCATGGTGGTTGAGTCTATTTTGGACCCTAAGAATACAATGTGCTGGGATGGAGATAAGGCTGATTTTTTTAGGTTTATTGTAATGCCTAATCTGGCACACAAGGATAGAGTCTCGTCCCTGGTTCTGATTAGAAGTTGCTTGGTGGTAGCAGTGAGGAGTCAGTCATCTAGGTATGGAAACACCTGGAATCCTTGATGTCTCAGGTGAGTTGTTACCACTGCCATGCATTTGGTGAACACTTTGAGGGCTGTACTGAGGCCAAAGGACAGAGTTCGAAATTGAAAATGACTGGCTCCCAGCCAAAAGCGTAGGTGTCTTCTGGAGCACCTGTCCATTTTGATGTGGTAGCACGCATCCTGAAGATCTATTGAGCACATCCAATTGTCTTTTCTGATAAAGGGAAATATCGGCTGCAGAGTGATCATTCGGAACTTCGATTTCTTTACAGAGTTGTTGAGTTTGCTGACATCTTGAATTGATCTCCAGTCCCCTGTCTTTTTTGTAACTAAAAAGAATCGAGAGTAAGTTTCGGATCCTATTTGCTCTGTGGGGACTTTTTGGATCACTGTTTTTCGCAGCAACGAGATGACCTCTGATGTTGCATTGTCTAATTGAATGGGTGGCACATCTGATAGAGACTGGTTTACCGAGGTATCGGAAACAAAGGGAATCAGGTAACCTCTGGATATTATGGTTTGTACCCAACGATCCTGGGAAATGTTTAGCCAGGTGCTTGGGTACAGTGAAAAATGACCCCAGACTTCCTCCAGAGACGGATAGTCGGGCAACCCCTCAGGGGCGATGGATGGGATGATCAGAGAAAGTTTCTCTATCTCCCTGATGTTGCAGACCTCCTCTGCCACGAGGACGACGTCTTCCGTTGTATCCTTCCCCTCTGCCCCTAGGGAGGGTTGACCTTGTGCCTGAGGGAAACCTTTTTGGGTTTATGGAACCACATTTTCCCTCCTGTTTGACCCCTGGGATAGGGTCTAGAAGGAAGGGAGAAACAGACTCCGATGGCAGATAAGGTTTTCCCTTCCTGCTGGCACCTGGTCAAAGTCTCTTTTACCTGTGGTCCAAAAAGAGTTGAACCATCAAATGGGACGTTGGTAAAGGAAGACTTAAAGGATTTTGTGAAGTTACAGAGACACATCCAGGAATGCCTCCTAAGATAAATTCCTGCTGCAGCTGCCCTGCTCACTCCGTCCGCTGCATAGGAAATCAGCCTCATGGAGGAGTTAGCTATCAATGTAAGGGTGGAGAGCTGCACAGATACCTTATCCGTGGATTCTGAAGCTACTGAACCCTGAAGGGTATCTCCCAACTCCTTCAGGAGATCCCTCTGAAGTCGAATAAAATGGGACAGGTAATTCAGCGATCTTAAGGTAAATTTCGTTGAAGAGAAGGTATGGCTTTCCATACCTATCCATCGTCCTGGACTCCTTATTAGGAGGATGAATATTAGAAGATGTCGCGGGCAACTCCTTTTTAGTGGCCACTGCTACCACCATAGCATCAACAGGAACTCCCTTGGAAAGAAAGGACATATTTTCTGGAGCAGTCATAAATTTGTTTAGCCTCCTCTGGACAGGCTCCACTGTGTCTGGGGAGGTCCAGGCTTTCTGGGATATGACCCCCAAAAGCTGGTCATAAGGCGGTGTCACCCAGGAGGTGGAAGGTCGGGAACCAAAGGCCTCAAAATACACTGATTTGTCCTCAGTAGGGTTAGAGGTCTTCCAATGACCCCTCTGTCTAAGGATTTCAAGGATGTCAGAAAAGGAGAAGTCCTCAGAGGGGGATCTAGGGGACCCTTCTGACTCATCCAAATCGGTGTCAGACATGACAGACTCAGGTGAGTCAACATACTTCTTCTTACAAAGTCTCTTCCAAGGAAGTTCTGCAGTGTGATAATCTGAAGAGGGGACACCTCCAATGGGGGCTGCTTGAGTCTCTGGTTCCCTACGCTGAGGGGGTGGTGGGGGAGAAGAGGTTGCTGCCACCTGCTGGTGGGACATCAGGTCCAAAGGCAGGGCTTTGGCACCGGACAAAGCTTTCTCTATTGATTCGAAGGCCTTTCCACCCCGCTCCGAAAACGACCTCTGCTCCAAGGAGATGGAAGGTTGGCTCCGAGCAGGAGGGACAGGCTCCGAAGCAGACATGGGAACCAAGCTCAGTTGAGCTGAAGTGCTGAGAGGGAGGGTCAGTTCCGAAGAAAACCCGGGCTGACTATCCCCCTCGGAGTCAACTCGAGAGAGTCAGCTCCCAGATCCCTCAGCTCCTGACTGAGCCGCTGCGGATATTATTATCAGTTCCAAGGAAGCAGGAAGAATTCTTGGAACTGAAGGCTCCAACATCGAAGAATCCAAAGTGTTTAGCTCTGAGAGCAAAGCAGTCGGAGGAGGAGCAGTGGATTGTAAACGGGGCAGCTACAAAGCCTTTGGGTCTGGAAGGGCTAATTTGTTTTTGCCAGAGCCAGGTCACAGAGCAACCTCTTCACCACCCGCTCGATGTGCTCATCTGAAAGCGTCCTGGAGGAACGGGTGGAGACAGAAGGAGATCTCCTCCTTTCTAATATAGGAGACCTCAATGTAGGTGAAACAGGGTCAATGTCTGTTAATTGTCTCGATACCGAAGGTTGCCTCGGCACCGAAGAGACCGACGGCACTGAGACAGAAGAAGCGGAATCGGAGCTAGATCTCCTTGGCTCCATTGCTTTGGACATTTTAGACGACTCAGAATCTGGAGCCAAAGATTTTCTTTTAACAGTCTTGGGAGCTGTCTGACCAAGTTCCAGCTGTTCCTGGAAGGAACTGATCATAAGACCCCTATTGATCAACTTACTTTTCCTCTCATTAAGAACCCTAGTACTGAAGGCATGGCAAAAAATACAGGGTTCTTGTAAGTGGGCTTCACCAAGGCAGTACACACAGCTAGTGTGACTGTCAGTCAATGACATCTTCTGTGAACACATCACATTATTTGAACCCCGAGGGGCGGTGTTCCTTATGTTCTCTGTCTTTTCCTTTAGACATGCTGACAAGAAACAATGCTAACAATGCCATCAAATTACAGGAACAACAACTCTAACTATAACAACAATACTGACTAAACTAACAGTAAAGTTATGAAGAGAAGAAAGTTTCTTTTTTTTTTTTTTTTTTTTTTTTTTTTTTAAAAAAAAAAACACTCAGGGAGGAAAGGCCCTCTACTTTAAATGGGCAACTACAGCCCTCTAACTAAAATGGTCCATACAATCCTACGAGAAGGAATAGGGGATCAAGCACTCAATAACAATCACACAGGAAAAGGTTAAAAACTATAAAAATATAAAAGGAGAAGAAAAAGAGACAAAAAAATACAAGATTTATCAAAAAATCTTCTACTTAGCCAACGAGCCAGTAAGGAGACAACTTCAAAGCTTTCGCGGCAAATGAGATCTGGGGAATTGCCGTGAGGCACCATGGGCTAGGGGTTAGCCTCGAGCCAGTAAAAGCTCTCGAGCTTTAGTATCGGCTGAGTATCGGCTCCGAACCCATCCAGCAAGAATTATGGTGAGATAGGACTACATAACATCATTTGGTTCCAGTAGCCACCTCGGCTCAGAGTCTCCCCTCAACACCAAGCATGTTGAAACCTTTGGAACTATTGCCAGCTTCGGCTCTCCCTTGGCACCCTGCCAACTTTGACACAGATACAGCCTTTGGAACTGATCATCAAGCTCCATCCAATTTTGATTCCAATACCCTCCTCGGCTGCGAACATGTTGAAACCTTTGGCGTTGTTGCCATTTCTGGCACTGGCACAACCTTTGGACCCGATTATCGATTCTTTTACCACCTCACTTCCAGTAGCTACCCCGGCTCCAAGTCCCCTTGGTGCCGAGCATTGTTTTTCATAACACCTTTAACACCAGTTTTAAAGCTAGAACCTTCAGTACCATCAGTGGACCCGATAACCTTCTTCTATAGACCCGTCCCTAGGTCATGTATTCAGGACAAGAGACACCCCGATTTCCCTTCCACAACATGTGGTGCGCCCTGTGGACCAGTTTTTAGCAGCCAGGGAGTTATTCACTCCTTCCAAGATCCATTCAGATCTGAAGTCTCCTGCTACGACACACCTTCGACACCCATTACCTTGGCACCGATACACCTTCTTTCTTTGGTTCCAACGTCATCCTTAGGTCCACCATCCTTGCGGAGCCAACCCCTCCTCAATCTGGGGATTGGTGGATGGGTGATTCAGGCTGAGGCACAGAACCCTTTCTCCTCCTTTCTGCCTTTGGTACGGGAGTCCTTGGCAGAAGACACGGATTATGTTCTTGGGGAGGGTCCCCCACGGTCACCTTCTTCGGAGACATCCTTGAAACCTGGAAGCAGCATGTGGTTAGAAACCCAGCAACCCTTCGTCCGAGGGGCCCGTGTTTCTACAGGCTTTTCGCGCCTGCTCATCATGGCTGAGCACATGAAAGAACCCTCACACCTTTGACACTATTCCCCATAGACTGGACAAATACTTTTCCCCTGTTGACAGTCAGCACTGGCCCTAAGGGTTACCAGTTGGCACTATGGCGCTCACAGTGGCCACTAAGAAGGACGTGGCTGAAGGAAAATCCCACTGTTCATCCATCCAACAGGGAGTCCTGGGTGGTAGCCAGACTGGGAAAGTGGGCTTTCCTTCACAGATGTTTACTGTACGATTTGGCAGTTGTCACTAGGCTCCAGAGGGACCTGATAATGGAGCTATCTGGATCACTTGCGGGACTGTTGTCTGATGAGGTCAGAGACAAGTGGACTTTGCAGTTCGCAACCTGGAACTCAATACCCAAACACGCTCATGAGGTTGAACCCACATCCGACAAAAGGAGTGGCTGGGGCAGTGGATTTGGGCTTTGTCATGACACGTCATGCCTGTGTGAGCATTTGTGACTTTGCGGACTCCTTCAATTCTTCTTTGAATACCTCCATTAAAGCATCATCCCTTTTTGGTTCCAAAGCAAAGGACATAGGTGCTAACTAGAAGGAACACTATGTCTGCTGTAGGCATACATCCTTTAAGAATCACAGGAGTGGAAAACTGGGACACAAATCTTAGTCCTTTCATGTCCTTCGTGGCGATGATACCCCCAAGGACAAAGGTGGTAACAATTATGGAAGACACCATTTCTCAGGCAGAAGGGGTCACCATAATCAAGGCTGCAGGGACCCCCTCTCCAGACAACCTTATCAGCATTCCTGAGGAGCTTCCTGATCCTTTTCCTGTGGAAGCAATCAGGTCATTTTTCTCTCTGCACCAAGTGGTCTGGCTCTCTTTTGCCAACATTGGCTGCAGACTATCATCACCAGAGCTTACTTCATTCTGTATTTTTTTCTTAAAAAAAAAATAAATAAATAAATAAATATATAGAAAGAGTTATCCAACCTGTTCCATCAGACCAGCACAGATCTGGATTATAATCAGAATTCTTTTTGGTGCCTAAAAAGACAGAGGACTGGAAACCTATTTTGGGTCTCAGCAGTTCAAACAACTTGTCAACCAAACTGAAATTCCAAATGGTCACGGTTCAGCCCATTCTCCCCTTTTTTGGGGGGGACAAGACAATTGGATGTGTTCAGTACATCTCCCGGATATGTATTACCATATCAAGATGGATAAATGCCCCAGAAGTCTACTTCGCTTCGTTCTAGGGGCTAGTCACCATCTTTCATGACCTGCCGTCCGGCCTCACTACAACCCCAGCGTGCTCACGGAATGCATTGCAGTGGTCACAAATCACTTGAATTGGGAAGGACTCTGGATTTTTCCATATTCGGACGGCTGGTTCCTCACCCCCCCCCCCCAAGCCTCCCAGTAACTGTATTGCTTCATACTCTCTCTCTAGTGTGACTCTTTGGAATTATAATACATTGGGAAGAGTCAAAGCTCACTCCTACGCAACAGATAGTCGGAGCTGTTTTCAACACCCAGTCTTGTCTAGTATTGCTCTCGGATCTCAGGCTACAGCGTTTCACACTCCAGCTCTGGCTGATACTCTGGCAAACGACAGTCTTAGCCGGGGAAGTACTTCATACCCTTATTTCAGTGGCAGCTTCGATCCCTTTCATGCTTCTAGTGAAGCTACATACGCAAATCCTGTCATGGCTCCTTCTTTGCAATGTTTCCTTAACTATCAGTCTCTCTGTTATCAGATTCCAATATCCAACTCTTGTAAACACGGCTTTTTTGGTGGATGATGCCAAATGCAGCCATTGTAACCTCTTCAGTCCGCAACCATGGTGATGCTTCACTGATCGGGTGGGGAGTCGTTCTCAGGAAAAGACAGTCTAAGGCATGTGGTATTCCTCAGAAGACCACCTACATATCAGTGTTCTGGATCAAAGAGCAGTGCTATTAGCGTTGCAGACCTTACATCCAGCTCTCCCCTATGGGGCTTTTTGAAATTCAGTCAGACAAATATGTCAGTGGTATGGTATTTCCACAAGGAAGGTGTAACCTTGTTCTACCTTATGAGGCAAAACCAATGAGTTTTTTGGTTATCGGCAATAGCTTCCAACCGTTTCTGATATCCCGGGGAGTTCCAGTGCAATTACAGACAACTGAGCAGAAGCTTTCTACAGCCTCACAAATGGTTCCTCAACCCCTAGGTGGCAACTGAAATATTCATCCACCGGGGCCAACCTTGCTGCGATCTCTTTGGCTCTCTTGGCTCTCTCTCTAACAACGAGCGTAACATCAGTTGAAATGCAAAGTAATTCTCAGATCTCCCTTCTGGCCTTGACAAGTGTGGTCCTTTCTTTCTTCAGCCCAGCCTGGTATATCCGCCTTGGTCTCTGGCTCCCTTTCCAGATTTGATAGTTCATCCCCTCTTCTGCCTTCCATTTATGCAAAGCCTTCCTTAAAGGAATTTCCTCATATCAGGCCGTCTTTCAGATAACTTATAGAGCCTTGAACCCTTACTCTAGTCCTTCACACCTTGACACAAAGAACGTTTGAACCAGCCGTGAAACTTGGCATAAATTTTTAATTTTGGAAATGTTTATTTTTGATAGCCTTCATGTCTGCCAGAAGAATCTCAGACTTGCAAACCTTGTGTATAAAGCACTCTACCTGGTTTTCATAAAGACAGAGTATCATATCAGACACATCCATCCTTTCTCCTCTAAGTTATTTCTGATTCTTCCCGGGAACCAGGTTTGCCTTCACTCCTTAGATGTACACAGGTAACTGAGTTTTTACATAGATGGGGCTAAAGTTTTTCTTAAGTCTGAATGAAGGAAGGATCCATCCTTTCTCCCCTAAGTGATCTCTGATATTTTTCCTTTAACCAGATTCGCCTTCATTCCTTAGATGTACACAGGCAACCGATTTTTACCTAGACGGGACTAAATCTATATGCAAGTCAGACCAAGTTTTCATTTCCTTTTCTGGCCCAAGGAAGGTATTTGCTGTGTCAAAGGTCACCATATCAAAATGGCTCAGAGACTGTATTTCCTTTCTTACTCACGTACAAACGAGCCTGGACCTCATAATATCAAGCACATTCAACTAGAGCTATAGCAGCCTCTGTAGCTTTCCACTCCAGAGCCTCTATGGATGACATCTGCGCAGCAGCATTTGGGCTAAACCACACACCTTCATCAAACATTATAAGTTGGATATGGCCTCCAGTGGAAGAGCTGCCTTCAGCTCAATGGTGCTCAGGAATATTCTTCCATAAGGGCCACCCAGGTTCATCAAGGTAGCTTGGGATTCTGTCCCATCAGTGATGAATGGGAAGAAGATTAACAACATTAATTCTTCTTCTTTTACACTTTTTAAGCACAATCTGAAACTCTATCTTAAAAGCCGTTGGTTATGTCCCTGTACAAATCCAGACTAATCTCATCCTATATCCGTTACCTTCACTAAAGACCTAATACCTGCTCTGTCTGTGCCTTTCTCTATCAAGGCCTATCCTTGGTAAAAATATATCTTATCCTAATATAGATAATTTAACATACCTAGTTAAAGTCTTCTGTATATAAAATCTACAACATCTTACCTAAGGCTTGCAACAAGATTTGTTTAAACTGTGATCATTTTTGAACTGTTGAAACTTGAAGTATGTATCTGTATAACAACTAGTTACTAGTTACTAATAAAGTCTTTTGTATATAAAGTCTAAAATATCTTATCTAATGCTTGCAACAAGATTGTGTATAAACTGTGAAAATTTCTGAACTGTTGAAATTTGTAGTATTTATCTGTATAACAACTAGTACCAGAATGTTTGTAGTATGGTAATCTCTTGGAGCTTATCTCCCCGGGATTCTACTGAAAATGGACATGTATCCAGTTAGACTATCCCGGTCAACAAATTTAAAATAAAATAAAATAAATAAATTAGATAAAGAAGTTATGTCTTACCATAACACTCCATCTGTGTTGTCGATCTTCTTCCATTCATCACTTCCCACCCTCTGTCCCCCTCCAAAGGCTCCTGGGGGATGCTTTGGGTTTATGTGGTACCTTAGGTTATTTGCGCAGACGTGGCCTGCGCTTTACTTACTTTTCTCTAGCAAACTTGTTCTGAGGTAAGAGGGAGAGGGGCATTCTGGGTAGAAACTTAGCTCATTTAATGTACTTTTAGTGTGTTTTGGAACCGATAACCCAATAGTGATGAATGGAAGAAGATCAACAACATAGATGGAACGTTATGGTAAGACATAACTTTTTCTTTTTCTTTTACACATCTTTGCAAAAAGATTCTTTTTACTTGAGCTTTGTGGTTTTAATTAAATGCTAGACCACTTCTTCATACTTGTGATCAAACCTAGTGTACAGTGCTTGAATTTTAGATGTGCAAAAACTAAATGAAAACTCCAGGCAAGCTGGAACTTTCAATGAGTGACCTCTCAAACCTTTTCAATCAGAGGTACATGGGATATATGAAAATTACCCTTATGAACACCAAGTGTTTCAACTACTAATTGGTAATTCTAAATGCCTATGCTTGTTTCATTATTTTAATGGACAATTTCAGGCCAATAAAGCCAAACCCCACTAGCTGTGTATATACATATTTCAGCATTCTTATGACCTCATGCACAAAGCACAAGCAGAGTGTTTAAGCATAAGGGCAGTTATACCTGGCTGATGTCCATTATCATTAGGGTGACTGCAAAATTTCCCAAATAAGAAATTAAACCAATACGTGAGAAGATCACACTGAAAAACTAACCAGTAAAAACTAAATGAAAACTCCAGCCAAGCTGGAACTTCCAATGAGTGACCTCTCAAACCTCTTCAATCAGAGGCACATGGGATATATGCAGATTACCCTTATGAACACCACACGAAACAAGTCATGAGCATTCAGAATTGCCAGTTAGCTAAAACACCTGGTGTTCATAAGGGTAATGCACATAATATATTTTTAAATGAATAAATCTTATTACTTCTAACACCTCTGACACAGTGTAATAGTTTGTAATGTGTGAGAGAATGCTGTTTAAAGAATCAACAAAACTCAGGTGTGTGACCAGTCTCTATGAGGTCTTTATTGTGACCAGGGTTGCCAGACGTCCCTATTTGGGCGGGACTGTCCCGAGATCAGCAGCCTGATCCCGAGTCCCGCCCTGCCGGTTTAAATCCCGGCCAGCCTCCGCTTTGTTTGTTTTTTTGTTTTTTTTTTTTATTGTACCTGGCATACGGGCCAATCAAAAATTGCTAAACACGGAGCTTCTTGTGTTCCGCATTAAACACGAGAAGCTCCGTGTTTTTGATTGGCCCATATGCCGGTATACAGGCCAATCAAAAATCGCTAAACACGGAGCTACTTGTGTTGAATGCGGAACTGCAATGCATTAAACACGAGAAGCTCCGTGTTTAGTGCAGAGCTACTGAGTGAGCTCAGTTCTTTAATGCGGAACTCTGTTCCGCATTAAAGACCTTTTTTTTTTTTTTTTTTTTTTTTGGTCTTCACTTGCCGTGAGAGACCTTCTTTTTTTTTTGTCCCTACCTGGGGGGCTGGAAATCTGGCAACCCTGATTGTGACTGACATATGCTGCTGGGATGATCAGGTGACCTGGATAGCCAGTAAGAGTTGTTTCCAGTTGTTAAATTTATATAAAACTGGATGCTACATGGCTTACAGATATATGACTACAAATATTGTGCTACAGATTAGTCAAAAGCTTTTTCATTTTCTGATAATTTTCTTAGATAAAGAACTATCAATGGTTATGTTTTCCCTGAAAGAGTTGCTTAAGCATCAAAGTAATTTATAAATAATTGGTAATAATTCTGTCCACTTTCACTATGCCCTTTGCTCTGGTGAGGGCCATGATGACAGCCAAAATAGAACAGAGTAAATAATTTCTTTTTATCTGGGCTACAGATTCCAGCAGGTTTAAAACTTCAGTAATATGACACAATTATAAACATTCTGAACTTGATTTTGTGTATTTATGCATTTTTAACTGAGGCAGAACACTAATCGGTTTGGACAATTTTCCGGTTTAGCCCCGATGCCCAAAACACACTAAAAGTACATAAAATGAAAAATAGAAAAAGTATGCATATATAAGAGGTCAGTGACACTTGCAAAGAGATGGACAGATAAATATAGTAATTATTTTGGACTTACTTAAAGAGAGACAGTAATAACATACAATTGTAGTATTAAGTGAAGATGATTCTGTTAATGAGGCAATATATTAAACAGGCAAAAACCCATATGGAAGGTAGCTGGAATCCAATCACCACAGCAGATGAACAAAATGAAATAAGGCAGCAGCAGTAGTAAAAATCCACTAGTTTAATGAAAAAGTGTAAACGCTTTTGCAGTGGTCAACATTGCTTCATCAGACAAAAAAACTAATCAACATTAGATGTTTATATTCACTTAACAAATTCAAACTAACCAATCCTAAGTCTTGTAAAATGTATTACCCTAATTACTGCATATACTTTTAAAGCAACAACATCCTATTGTATGCATGTAAAACTGTATATCATGAATACACCATTAAAAACTGATTCTAATACATAGATGTACATAAGAATGTTGAATACACATAATATACATATAATATAAATTACCTATTCTTGGTAGAATAAATTTTTTTGCCTGTTTAATATATTGCCTCACTATTTGGGACTGTCTGAGTTTGTTGGGAAATATTGCCTTTGTTATATGATTCTGTTAATGCCTACCAACTTATTCATGTTTAGACAGAGAACAAATAATAACTAATGACCAAAACAGTGAATGGTACAGGGTACACTTAATGCAGGACAACTCCTGCTTGTATAATCAGTGGAATGGAGCAGTAATGACATTGTACCTCAGTAGTGGAATAGTGCCAAATTATTGGTTGGTGTAGGTCATTTTCTTTAGTTACAAGTGAGGTAAGAGATACATGTGTGAACTGATGGGGTTATAAATCTACAGCAAGAAAGACGAGATCGTTAAACTCATTTGAGGATGAAGGAGTTATGTAGTAGTTATGTCTAGGTGGTATTACCTTTAGTGAAGCATTTGCATTTAGCTTGTTTAAAGAGATGTGTTTTTAGTTGTTTCCTTAGGTCGGTATAGGTAGGGTGCCTGATATTTGTTTGGGAATGGATTCACAGATTTTGGGCCCATGATGGAGAAAAATGTTCTGTCTAAGTTTGGTATGTGTAGTGATAAGGTTTGGTGCAGAAGAAGAGAGAGACTTGAGGTGGTCCGAGGTTGCCTTTCAAAGAGTCTGCTAGTGAAGAAGTGAAAGGAGTCCACATTCATGAGTTGAAAGTCCACTGAATCCAGAAGGAAAGGAGGGTGATTCTTTGTGGGATGGGTAGCCATTTGGCTTAATTGAGAATGTGACAGTTGTGATCTGTTATAAATCTGTATATGTTGTTGGAAATAATTTGGAGTGATGAGATGTTGTTTTGAGAGGTAGAGGCAGAGGCAGTTAGATGGTGACCATGTTTGACTTGAGGGAGTAGCCACCTCTTCTAGTAGCTGGTCTACTTTGTTCAATGAGGAAGTGAGATTTTTTTCTTGCCCAAGAAAAGAATGAATTCATTTTGTTTTTGGTAACTTGCTTGTGGTGTTGAAAGATGAGAGTTGTCTGATCAGATACTTGGATATCTGAATGTGTGTACTTTTTCTAGAGTTTCCTTGGTTTTCAGGTGATGTACAGTTAGAGGGCTGTTTTTTCAGCCTTTGGGCTATGCCATATAGGATGCATTTTGTTTTGTTAATGTTAAGAAGTAGTTTATGTTGAGTGAGGTTTGAGAGGTACTTTTGAAGAAGGTCTGAGATGAGTTTGGTGGAAGACCCATAGATGGTCATGCTATCTGCATACAGTAAGATAGGTAAGACAGGCAGGTCAGAAGGAGTATATTGAGATGTACAGAGAAAAGAATGGACAATAGTACAATGAGCCTTGTGTGACAGCTTTGCTGTGGGTTTGTGTTGGAATACGTGGATCCAAGATGCACAGTGAATTGTCTGTTGGAGCAAATATCGCAGTGCCATTGTGTGACCTGTTCGCTAATCCCTAGACAGAGTAGGGATTCTAGTAGAAGGAAATAGTCAACAGTGTCAAAGGTCTTAAACCGGTTAGTAGGGATTCTAGTAGAAGGAAATAGTCAACAGTGTCAAAGGTCTTAAACCGGTTAGTAGGGATTCTAGTAGAAGGAAATAGTCAACAGTGTCAAAGGTCTTAAACCGGTTAGTAGGGATTCTAGTAGAAGGAAATAGTCAACAGTGTCAAAGGTCTTAAACCGGTCTATGAAGATTGCCCCTTTTATAGAACTGTGCAGATTACCTATTATGTATCAGGTTTAGTGTAGCATATAAAAGGTGGCTGTTAGCTGTGGCACTTGCAGTGTCACAAAAATAAAATATTGCCACTGGCTACTCAATACATAACCTATCAGTGGCAAGAAAAGTTAGCAGTACTATGATAACCATGATATGGCTGCCTTTGTTTCTTGTATTATACACTCATGCTTGCTCTAGTGTTCTAACTTTTTATTCTGTTTCAACTCTGTGCATGCAGTATATCATTCACTGAAATGCTTCCAGATAACGTAAAGTAATCCTGAGCATTCCCTGGGCTACCTGTCTGCAGCAGAATGGATTAATGTGGTTAATGACTTATGAACATTGATTATTATTTATATTGCATAATACTACCATGTACTATGACTGCCATATATATTTAATTAAAAGACGTGAAGGGGTTTATGCATATCAGTAGAACCTGCTTCTGCCTAGTATCTGTGCTTCCTTAAACCTGTGGTACTACAATGGAACATATGGACTGTATTACAGCATCTGTGTGTGTCAGGCTTTTTACTAATTCCAAGTTGCTGTAATATTTCATCTGCTATATTTACAGGATAACAACATTACATGATGAGGATGAAGCTGCTGATTTTACTTTTTTGTAACTGCACCTTCCCCTCATAATGCAGTACTTTGTCTACATCACGGAATCCAATATTCTGCATGTATGTAGTTAACACGGAATGCAAACAAAAGTTAGAACACTAGAGTTAATGTGAGTTTACAGTGCAAGCAAGAACTGTTAGTGCATTGTGGTTAGTCTTGTTAAGTTTTCCTGCCATTTGTTGGTTATGTATAACATAAGTTCCTAATGAGCAGATGTTAAGTCCCCTACGGTGACACACTGACCATTAGAGAATTTAACAGTATTATTAGTCATACTAACAGAGCAGCACATGTCCCCTGCGTTCTGTGTGACATCCCAACACTGGAGCATTGCAATCTGCTATTCTTCCACACTGCTTGATGGTATTAAGTTTGCAGTAGATGTATGAAAACACATTGTTTAAAAGCAATTTCTATCAATTACTATGTTTTTAAAACTGCATTTGAAAGTCATGTTTCCATGAAAGTGACTGGTTCCCCAGCACCCCTGTTACTGTTATAACCTTCTGTAATGTCACTGTAGCATGGGAGGGGGTCAGAATAAATTTCCCATGAGATGACCCATTTGGGGGAATCTGCATTTTCAGCAAACTATCTACAAATGCAGTTTGCACAGCTAGCTGTTGAAGAACATGCTGACATGTCGTAGCATTCGAAACATGGCCATTGGTGTGCAGCAGGCAGAGTCATTGGAGGTATTACTCATTCTTTTGTGTCTTTCCACATTTAGACAGCACATCATGAGTTATACATAGCTATACCCCCTCCCTTGTGTGCCGTATCACTTGTGATACCTTCTTTGGTACATGCATTTTGGTTTCAGTATGTTCTTGTGTATGCTTGGCATATTTCATTTTTAACGTTGTTCCTGATGGTCCTACAGTCTTTTAAGGTTGTGCCAGCTGAGGAAATAAAACACAATGGAGGCATTCACTTTATATGAAAGTGAAAATCGACATGGAATGCCACAGCCTGCATAACCCATCACTGAAACCTTACAGCTCTTTGACACAGCTTAATAGCACAGACATTTTCAAAAGTCCTGTACTGCAGTAAGGAATCATTCTTTTCACATGCTAATAGTAGACAGAGGATTTTCCGAAAGGAAGAAACTGCATTTTACTTGTCACATTCAAAAGTGAAAAGCCTTTGTGTAACCTAACCGAATGCTTCCATTTTTCGGGTTACCAAAGTTATCTGTGTAGTAGGTTACTGTAAAGTAAAATGTAGCTTTGCTGCACACCAGTCCAAAATTATTGGGTACTTCTCCCTACTGCTGTATGGTGAAACAGTTTCTCTTTCCACTTCCATTCAACATTCTGCATTAAATGCTCCGCTCACCCTACTCAAAACCAAATATAAATCTAACTTCTGAATTACATTCATCATTCTGTATATTTATAGGCTAATGTATTATTTTCCACTTAACATGAAATGGCTGTGATATACAGTGCCTTGGAACAAAACATAATGCTAGCTGTATATTTGTCTTCTGTGTCCAGATATTCCACTATATGTCTTTCTGTTATAGTATGTAATTTACAGCTTTTGGCACTGAGAGAGCCGAGAAAATTTGCATCCCTCAAGGATATTGGCAGATTTCTTTGTGACTTAAGCTTCTAGCTAGTATCCGCTAAACTGTAATTTTGCAGCAGTAATGGTAGAATGCCAAATTCCACAATTATATGGTTTAACAAACACACCTAAAATAAATTTTCAGATCATTTCTACCCACAATGGTTTCTGACTAGGGTGGTGTCAGTTCAGCAAAAAGAATCATGCTGTTCCAGCTGCTGATTTGTTTGCTGCCTGTTCAGTATAAAGCCACATCTGACTTGCTGTTTCTTTATTCAGAAATATCATATAAGCAGCCAGTGTATTTAACCAGTTTAATGCAGAAGATTAAATGTGTGCTATATTTTATGAGTTGTGCTGCCGTCATACAAGAATTTATTCTGTTTATGTTGCATAATGCTTTTTTCAATGAAATTGGGAATTTTAATATGTGAAATAGCTGTATATATACACTTGGGCCTCCCGTGAATACAGATACATGCTTTTCTGCACGTGTGCTCGTGTGTGTGTGTGTGTGTGTATTTGCTCATCAATGTGTATATGGGGGTGTCATGTTCTACAAAAGTGGCCATATGAATCATTCTGATACCCCAATGATCAGTAAAGAGAATATCATTTTGAGTAAGTGAAAGCATTGTTGTAATCATGCTGTGACCCCATGCCCTGCGGTAAGCCTTTTGTTTTCAGTTTTTTTCTCCATCACTCCTTCAGCTCCTTTCAGGTAATTTTTTTTGATAGGACTATGAACTCCAGATCAGGTTCCTTGTGGAACCCCTATAGGACAGAAACAGTGCAGCTCTGAAAGCAGTAAGCTTAAATCGCTCCAGTCCAAACAGACTCATTGTCCTGTGCAGCTATAAAAGGCAGAGTGTCATAATTTATAGAAGTGAGCCACCACCAATATAGTCTTATCTCTGGATAATATTACTTAGGTATAGTATAGTGTCCAGAAACCATTCGGCACCCTTCATTTCCATTTTTTCTGTCAAACATCACAAAGGTCCCACCATATTTTACTGTTTATTTCTGAAAGAAATGTGTTTGTGTTAGCATGACTCATGGAGGATATTCGCTTTTAGAAGTTTTAGTCACCACTCACACTTTTGCATTCTTATGTCTTGCTGAAGTCAGTAAAGTAATATTGCATAAACAAACCGATAAGAGCCTCATTTATGTTTCTCCCACTTTGACTTCTTGTAATGTTTATGTTTTTTAATGCCATGACAGACATGGATTCCATTCCTATGTCAGAGCATAGTGAAAGTTCATGAAATCAGTATTGTTTCAGCTTTTTGATGTTTGTGAAGAGTGCTTTTCTCAGCACTTTCAGTGTATCAAGAATTGTTTCCTTCAGTACTTCATATGACATTCCCTGTGTTGGTACCATATTTAAAGACGCTTAGACTTTTTTATCATTAGCCTTGTTGCTCATACTACCAGAACTAGCTCGGTGTCCTTGTTCTATATTGTTCCAATTTTGGTTTGCATAACCTGATATTTTGATCAGTGAGATATTGCTGTTGTCCATGCAGCTGTAGAAACTTAAGTACAGTATGTTTTATCAGAGGTTGCATCAAGCTACCTTACCAGGTCTGTCAAGTGATAATTGTCATTCACAGATAACCTAGCAGAGGTGTTTTACTGGACACATAATTAAAACAGCATGGGAATGCTTAACAAACATTCTCATCTTGTCTTAGCTATGGGAATGCTTAGCAAGCTTAACAGAACTGCAGCTTTGAAGACTCAACAAAACCCAACAGTTTTGCTACTGTGGAAAAAAATTAAAACACACCATGAAAGGCTGTTTCGCAACTTAGAGACAGCACAAAGCAGTCAGACTTTTGATGGTACAGAGGTATAAACCCTTAATGGCCAAGCTAGCTGAGTCTGACCAACATTGCAGGAGATGGATGGAGTTGGCAGGAAGAATGGGCATATGCCCACCCTGGAATTGAGGGAGAAGAGTCGGACATGGGTCGTAGCAGCCCTTTGGAGGTAGGGGATGGGTCCACAACCTGGATATAGTTCATAAGGCTGCTAATGGCAATAGTCTTCATTGAGCATGTGCATGGGACTGTTCACTTGTGTAGGGGAAGGCATTTTGGCCCTTACAGTGATGTGGGTTGAATATTCTTCTATGCAAACGTCCTTATTGTCAGGATGCTGGCAAGGGCACAAGCAACTATCATGGCTGCCTAAATTACATCCCCCTGAATGACTGTCACTGTAAGGGATCTGTGAAGATTCATACCATTAGGGAGCAGATGGGCTGAGGTTTGACTCGGGGAGGCTTGATAATCAGTAGGCTGGGGGGGGGACTGCACAAAGCAGAGAAATTCAGTAAAAAAGAAACACTAACATTGTATCTGAAGTAGTTGACTTCATTTGATCATCAACATGTGGGTGTCGGATCCGGACCAGATCCGAGATGGCAGCTTCACCAGCATCTGCTCCAAGCTCCTCCCCTTACCCATAATACCCCTCCATCTCCTTCCTTCCCTCAGATCTCGTTTGCCACGGCTTTGCCAGGCAGCGTGGTCTTAGAGCTCCAGGCATGGTAGGTACTTTTTTCTGCTTTTTTGTGGGTGTTAGAGTTGCTGTAGATGTAGGCAGGTTTCTTCTGCCCTTTGCCTTCCCTCCCCTTTGTTTCACATTGCATTTTCCATATAAAAAAAAAAATTCTGTGTTGTAGGTAGAGTAGGTCTTATCTCCCATCCCCCTCATTGTGAGTAAGTTGTGTTTGAGTGTTGGGGTCAGGTAGTTTAAAGTTCTGGTACATCGTACCTTCTTTGTTGGCATGGCAGATCAGAAGGCCAAGCTGGTCTTTAGAAAGTGCACAGAATGTGGCCATAAGTTGTCCCTGGCGGATGGCCACACTCTGTGTGTGGTGTGTTTGGGGGCAGCCCAGCTTTCTTCAGACTGCCCTATTTGTGTGGGGTTCAACCCAAGGGCCCTAAAGGATCGTAGGGCAAAGTTGATCCTTAAGGGACTTCTCCCTGCTACAGAGGCAGCTGCCTCTACTTCTTGTGTGGTCATGGCCATGACCGCTCCTTCTACTTCAGCCACTGTCTCTTCCTCTGCCTCCCAGGCCAGGACTCAAACTCCTGGACAGAAGCCTGCGGATAGGGAGTCTAGAAAAGAGAGGAGCAAAGAGAGAGAGAGAGACAGGAAGAGATCCCTGGACTGGTCAGATCCTTTGGGTCCTCCCACTAAGCAGTCAGTCTTTTCCAGGCCAGCTTCTCCTTGGCTCTGATCACCGAGATTTTCACCAGAGCCAGAGGAGCTTAGACCTCTTTCTATGGCCTCCATACATCGACCCTTCCTGTCGGCGTCAGCGGTCTCATCGTGGTCCACTAGAAGTTTATCTGAAGTGGACATGGACAAAATGATGCAAAGGTTTATTCACACCCAGATTTAGATGGGGGTCTTGGCAGCCCCCTTTCCCTCAGGAGGGGGGAGTTTGCTTACCATTTTTGCCCTGATATCTCTTTCTCCGGCCCAACCTCTGGTTTTGGAGCTCTTGGATCCGAGAAGTCCCGGACTCATGGGTCGGCACCGATGGTACCGTGTACCTCGATGCCAGCTGTTACCTTGAGCGCATCGGATCCAACTAGTTCAGACCCGAGAGGCTGTTGGAGCCGAAGCTTGGGTGTTGGATCTGAGGGGTTGGGTCTTTCTCCTTTGGCTCTGATGCTGTCGGGTCCAGGCCTACCCCTCGGTGTCTCGGTTCCTTCAGGCTCGGCTACGATCCCCATACCAGATCTGGGGAGAGCAGCTTCCTTATTACTTTCTCAGGAGGCTTGCTCCCCCTTGGCTTTCGATGTGGTGGAAAGAGTTCTCTCCAGGGGATCGAGGCCCCTGGCCATCTCATCGGATTCCTCCCTGACTGCCTCACCTCTGGGTGCATCTTCAGCCATTTTGCCCATGCAGGGACAGCCCATGCTCGATGTGCCCCAAATTGTTTCCCTCGAGGAACCACAGGTAGTTTGTGAGGCCTCTCCGGAGAGTCCCACCGAAGAGATTCCTTGCAAATGAACGTGCAAAAGGAGGCACCTGGACTCCTCTCCAGAGTCCCTCATGGAGCATACCAATTTGGAGGAAGGGGAAGGTTCCTCCAGATCACCCCCTGATGATGTGTCCTTTGAAGACATCATGGAAATCCTGCGCCAGCGGGGGGGGGTTGGTCCGCCCTCAAGCCTTCCTTGGATGAGTCGGTGTTCCTGGAGGCCTTCGACATGGGCCCATCTTCCTCCTGGGTCATTCCCCCCCACGCATCCCTTGGTGGACCTTATTACCACCAGAGCATGGAAGGAGATGGACACCATGGAGCCAATCCCCAGGCGCCCCAATAAAATCTTGAGCCCTCCAGTAGACAGACCTGGTTGGAACAAGGGGTCCCCAGTGGATGCCATGGTGGTAGCGGCTGCCACTAAGAAAGAACTAGCTCAGGAAGGTTCTACAATTCATCTCCCTGACCGAGAGTCCAGGATGATGGATTGTCTGGGAAAGTGGACATATGCTTCAGCCACCTTTTCTATAAGGGCACTGAATTCACTGAGTTGTCCCCGGAGTCCATGTCACCGGAGGATAAACGCACATTCTCCACATGAATGGCCACTCTCAAACCGGTTACCAATATGTCCATGTGCCTTCTTTCACATGCTACTGAAGGAGTAGCAGGGGAGGCCAGATCTGGTGTTGCCATGAGGCAACACGCCTGGCTCAGGCTTTGTCAATTCATGGAACCCTTTAAGGTGTCTTTTGCGAATGCCCCTTATGATGGTTCTTCCTTGTTTGGAAAGACAGTTTGTGAGAAATTGGTCCAGAGTGAGAAGGATGGGAAGACACTGTCTGCCATCGGGATCCGCTTCTCTAACCCCCAAAGATCCTTTTTCAGGAATCAGAGGGGGAAAAGAAGATGTGGTTCTGGAAGTCTTAGTATTCCTGGGACACTCAGGACTCACCTTCCCCTAGAGGCAGAGGGGGTCAGGACAGATGCCAGCCCAGAGGCGGGGGGGGGGGTCCAAGAAACTTCTGGTCTTGAGAACCATTCACAGACAGGCCTGGGCAGCAGCTCTGAGGGGTTGCCTGACTGCTCTGGAGGTAGTCGGGGGTCACCTTTCTGTGCATCTGACGGCATGGGAGTCCATATCATCAGACGGTTGGGTGCTTCAAATAATATCCAGAGGTTATACCATCCCATTTGTGACTCCTCCCATTCCCCCAAAACACATTCCGGATGTTCCACCCATGCAAAGGGAGGCAGCAGCACTCGAAATAGAAAAGCTGCTAAGGAAATGCCATCCCCAAGATCAGTCTGGATCAGGCATCTATTCCAGGTTCTTTTTAGTGCCAAAAAAGACAGGGGATCTAAGGCCTATCCTGGACCTTTCCACTCTAAACCTGTCAGTTGCCAAAGAGAAGTTACAGATGGTCACTCTGTAATCTATCCTGCCTTACCTGTAGGAGAATGACTGGATGTGCTCAGTAGATCTCCAGGACATGTACTATCACATCAAACTGCACAGATGCTCCAGGAGGTTCCTCCGCTTTTGGCTAGGGGCCAATCACTATCAGTTCCAAGCCCTACCCTTCGGTCTCACCACAGCCCCCAGGGTATTCACTAAGGTCATGGCAGTAGTAGCGGCTCACCCGAGACTTCAGGGGATACAGGTCTACCTGTACCTGGACGATTGGCTCCTTGCCGCTCCCACCAGGTGTTTATTTTGTCAGGCCAGAGACAATTTCCTGAAGCCGTCCGACTTGCTGGGAATTTCAATCAACATATCCAAGTCTTCTCCAGACCCAGTTCAGGTCTTAGACTACATTGGAGTGAGGATAGATATGTTACAGTCCAAGGTCTTTCTAACTCTAAGGAGAGTCTGAAACCTACGACTTCATGTGTTTGTGATCTTTCAGTCACATCTTCCTCCAGCCAAGGCAGTTTTAAGAGCCCTAGGTTCCATGGCAGCCACCATTACTCTTCTCCCCTGTGCCCGTCGTCCTATGCAGGTTCTACAGTGGACACTAGCAGTCCAATGGTCTTTATTGGATCTGCCATTGACACATCCAATTCATATAAGCAACGCGTGCAGGAAGCACCTCCTCTGGTGGATATGCTCTCCAGAGCTAGTCGAGGGACAAACATTTATTACAACCCCTCCCCAAGCCACGGTGACCATGGATGCCTCCCAACTAGGGTGGGGGGGCATTGCTTGGGCGGGACAGTCCAAGGCCCGTGGTCCCTGAACAAGACCAAATTGCATATCAATGTTCTAGAGATGAGGGCGGTCTTATTAGCATTACAGACCCTTCATGCCTTTCTTCCTCTGGGAGCTATTGCAATTCAGACAGACAACATGTCATTGGTCTGGTACATCAACAAACAGGGAGGAACCAGATCTTACCCCCTTTTTCGCGAAGCCATGAGAGTGTGGGAATGGGCAAGCTCCACCAGCCGTTTTCTGGTAGCAAGGCACATTCCGGGTCGATCCAACATACTGGCAGACAAACTGAGCAGGACTATTCTAATGCCTTATGAGTGGTCTCTGAATCCTTCTGTAGCGGAGCAGAGCTTCCTCAAGTGGGGTCAGCCTTGCTGCAATCTCTTCGCATCTCCTTCCAATGCGAAGTGCAGCGAGTTCTTTGCGCTGATCCCCTCACAGAGGGAATCACCCAGGGACGCTCTGGTCCATCCTTGGGCTCCCGGTCTTCTTTATGCTTATCCCCCTTTACCTTTCATGACAAAATTTCTCCAGAAGGCTCGCCAGTTGGGAAGCAGAGTCATCCTCATTGCCCTATTCTAGCCTCGCCAAGTCTGTTTTCCCTTTCTTTGGTCTCATCTGATAGTTCCTCCTTGAGTCTTGGATCCGATACCGGATCTCATTTCACACCCCTCAAGGGTCCCTCTTCCAGACCTGGGCAGTCTGAAGCTCACTGCTTGGCTGCTCCATTTCAGTTGATTGCTAGGACTCACGGTCTGTCTTCCCCTGTCAAACCTATTCTGGTGGCAGCTCATAAATCATCTACCAGAAAAATATACCGTAGCAAATAGAAGCGTTTTTCTATCTGGGCTTCTCAGAGGGATTTGGACCCTTTCACAGCTCCTATTCCAGTGGTCCTTGAGTTCTTGGCATACATTTTTCAGCAGGGTGCCAGCTCATCTACAGTAAAAGTTCAACTGGCTGCCATTTCCAATTTCTATGTAGGTGAGAACAAGGCTTCCTTAGCTTCCTCCAGACTTTGCAAAACCTTTATTAAAGGTACCTTTCTTTTAAGACCCCCGGTTAAAGATCCTACCCCCCTTGGGACCTTACCCTAGTTTTGCAAGCTTTGGTTGCTCTGCCCTTTGAGCCTGCTGCTTCTGTAGATTTGAATTTTTTATCCTGGAAGACAGCTTTTCTAGTGGCTATTATCTCAGCTAGGAGAGTTTCAGAACTCCAGGCATTATCTGTCAAATGTCCATATATGTTTAATCATAAAGACAGGGTTTCACTTTGTACTAATCCTTCTTTTTTGCCTAAAGTAACCTCAGAAAGAAATATCAGTCAATCAGTCAAGTTACCTGTTTTCTTTCCAAATTTTCAGAACAAGGATGAATATAAATTGCATTTATTAGACGTGCATAGACAGCTGCGTTTCTGTTTACATAGGACTAAAGCCCATCGCAAGTCTGATCAGTTGTTTGTGTCTTTTGCTACACCCTTTCTGGGCAAACCGGTTTCTGAGGTAACCATTGCCAGATGGATTTCCTTTTGCATTTTTCAGGTTTACAAAGACAAAGGTGTGTCCCTTCCAAGTAGGATAAATGCCCATTTTACCAGGTCCATGGCTACGTCAGCTGCCTTTTGGTCTAGAGTGTCTTTGGATGATATTTGTTCAGCAGCTACGTGGTCCTCATCTCACACCTTCATTTCTTATTATAAATTGGACATGATTTCCAGGGGGAGAGCATCCTTTGGCATGGCGGTGCTCCGAAATATCCTTCCATGAGTGCCTCCCAAGGATTTGGTAGCTGGGGACTCTGTCCCACAGGTCGATGATCAAATGAAGTCAACTACTTCAGATAAAGAAGTTATGTACTCACAATAACGTTCCGTCTGAGTAGTTAGACTTCATTTGTCATCAACCATCCCTCCCTCCTTCAGCCTGACTTTCTCATTGTTTTCTGCATTGGCAGGCAGGAAAGAGTGCTTTTGGGGCTCTCCTGTTTTTCTTTGTTAATGAAGGTTATTAGATTGGGTTCATGGGAGGTGTGTAGCAAACTCGATATGAGGGAAGGAAGGAGATGGAGGGGTATTATGGGTAAGGGGAGGAGCTTGGAGCTCAGATCAGATGCTGGTGAAGCTGCCGTCTCGATCCGGTCCGGATCCAGCACCCACAGATTGATGACAAATGAAATCTAACTACTCAGATGTAATGTTATGGTGAGTACATAACTTCTTTTTCCTGAACGACAGAGAGAGAGAGAGAGAGAGAGGGAGAGTATAAGAAAGAGAGACAGAGAGTCTAAGAAGCCAGTGATCACAGCACTGTCATTTTATGGGAAAAACAGAAAACAACCCATCAAATTTGTTTTGCTTAGGCTGAACCATATGATGGGGTTTAAAGAAAACAACCCATCAAATTTGTTTTGCTTAGGCTGAACCATATAACAGGGTTTAAAATAGTTGTGGAAGAAAGAAAGAAAGACTGAAGAACAATCACATCAGTTTAGCAGATCCCATCAGATCATTCTGAAATACATTAAATTACAAAAGAGTCCTAAATACTTAAGAGTGATAGTGAGGCATTAGGACTGCACAGGAGATCTGGGTGTGATGAAATACCTAATTGTGTCTGTTTCTAAATGATGATTTCTTTCACTGCTAGAGAACTATAATTCCTGTAGTCATTTCTTGGTCCATTTATTTCTTGGGTTAGTTATTTGAACGCAGGGTGACAACGGCATAGCTGAAGTGCTATACATACATGAGGCAAGGATGGAAAAGGGAGGGTGCAAGAATATAGTCAGACATAATCTGTATTCTGAACTGAGTACATTTTTTCTATGTAATTCATAGAAGCATTATGGCTTGTGGAGTACAAAAAATGTCTAGATCTTTCCAAACAGCTTTTTTGGTAGTATTAGGTCTCAACAGCTGAAAATCTGCATATTTCTTAAATGTGTAGGGGCAGCATTTAGAGGGATGTATATTTTTAAATATTAGACAAATGAAAGTAGCAGCAATGTGAAGTTTGAGCACAAAAAGGCCTGGAATAGCTGCAGAAAAACAGACCAAGTATAGCAAATGTACCTGACAAAATTTCCTTTCTTTGCGCTTGCATCCAAGTGATGTAAACCTTATATCCAAACACCAGCGACTCTGTATTGCTTGAAGTAAAAAGTATTTATTAAGCAATACCAACTTCAATATTTTTGGTTAATTAAAACAACACAAGTAAAACGCTTTTCATTTCCAAAGGTTTGAAAACATTTTCAAATGGTTTATACTCCGCCCCTTTCCTTCTATTTATAGTAATCATGACATCGCTTCTCCTTAAAGGTATAAGACACCTTAAATACAATGTACTTCTACAATGTCAAAATTATTCTTTGTTGTGCAGCATGGTCAAGTAAAAGTAAATAAAGTAAAACTTTTTCTATCCATCTTTAAATCATCGTTCATAAAACACTTTTTAAACAGATAAAAACTTTGCTTTAATATTAGTGTGCTCTACACTAGTTGTATTTATACCAGCACATACCTATTCCACAACTTTGACATCCGTAGATGAGATGTATTTAACCAATTTATAACGAAGTTGACATGAAGACCAACAAAAACATAGGGCAGGATTCACGAAGCCTCTGTGTAAGAGTTATAACTCTTACACGGAGGCTGCAGTTAAACGGAGTGATGTCAGCATGCTCTGCATATTCATGAGAGCATGCTGAATCACACCTAAGTCTAACACGGTCCGTGTAAGACATGTGGGGGCGTGTCCTTAGGCTGAGCCCTGCAAGCGGACACGCCCCCAGAAGTGTAAAAGTGCCCAAAGTAGACACCCACAACAGAGTCCACGGAAATGTGAATAAACACAACACAACACATGCCCCTACAGACTGTCAAACATAAAAGAAATATAAATGAACATGTCATTTTTTTTTTAAATTGTAAAAATGTTTAACCGTGAGTGCGCTCGTTTGCGCGGGCGTGCCCGTAGCGCAGCTACAGTTAGCAGTCAATGGGAAAGCATATAAGAACTAAATATGCAAAATAAGCCAGGAAGCAATAGCGTAGCGGTAGAGATGTTGGCTGCAGAGCAGGCATTCATGGTTCGAGCCCCCACAACACCATTTTTTTTTTGCAAAATAAGCAGGAAACAAGTCCCTGACAAATATGTACACATAAAACGCAATATATGTAAATTGTAATGAAATAGCCCATTTATATTGAAGAAATGTGAGGTAACAAAAGACTAAAAAATGCCAGATGTGCCCATAGCTGAGCTACAGTTTAACAGGGTGAGTGCATGTGCCCGTAGATGAGCAGTGGTTTAACTGGTGCAAAATGAGTGCCCGTAGCTGAGCATAGGTTTAACACGCTAAATATATGTGCCCCTAACTGAACTGAGCGGAATATGCGTGCCGATAGCCAAATGAGGCTTAAAGCAGCGTACCCCGTTTGCGCGGAGCTGCGCACCGCGCAAACAAGCTAACCGACGGGCAATGTTGAGCAAGCCGTATCAAAACTGCCTTTACACAGACACACCCCTCAGCATGTCTAGACAGTCATGAAAGCAGTGGTCAGGTTCGAACCCAGGATACTATACACCATAGTCAAGGTACAGAACCACTAAGCCATGACAGCAGTACCTAGAAATGCAATAATAGCTAATATATAGGAATGAATACAAACTACAGCATGACAATGCAGGTTTACTGAAGTTGATACAATTCCAAAATGGCCAATCACAGATATGTGCGGGAAAAACGGACTATATAAGCCCCATAGGCGCGAATACACAGCAAAAACGATTGTAGAACAGACCTGCAGGCAGAATGTCAGATGTAGGAGAGGGTAGTCGCTTTCGTGCGCAGAGGTGGGGTGTTGAGGAGTCCAGGTACATGGCCTGGCTCCTAGTCCACAATCATGAGGCCCAACTCATGCAGGGCCAGGTCCTCTGGGGAGCGTACAGGGCTGAGGCGTGGGACCAGTTGGCTCATGAACTCATCAGTGCCACAGGGATTCCAAGGACAGGTGAGCAGGTCCGTCACCACCATGCGGACCTGAAGAGACGCAAGCAGGACCAACTGAACCTTTGGATCCAGGAGGCCCGGCAATCACCCAACGCCCCACCACTGAGTAAGTAACAATTAATTATGTATGTAAAAAGTTAAACTAGCTGAAATTATGGAGATGTGTATTCCAATATTACTTCATTTATATTACAGCTGCAGGTGTCCGTTCTGCGAACCGCAGAGCCTATGGCGATAGGCTGGTGCGGTTGCGCCACCAGGCAGGTCAGTAATCCACTACCACTAACTGTAAAGAAATATAAAAGTATGACAGTCAGCAAAAGAGTGCAGTGTAGCCAGTAAGGAATAGAATCTGCAAGTAACAGTGTGAAAGTGTATGCAAGTATTGCTTGATTACAAGAGTTCCCAGCCTGTAAGTGTAAACTAAACATGAAACTGTCCAACATATATTCAGAAATAAAAATGCCCTGCCTGTAAGAAAATAGTACACAACCTGCAGCAGGATGTAAAGTATAGCTGCAGAAGATGATGAAATCACATGTGTGAAATATATCCCTGTGGAAATACTGAAACATGACAGAAGTGAGACTGCTGGAAAGTATTGTAATAACTACTGTTAAAACATGTCAATAAAGCCTAGAAGTACCATCCTGAATAGTAACATGAAAGCAAGTGAGAGAGTGTGAGAGAGTGTCATGGATCCAGCAATACAGTAGTAATAACCCCTGAATAAAGTATGCTGCAGTCAAGACAGAATTAAATGCATGTGAGACTCAGAACCAAACAGCAAAATCTGTTCAAAGTGTTGCTGCATGTGGAATGTGTATCCCAAAATCTGGATATGTTGCTCCCAGTCTGAAATACGCAGATAGGATGATTGTCTGATATACTAAACATCCACACTTGTCTACAGGTATATAAAGCAAAAGGAGCAGGATGATGTATCTGAACAAAGCTTGATATGAATGTGTATGAAGAACACTAAAATGTATATTGATGTTGCAGTAACAGTCCTATCAGCAAGGTGAAGTAGTTAACATATAGGACACTGTAGTTAGAACAGTAGTGTGTATATAACTGTAGCTATTAGAAATGTACAGCATATGTATTGGTATTCGAAGGTGTTAATATTACCTTATTTACCCCACCCTATAACCACCTATAACCCATTCCACGTGAAAATGGTATGTGCAATCACAATTAACACCCCTGGACATTTGTCCTGTTGGGTCATATATATTTGCATGTCTGTTGATGCATCTGCCCTGTTCATACACCCACACCTGATGGCCTGTTGCCATCAATTAACCCTGCATGTTGTTGGACTGTGTATTTCTGTTCAAATTATGCATGTGTTATGCACGCTGTTCAATGGTGTGAATTTCTGGGTGTTTGGTTAATGGGAATACTAATGCATGCTGTTACAACTAACTGTGAATGGTATTATATGTCACTAACCCAAACTGTCATGGCATAATGCAAAACATAGAACGACAGGGAAGGCGGGTTCCAGTGGACCCACCTCTCCCACCTCAGCTGGCGAGTGCACCTGGCACTAGTGCCGAGTCTGGACCCTCCTCCGGTGGCCCTGTGCCACCTGCGGGTGGAAGCGCTGCAGGGGATGGGGCTCGCCCCCCCCTCTGCAAGTGTGGCCGGAGGAGATCCACCTCTCACCCTCCGTAGCGTCCGGACTGTGGTGCGTAGGGAGATTCGGGACTCTGTCCTTGAGCCCCTACGCCAGCTCGAGGCATGGGTGGTGCAACTAACGGGCATGCCCGTTGCCCCGCCTACACAGCCCCCAGCACAGCCCCATCCTGGGCAGTGAAGGAACAGTGGCAACTGCCTATGGGTGGGGATATCAGTTCCACTGTTGCCATCTGTGGGCTCATGGGCTCTGGACATCCCAACCTCCGTCCCCGTCAATTGTGTAACCCCCCCACACGTGTCATACACCGCCCCTGTATGCGTCTTGTTTGTCTTGTCTGTTTACCTACCCAACCTACCTCCCCAGCTGTACCGACTTCCTTCACCTGACATACCACTCTCACCTGAAAAAAAAAAAAAAAGGGCACTCTGTACCCACAAAAAAATTACGCCCCATACATAGCTGCCCATTACGCACACATGTCCACTGGACATGGAACCTATCAATTACAATTGGCTGAACAACAAGTATTATTGTTGTCCCGACACCTCTCCCAGGGGTGGAAGGTTTCAAATGTCACACCAAATTACATACATATGCACAGCTGTTGCTGCAGAAGAAATGGGCAGCTATGGGCCTTACCTACATCCCTCCTGCACATCCCAAGCTTGTTTCCCTACTGTCTTACCCTCTTTGTGACCCCTTTTTCACCACTTTCCTGTCTCCCCATTTTCTTTTCTTTCAAAGAAAATAGCGCGGGTGTGCGCCAGAGTAAGCACTGTTAAGCGGTTGTAACCGGGTGTCGCGAGCTAACCGCCAGTGCGCATGCGTGAGCTCCTCACAAACCAGCGCTAGCCTGGCTACAACTGCTTAAAAGTGCCTTAGTCACTGTGATTGACAGGTCCTGTACTAAGTTCAAAAGAAAAATAAACTCCCACTGTCAGTCCCGAACCCAGGACCTTGGAAACACTAGTCTGTACAACCTACCACTAAGCCATGACTCTTATACAAACACATTGTGCTAAAATAAATATAACATGTAAAAGTAGGGATGAATGTAAAGGGAATATAGGATGTGTAGTACACAAAGCATGCCATTTAAAATAAATGTCACAAACAATGGATATCCATAATAGTAGTGTGTGAAAAGAAACAGCCATGCTAGTTGGCAGCCTGTAGATAATAAGGTCAGTTAAAGTACATAGATATATGTATGCATATGTACATATATATATATATATATATATATGTATATATATATATATATATATATATATATATATATATATATATATATATATATATATATATATATATATATATATATATATAAAAATATATCTAGATATACTTGTAGGAGTCAATGTGCATACACACTTGCTACAGGGAACATGAAAGAGGAATGGAGAACTGTGAATATACAACACAGCCTGAAGCATGAGAGAGATACTAACCTTTACAGTCACAGAACACTGTCCACAGCATACCAGCATGGTCCCCGCCCACACAATCTGAAAGGGCAACTCCTATCACACATACCCTTTTATAGCACTGACCTGAAATCACAGTGAGAACTGCAATCAGTACACAACCGGCTGTATGCAATTAGCAAATGTTGGCCTTCAATTGGTGCAGAGGCCATCACATGGACCTATGCAAATACCTACAAAAGCATCCAGTGCTAACACTCCCCACATGCAAGAAATTAATTGCATTGTCTGTAAGCAGACAGAGAGAGGCCGAGAAGTGGAAGAGAGAGAGAGAGAGAGAGAGAGAGCAAAAAAAAAAAACACACTGTGACTCTCCCTACCCTGAAGCTGTCAGCAGTGACAGTAATAGCAGCAGCAAGCAGAAGCTGTGGAGCAACCAGCTGCGACATACAGAGGTAATGCAAAGTAGCAGGTTAACAGTGTGCATACTGTGAACCCTCCAAATGTGTCATAGGTCTGTATCCATAGGTATGTCCATGTGATATGTTGTGTGTACGTAGTTCCAACAAAAGGGGATGACCACACATCACATGTCAAGCGGTCATAGGCCAGGATCCTGGTAGCATGTGTCTGTGCGTTGGCCTAGCAATGGCTGTAGTGACTGCTTTGAAATGTCAGCCAGGCCCCAAGCCAGGATCAGCACATCCCAAAGGCACACTGGCTGGGAACAAGTGTCTGCAGGTACCTGATGTCACTGCACATGCATCCCATACTGCAGTACCCCATAGCGTAGCAGACCAGGCCCATTATGCATATGATGTGGTAATTCCCAGGGTCAGTCGAGGTGTCCCCTTAGTGTTGTGGGACCACTGCTGCTGTATGCCACTGTCCAGATACATATCCTGTAGCACGGCCAAGATAAACCATCAGTGTTACATGTGGTGGTATGTCCCTTCAGAGTGCTGGTAGCACACATCCAGGGGGACCACGAGGTCACAGTGATGCTGTGTGTTCTCCTCCGGTGAGGGCGGCCCTCACCTGGACATGTGCGATGATAGGGGGGTTACACCCAGCTGTGATAAATATCCGAAAGGTGAGGGAGAGGGAGGGGGGATATGTGCACCGAACATGTCTGTAGGAATGTTGCCAATATGCATGTGTTTGGTGAATGTTAAGTAGGTGTGGACTAACACAGAGCATATCCGAGGCATGTGGTCCGTATGTGTAACAT
The DNA here is from genome assembly GCF_019279795.1 of Protopterus annectens. Taxonomy (NCBI): domain Eukaryota; kingdom Metazoa; phylum Chordata; order Ceratodontiformes; family Protopteridae; genus Protopterus; species Protopterus annectens. The sequence continues at coordinate 1,539,194,015 of NC_056737.1, forward strand.
AACTGAAGAAGGCCTTGTGGTCATCCACAGTGTTTGTGTCTATTACCCTCCCAGAGTAGGCTGTGGCTGTTGTTATGATGGACTGTAGCGTAGTACCAGTGTTGACCACAGATGCCTACCCTTAATGTGAATGTGCTCTGTCCTGCAGTAGCCCCTGCTATTGTTATACAATCTGCCTCTGTCTGGGGTCCACTGGACAGGATGCCTAACCGTTGTGCATAGGGTCTGGGTTAGACATGTGTGTGCAAGTGTCATGCAATCTGCAGCATGTCTGTGGTAAGCATTTGCAAAGGGGTCAGCAGTGTGGCCTGTGGCTTCCACTGGCCCAGTGTGCTGCATGGATACCATCCCAGTCCCAGCAAGGGAATAACTGTCTAACCACATACATATCAATGTAGTCTACTGTACTGGTGGTGGTGGTGGGATATGTATATCCAGGCTGTGTAACGTCTGTCCACAGCAGAGTAGTGGACGGTGTCCCACATACAGTACCTTGGCATGGACCCCCAGAGTGAGGTTGTGCATAGCACCTGTCAGTGTGTGCTGACCGATGGGGCATGCTACTACGTAGTGTGGAATGTGGCAGGTATTGTTGCACAGGTATTGGCTGAGCACTGATATCTGGCCATGTACCTGTGTATCCACCACGGCACACACACATGCAACATATGGGAGTAGTAGTATATCACTACACATGCATAACATGTATAGTATGTGTGCCATACATTGCTGACATGGTCTGCTGATATCCTGTCTGTGTTCTCTTCCAGGGTGATGGCGCGACAGTGTAACCCCGCCTACTCCGTTGCGGAGGATGAGGAGATCCACCAGAGCCTGGTGCGGGAGTATGACATCCTGTTTTCCCACACCAGTCAGAACCAGCAGGAGAGGGCCGCACTGTGGCAAGACCTGGTTCGTAGGGTAAATGAAATTGGCACGCATAACAGGACATATGAGCAGGTACGACATCACTGCAGTGATTTAATCCGAAGTGTCCGGCAGCGTGCAGCAGATATCCACAGGCAACAGGTCGCCACAGGAGGTGGGGTGGCCACACATCCCCCCCTCACCAGACTGGAGGGGCTACTCCTAAGTGTTGTGGCTCCAGCCCCGGAACACCAACAGCAGTACACCTGTATTATGATGGAGGCTGGTTCCACACAGCAGCACGACATGGATCGTGCAGGTAATATGCCATATGTACACCTGACTGTTCTGTACACTGTATCATATGCAATATGAATGGGACAGATGTGCCCACTAACATTAATCTCATCATTTCTGCAGGTCCCTCCAGGGTTACAGAGAGACAGGCCATCCATGCTGGTGAGTGTGTTTAACATAACCTATAATAGTCCTGAAAATGCTAGTAACAGTAGTGTAACTCAGTAGTGCTCTGTGTGTATACTGCAGGGTGTGCATGTGTGCAGGTGTATCAGTACCCATGTGTGCATGTGTGCAGGTGTGCCTGTGTCCAAGTGTGCATGTGTGCCTGTGTCCACGTGTGCATGTGTGCATTTGTGCCTGTGTCCACGTGTGCATGTGTGCATGTGTGCCTGTGTCCACGTGTGCATGTGTGCCTGTGTCCACGTGTGCATGTGTGCATGTGTGCCTGTGTCCATGTGTGCATGTGTGCATGTGCGCATGTGTGCATGTGCACATGTGTGCATGTGTCCATGTGTGCATGTGCATGTGTCCACGTGTGCATGTGTCCACGTGTGCATGTGTCCATGTGTGCATGTGTGCATGTGCGCATGTGTGCATGTGCACATGTGTGCATGTGTCCATGTGTGCATGTGTGCATGTGTCCATGTGTGCATGTGTCCACGTGTGCATGTGTCCACGTGTGCATGTGTGCATGTGTCCATGTGTGCATGTGTGCATGTGTCCACGTGTGCATGTGTGCATGTGTGCCCATGTGCATGTGTCCATGTGTGCATGTGTGTATAAGTGCATCACTGGTAACAATGTCTGGAGAATGTAAACTGTGTTTCCTGTCTTCATCCCACAGGTTCTGGAGCTGCTCTGGTGACCTGCAGCAGGGAACCTGAATCTTGTGCCACGGCTACTGGTAATGATGATATATGTGTAATGGTACAGGACGGTGTGTCAGGGTCTGCCATTGGTCAGCCAATTGACAGTACACAGCTGTCAACCCCATCATTGCGCACAGTCATCCTGCCTATACATCCTATGTCACCATTGTCCCTAGGTGATGGACAGGATACAGCGGGCATAGACCAGGGTAATGTGGTACCTGTGGCACATGCGTCCCCACACAGCAGCCATGGGCAGGGTCCTCCGATGGTACCACACAGACAGTTGCCCATGGGTTCTCGTGGGAGCATCCGTGGGCGTACTGCCTCTGGCCGACGTGCCCAACGAGGTCTGTCAACCTCAGCGATGTTTCGGACTGTCATGCAGGCTCAGTCACGTATGGAAAGGTACACCAGACAGGGTCTGAGGGAGCTCAGAGCATGCCGCACAGCCATGACAGACAGTATGCGTGACATTGCGGATGCTATCCGTAACTTCACCGATGTCATAGACAGGCATTGTGGGGACATCTTACAGCAGTTCCACAACCACATGTCCATGAGCCAGGGCAGTGGTGGGTGTCTGCGGTGTCGACGTGGCCGTATGCCGGCAGCAGCTGGCAGTCGGCGGCGGCAACAGGCTGCGCATGCCCCATAGTGCCAGCAGCAGCCCCAGCAACGCTGGGTCTGTGCTGTCATCGAACGCCCAGGAGACCACGTGCGCGTGGCTCTGGACAGTCCCAACAGGGACATGTGTCCAGTCAACACACTCCCGCTTCTGATGACAGTACCCAGTCAGGCGTTGTACTGGATACGGTCCGTAGCACCCCTGCCAGGCACAGGTACCGTGTCCGTGCACACAGACACTGATCTGTATGGCCTGCCAGGTGCAGTCTGTGGCTGTCCACAAACCCCTGTATATGGCAGCCATGAGGTAGAACTGTGTGCGTGCATACACACATGCAGAATGTCAACACGTAGGGCAACCACATACATGCACACACTGCAGCAACACTGGCCCACCCTGTACTGCTGCCCCTCACCAACACACATACACACACATGTCAATTGGTGGTATCAGTGGCTGACTCAGGCATACCTAATCCACACCCTGTGCATATGATGACACTGTGCCACTTCCTGCAGTCTCCAACATCATTGCGGGAACAGGTAAACACGTTGCTGATGCACAGGGTGACTACATAGATGTGTATTAGTAGTATCATGTTGGTAACAGTACAGTGTGCTGCTATGACTGTGTGTGTACCCCAGCATGCCTGCTGTAGTAACTGTATGAATGTCATGAATTGTTATCTGCACCCATAGTACATACCAAAGCATAACAGCTGCACATAATTGCATGCCGGTGGTAAGGTTGTCACCAGATAGCCGCATACATGGGTAGCACAGGGGGAATGCTAACGCAAGTAGTGATATGCAATGGTGGACATGTACAGTAATGGTGTCAGGATGCCCACAACAACTATGCCATGTGTATGTTCACGCATCTAGATATGTGTGCAGTACCACTGTTGTCCAGACCACAAATAAGTATGACATAATATCGGTTCCACCATGGCCATCTGTGCTGCGTATTCCTGGGTACATGTTGACAGTGCCTACATATATGCATTGTGAATTACTGTTATTGTTACTCCTTCTTCGTTGTATGATGCAGTACTTCCAGCCCTGTGTACTGTAGCCTTGTTTGCATGCATGTTCGCCTGGGGTGCCCTGGAACACTGCTTACACCTGCAATGCAGGGTTACAGTGCTTCTGTAGACTGCTACTGACATCTGCATAGCGAACCATATGCATGTCAACCTTACACATGACAGAACGGCACTGTCTGTCCTGTACACATGTGAGTAGCCTGTGACACATTGCACACGTCTTACCCGGCATATACCCACGTGTGCAGTCATATATGTCAGTGTTATGAGACAGAGGCAGTCCACCCACACATACACACCTTCAGTATGTTGTTCCCCATTGGCCCTATGTGTAGGTACTCACCATGGCAATCACACTACTAGGGTGGCATGTCCAAAGGTAACCTGTGAATCGCCTCTATGGTCCAGTCGTGGTTTATGTGGGTCATGTGTCATCGTCACAGCTGCTACATGTATGCAGTCAGCCATCACCCTTGGCCAGGTATATACAACACATGTGTGGGATGCCACCACACAGCCAGTCTGGGGACCGGTCTCTCTGAACCCAGTGATGCCATACCCTGTCAGGTGGCATGTCATACATACTACGTACAGGACAAACGCCAAACCCAATCCCTGCCGCTACTAATGATAATACCCTGAAGACGTTCCTGATAGCTTTGACCAGTCCTTTACTGAGACAGTGCAGGCCCTAGCTTGCCAACTACCTCCTAGCTCCCCTGGTCCCGAAAGCAGCACCCCTAGAAAACTACTTGCGTCCAGCTGCCAACCGGTCGCCACTTCACTTCTCGGTTGTAACAGTGGAACCCACTACACTGTGTGCCGATCAACACCCTGCCGAGTACCTATCAAAACCAGATGATGCTATTGCTTACCCCGTCTCAAAGGTAATCAAAGGTACTATGTTAGAAACTAACTTTCCCACCATCTGTAAAATGTCATATGTAATCCCACTTCACACAGGAGGCAGCTCTACTGGCGTCTCCACTGATAGGCCAATAGCTATACACTCTCCACTTGCAGAGGTTATGGTGACTTTCGTCATAGACAAGTCATGCACCGCCTAGTCCAACATCGCAGTATGGCAGACACTCAGCATGGCTTACGTTCTCATCACAGCACTCTGTCAGGCCTCCTAGCCTTTACTAACACCATAAGCCATACCTGCAACATCAATGATATATCCACAGCCCTCTGTTTGGATAACTCAAAGGCATACGATATGGTTTATCACCAACTTGGACTCTGCACCCTGCACAGACTGTCTAGATACTGGAGCCTTCCAATGGTGTCAATCCTACCTGCATGGTCAACAGCAGGCCGGCCTCTGGCAGACCAAACCCTCTAACCGTCTACCAAACACCCTCAGAGTACCACAAGGCTCTATCCTAAGGCCCTTGCTGTCCTCCATCGTCATTAACGACCGTTATACTGTCATCCCAAACGCCAGCTGTATCCAATATGCTGTATACCCTACTCTGATCTGCCCAGCCACATCTCCAGTAGAGTTATATTCAGCTACCCAGACCACCTGTAATACAATAGCAAACTGGCTTTGTGAACGTCGTCTGATCCTACATCCCAATCAAACTGGACTGCTGTTATTCCACAAACACGTAGGTCTACCACGTTCACCGTTACCATAACATCTACCGATGGCACAATACTCTACCCTGACCCATCTCAAAAACTATTAGGTGTTATCATAGACAATAACCTCACATGTGACATACATGTTAACCAGATTAGCCAAGCCATCAATAGAAAGCTAGGGTCACTTTACAGAATTAAAGCCTTCCTAGCCCCTCCAGCTAGAGGTGCCATAGCACGCTCACACCATGTTGCAGCCCTTCTGTATGCATCCCCTCTACTCTCACATATGAACAAGACTGTCCTTAACAAGCACTGGATTTGCTACAACCACATTGCCAGGTTTGCCACTGGCCCGCCTGGTAGGACACATCATTGCATCAATCTAAATCAGCTTGGTTGGCTTGCAATACCCATCCTAATACAGTATAACCAACTGATTATGGCCTATAAAATCCTGTATAATCCAGACAATACTCCTGCACTTGAATTACAATCACCCCCTATAACAATCCTAGACCGCTTCCAGCCTCTAACATTGTACTGCTTCGGACTAGCGAGTCTATTAACACAGCTGGTGATTCTGTCTTTGCAAATCCTGTACGTAGATCCTGGAACCCACTTCCAGCTGATATTACCCTAATGTCCCCCTTAGGTCATTTAACAGTAGACCCAAACAACATTTGTCATGTAACTGGCTATGTCAGTGTATCAGGCCTGGCTAACTCGGATGTGTAACCTGTGTGAACCACTGTACTGTGTAAATACAATGTAATCCTGGCTTGTGCTCAGGTCTGACATTAACCTGTGGAACATGTTGGACCTGCTTACTTATGTAATCTCTGTACATAATCTGTTTGTACTATGTCATGCTAGTATTTTCTAATGCTGTATCTGCTACCCTCGTAGCTTGTCTCCACGGGCCTACCCTGGGAATGGACATGCATCCAGTTGGGCTATCCCAATCAACATATGTAGGACCAATAAATATATCAAAACATGATATTACAGTGACAACAATACCAGGCAGACATTGCCACACACTGACAGCATGCTGAACACACTGGGGCATACGTGGGGACTCAGACTAGCAGCCTGCCTGTGCATCACACACCTCCGCAGCTGGCACACAGGCATATGTTCCGTCGGAACACAGCACATGCCACACATGGCACGCACATCCCCTGTACCGCACACCCACAGCCTGTAGGGCTACACAACACACCTGCTATAGACGTGTCAGGTACCTGTCATGTGTGCTGCACTGGGGTCCCGCTCAACAGGCTGTATCTGGTGAAGGGCACAGTGATATGACTCAGGGGCACTATGGTCCACCACAGCACACATGCATGCAGGTCAGACAGAGGCATGGACAGATATGACTCACACATTGACCATGCCAGTGTGGCTGCCTGGGACATACCTCCCTGGACTACGTGATAGGGAACATAGAATGGATCTCTCAGCATTTGGCACAGGCCAGTATGAGCCTGATATTAGTTGCCAACATACTCTCCTCAGGTATTCTACCACTATATGTGTGAAGGCTGTTGTATGTCTACATTATGCTCAGTCTCCACTTTCATTCATAGGGTATCCACTGGCTGTCAACGTGTGCTTACATGCTAGGGAAGCCACATTGCTGTTCACGGGTCATCTTGCACGTGACACACATGGCCCTATGTATACTGGCAAGGCTCCTTGGTACACACATACTGCCTTATGCTGCAGGACATGGTTTACATAGCGACCTCCGTGGGTATCACACAGGTTAGGACACTGACAGTGCTGCTACACAACTACAGCAGTGTACACCGGAGGATGCATGCACCGGACACTGCCCTCAGCACGGTGAACTGCAGTGTCTGTGCAGTACCAGATGCATGGGTCATGGCTCACAGGTGTTACCCATCACTGACAGGCTATGCCCCTTACCATGCCTGTCGTCCCCTACACATGTAACACACATGGATAGGGTGTGGTATCCGAGTCAACACAGATACACACACCTCCAGGTTGTTGGCACAGCACAAACCATCAGGGCCTACTCAGGTGCAGCTGACAGTGTGTCGGAATGCCATCTGGTTCATAGCATGGCACACACAACCCTCACATACACAGGAAGACCACCTATCCTCCATAACAACAGCGGCAATATGACAGTCCCATGAACTGTGTTTATAAGGCCATACTGCATCCATCCGAACATTGTGTGTGAGCATTGCTGTAGCTACAACACTCTAGTTGACGGGTTCACAGCATGTGGTCACCGAAATGCAGTGGAATGACATGTTACCACTGGCCAGACCAGATGTGTATCCCCTGCTGTAGGTCTTTCACCATAGACACCCACACTGTCTAGGGACATACCACGTGTGGACCCTGCACAGCAGGACACACAGTCATATTGGTATACATTGCTAATACCATTTATCCACACAAAGCATGTGTCAGACATGGTAACTACTGCAGGTCACAGGTATTTCTGTGTATGTGTCACACACATACATCATGTGTGCAATGCCATTGCTGGTTTAGGCAATGGCATGCATTGGTATGTACACACACCCGCGCAAGGTCATACTGTGTGACACAACCACACGTGATAGTTGTGGGTTACCCAAACATACCTATCTGTACTCTGACGATGGTAATAGACACAGTAGCAGAGCACACTATTGGCATTACTAGCCAACTAGCCCTGCCTGGCTGTGCTGATAGTGTGGTGACATCCCCTGTGTGTACTGGTGGGGTATACAGCATCTGGTGTATAGTATTATTTGCCCAAAGGATCTGTTCCCTCACACTTGCATTTACACACACCCTACTACCCCCACACACATGCAAACGTGCCCTATGCAGGATTCATTCCCCTACCTACCTATGTCATGACACGTGGGAGGGACGCATTAGCAAAGCGCACTGTTCAGTTTACTAGATAGTTCCTCGTCTCTGGATATACTTAGAGGGTGCTGACAACATCAGTACTTTGAAAGGGTAATGTGCATCAGGTAGTGTGATCACCTGATTGCCAAAACTAACATGTCTTTCATACGGACATGCACACACACACATGTATTTACAGGTTTCAAATTCCTACCTAATTACATTACGATACACAGGGGGTACACATTAGCAGAGCGCGCTATTCGCATTACTGGGAGGCTTCCCTTCTCCTGCTGTACCTATACGGTGCTGACATCATCCGTGTTAAGACAGGGGCGTGTGCATCCTGTAGTGTGTTCTCCCATTTGGCAAAAGGAACATTTCCCCCATACATATCTGCACACACACAATCACCCCCCCCCTCCAAACACACACACTTGGCATCTGCAGGATTCAAACCACTACCTAACTATGTTATGACACATGTGACGGATGCATTAGCAAAGCGCGCTATTCGCATTACTGGGAGGCTTCCCTTCTCCTGCTGTACTTATAGGATGCTGACATCATCTGTGTTAAGAAAGGGGCGTGTGCATCCTGTAGTGTGTTCTCCCAGTTGGCTAAAGGAACATTTCCCTCTCACAGCCTTTCACACACACAAACCCCACTCACCCACACACACTGAGCATTTGCAGGATTCGAACCCCTACCCAACTATATTATGACACTTGAGGGTGACGCATTAGCAGAGCGCACTATCCGAATTACTGGGCATCTGTTCTCCACCCGTAGTATTTCTAGGGTGCTGACATTTTCATTTCCACAGAGGTCTGTGGTTGTCGTACTACCTGTCAGGTGGGGGATAGCATGTATATGCATTTGCAGCCACCTACATCAGGGTCAGGTGTGCACATCGCACTGGCAGGTTATGTTCCATACCATGCTTTGGGACCACAGGACCTGTAACACACAACACTACCAGTCCAGCACACCACACCCACATCCGGGACACACACCTAGCTTCCCTGGGAACAGTGCCAGGATATGCAGGTATTCACATACACCGTTCCAGTTGTTAACATCAGGTACAGGCATATTGTGTGTGTGACCTACTCAGGCCTCTACCACTGTACCCTACCGCCACTACAATTTGAGGGTCCATGTGCTATGGCAGTACCACACACCACAGCCACATGGGTTAATACATATTGCACCTGTCCATCTGCAACGTGGGTACCCACTGTTCCACACCGGAGGTAGACCACCATTGTTGATAGCTGCCCATGTCCACCTTTCCCTGGACATCCATATCCCATCTCCACCCCCAGGCAAGGTTGTCACTGCACACAAACTGTGTTTAGCACATGCAGACTCTACACTTGTGTAGACTGGGGTGAATTACTTCAGAGTACCCATGCTGGAGGACTATACTGGCCACGCAGCATATTCCTTGACACCTGCATCCTATGAGCATGTGTACAGTTTGCATTGGTCATTCAGATATTGGCAAAGGCTCTTGCTACCCCCATAGTGCCTATGTTAGGCAGGGCTCAGATGACAAACCCACCTTCATAGGTATCACAAGGGATACAAAACTAAGAGCAATGCTACCCAACGCCAGATATCTGCACCTCCAGATGCGTGCACCCAAAACACTCCTTGGCATTGAAAACATCGATATCTGTGCAGTTACAGATGCCTGGTTCAGGGCTACTGAGAGCACACCAGCACTACCGGGTTTAACCCGGTTGATTGCTTTGAAACAGTCACCAAGGCCATTGACGAGGGGAAGGTGGTTCACACAGCCTACCTGGACCTTGCAGACGCCTTCACAACAATACCCCACTTGGGCATTCTAGAGAAGGTCACCAGCTGGAATATAAGGCCCTATGTCACTAGATGGATTGCACAGTGGCTCAAGGACAGATACCACATGGTTAGCATTGCTGGAGCCATGCCAGACCCCACAACAGTTACGGGTTGTGTCCCACAAGGCTCAGTCCTGGGACCCTCTTGTTTGGTATATATTTCTTGGAGGTACAGGCCAACACGGACGGACTGTGGCTGTCCAAATATGCAGATGACTGCAAACAGGCCACCATAATCACCTCTTCAGCTGACACAAGCATCCTCCAAAGGGGCATCATAGCAACAGACAACTTATGCCAGAGCCATGGCCTTCTGCTGAACAGTGTTTAGAAAGGGGAATGTGCATCCTGTAGTCTGTTCACATAGTTGACAAAGGGAACCTTGTCCTCACACACACTACCCCCCTCAGACAAACACACACACTTGCCATTCACAGGCTTCAACCCCCTGCCTAACTATGTTATGACACTTGAGACGGACGCATTAGCAGAGCGCGCTATTCGCATTACTGAGAGGTTTCTTTTCTCCTGCTGTACTTATTGGGTGCTGATGTCAGCGGTGTTTAGAAAGGGAATGTGCATCCTGTAGTGTGTTGTCCTATTTGCCAAAAGGGACATTTCCCTCACACACACAAACACCCCTCAGACAAGCACACACACTTGCCATTCACAGGATTCAAACCCCTACCTAACTATGTTCTGACACTTGAGACGGACGCATTAGCAGAGCGCGCTATTTGCATTACTGGGAGGTTTCTTTTCTCCTGCTGTACTTATTGGGTGCTGATGTCATCGGTGTTTAGAAAGGGAATGTGCATCCTGTAGTGTGTTGTCCTATTTGCCAAAAGGGATATTTCCCTCACACACACAAACACCCCTCAGACAAGCACACACACTTGCCATTCACAGGATTCAAACCCCTACCTAACTATGTTATGACACTTGAGACGGACGCATTAGCAGAGCGTTATTCGCATTACTGGGAGGTTTCTTTTCTCCTGCTGTACTTATTGGGTGCTGATGTCATCGGTGTTTAGAAAGGGAATGTGCATCCTGTAGTGTGTTGTCCTATTTGCCAAATGGGACATTTCCCTCACACACAAACACCCCTCAGACAAGCACACACACTTGCCATTCACAGGATTCAAACCCCTACCTAACTATGTTATGACACTTGAGATGGATGCATTAGCAGAGCACGCTATTCGCATTACTGGGAGGTTTCTTTTCACCTGCTGTACTTATTGGGTGCTGATGTCATCGGTGTTTAGAAAGGGAATGTGCATCCTGTAGTGTGTTTTCCTATTTGCCAAAAGGGACATTTCTCTCCCGCAGACTTACACACACACCAACCCCACTCACATACACACACACACACACACACACACTGACCATTTGCAGGATTTGAAACCCCTACCTAACTATGTTATGACACTTGCGACGGACGCATTAGCAGAGAGCGCTATTCGGATTACTGGGAAGTTTCTTTCCTCCTGCTGTACTTATAGGGTGCTGACATCATCTGTGTTTAGAAAGGGGCATGTGCATCCTGTGGGGAGGCAGACACCAAGCACACTCTGGCTAAGCTGTCATTCCCTAGGGCAAACGGCCTAGTGTTGACCTCTACACCCATATTTTTAATTGTCAAATGCACATTATTTGTTGCTGATAGACTGTTTGCACATCTTTATTGCCATAACATTCCCTGTTTGTATGAACAACTTGTGCATCTGTGGCAGATGTTTGCATGTGGGAGGAATCCACTATATCACGTATGTCTCTGTAGTCATCTAGCTGTGTGCACTGGGCAGACTGCTATAATGTGGTTGGTTCCTGGATTACAACATAACAATACCAGCTATGTGTGTCCAACTGCTACACCGAAATTTGGCCTAAGTGTGTGAGCATGCCCAGTTCAGCCTTCCCATGGCATGTTGTCAATGTGTGTGAGCATGCCCAGTGTGAGCATTCCATATGTTGGGCTCTGCAGTCCACCACATTTGTGGATGGGTGTGAACTTCAACAACTATCACCCGTTTATGGTTGTGTGTTGTGTGTCATGTTGTGTAGTTACGGTACAACTGCTTTGTGTGTGAACACAACAGGGTTATACTGTGCCTGCAGTGTTTGCATGGGATACTTTGCATACAGCTGTCAACATCCTTTCACACTGACCTAACACTGTAGTACTGTATAGTGTACTGGTAGTACTTTGACTGTGGTGGGCAGTATCCTAGGCTGTACTGCTATCACTGCTTTACATTTCGATAGTGGGCACAACAGCCTGGTTACGGGCCAGTTGTGTACATCTAACCATGTTGCATTCTGTTCAGATATGGACTACTTACACCAGGCTTGTCCGACATTGGTAGTGTATTCCACAACATAGGTGTACATTTGCAAACACTAGTGATGTGCCCTAGTCCATGTGTAATGCTAGTTGGAGAGTTTGTCCTTCAACACACATTGTAATTGGAGTTTGCCATGACATATGTCATGGTTAGTATACTGTGCCTCTGTCTACCTGTGACATGACAGTGGTACCCAGGTTAAATCTACCATCTCCCACCCACTCATCTGGATTCCTATTGAGATAGATTGATATGTGACTCTATGGGTAGCCTGTGCTGGGGGTGGCTTCTGTGTTATGGTGCACGCAGTACAGCTTGTCCTATGTAAGTCAGTGCTGGGGTTCAGGTCTCTCATGTGCATAGCTCACTGCCATTCAGATTGTGCAAGGTGCAGCATGTTTATTGATGCCAGCAACACAGGCAACACATGGCATCTGGGCAAGCTGTTTGATACTCCTGATGAGGTACTGTTGGGGACTTTACAGTTGATGGAGGTGTCTGCTGCGGTACATCCCACAGGGGCGATTGTAGTCAATTGTACTGCTGATGATGGATGACTGCAGAGCCACAATGACCTCCCCTTATCTAGATCTGACAGCCTTCGTGATTAGGTGGGTATATGGTATGTTCCTGTAAACACTACAGCACATGTTTGTCCAATGCAGGCTATCTATCACCTTGTGTCCCCAGGTCTCTCATTACATGTTAACTACATAATGGGTTAACACATATGTGGCAATTGGTGGGCACTTACTGTATATCCACGGGGGTTGACTATACACGTTTCTGCACTTACCTTGCTGACATGGCTATGGCACCAGTTTTCTTTTTCTATGTGGCCCTTTTGTGGGATGCTTGTGTCAGCTGGTGGATCATATGTGGTGAGCAGTTTGTAGTCCTCTGCAGCCATGTTCGGACACAGTCCTTCCATGTTTGCCTGTACCTATGGGACATATATACCAGACAGGGGAGATCCCAGGACAAAGCCTTGTGGGATGCCAGTTATATCTGGTTTGTAGTCTGACATGGCTGCAGCATGTCTGACCATGTCTGTTCTGTCCTTGGTCTGGTTTGCAACCCCTCTACTGACATGTGGGTATATATTTAAGCTGGTGAGCCTATCTATAATGAACACATAGGGTATTGTATAGAAGCCTTTGCAAGGTCCAGATACACTGTGTGGAGCACATTGCCCTCATCAATGACCTTAATGGCTGTTTCAATTGAGTCAAACATGGTTAGGGGCAGGATCTGCACTTGGGTGGGCCACACTGGGTTGGGTCCGGTGTCAGTAGGTCCCCAATATCTTTATGTCTGTGGTACATGCTGATCCTTTCCACAGCTGTGCAAACCGAGCTGCTCAGGATTCTGGGGTAGTACTGTTCAGTATCCATTCAGGCAACACCTTTGTTGAGAAGGACGACTGTTGTTGTACACTGCTCTTTGGGTACATATTCTGTGGTAAGGCTGACATTGAGCAGTAGTGTGGTTTTGCATTCCATTCATCTTGGTGTCCATGTTGCACTAAGCCCAGGACAACATCTCATACCATTGCTGCTGTGTGTTTTGCTTTGTAGATGTTGGCTGTTACCTCAGCATCTGCAATGTCAGGGGGCCAGCAGTCTGCTGGGATAGATATTCTGCATTTGGGGTGGGGTGGGGGGGTTTGCACTGCACCTGTCAGGATGTATGTTGGCAGTATGTGTGTGTGTTTGTGATATTTGTGTGATTCAGGACATATCTGTGAATTCCCAACATGGTTACTACCATCAGTTGTGAAAGCCTTGGGATTATCCTTAGCGTCCTGTACAATTTGTATCTTCATAGGTTCATAGGGTCATACTAGGCTATCCACCCTGGGCATTTGTTAGCCTAGCCAGAGTGTGTGTGGCTTTTGACACCCCTTGCTATGTGCATATTATGGCCATTTATGTTTTGCTTGGCTGTGCCTCTGTCTGGACATGACACAGTGAAGACCCCAGTGTAACTCTACAATCATCCATCCACTTGGCAAGATTCCTGTTGAAGAGTGTCAGTGAGGGGCTCTGCCTAACATGGAATGGGATTCTGGTCCAGGGTGTGGGAGCCTCTGGATTATGTATCTGTCCCACCAGCACATCCTATTTCATTATTAGTTGAGGTTGACATCTCTCCCTCTCACAGCTCCAGTGGATTTGTGTTCTCTAGGGTGGGGCATGTCCATTACTCTTGTGTTGGGCATGGCCTCCTACAACAGGCATGCAATGCCTCTGTGTAGGCCATATGTGACTGGATTCAGCTGGGGTGTCTACAGCCAGGCAGCATATGACATATATTTGTGACCCTTTATCCTATTGATGAGGTACCTTTGAGGTCTTTCTAACTGCTGCAGGTGTCAGGTAAGATACATCCCATATGAGGCATTGTACTGGATTATGGGTGTGATTGGAGAAAGGTATAGGGGCACAATGACCTCTGTTGCCGTATATGTGACTCCTTTCCTGCTACGGTGTCAAATGTAGACAGTCTTCCTAGCCACATTGGCAATGTGGGTGTCACATAACAGGTTACTGTCCACGTGTGTCCCTAGGTCCCTGGTTCCTCTTTCTATACATACTGGTTTACCACCTATGTGGTACTTTGTGGTACCTTGTTTGTTATTTGGTGGGACATTCATACTGTCCATTGTCTTCAGGACGGCTGGGTGGGGTTATTGTGTGTGAGAGTGCGGTCTGTAGCATGCTACAGACTGCACAGCAGTCTTGCCTACAGTTAGTTGCACATGTGTGTACTCAAATGCCTTGTGCATTGTCAGTTACCTGGACGTATGGGTGTCTGTGCTGACTATGGATACTCACCCTCCTTTTATGTTTCGTTCCAGGGTTTGGGGCCATGACACATGATACGTGGTATAACCTGGTAGTGCTGGTGTGCTGTCAGGAGGCTTGCAGCAGGATTCTGTCACTGCACAGACATCGATGTTCTCCATTCTGGGGATGGCCTCTTGGGCATGCATATTGGGGTGTACACATCTGGCATTGGTCAGCATTTCCCTTATGTTTCTTCCCACTTATGTTTTGTAGGGTGGTAGGTCAGTCTTTTCTGCCTTGCCTACGAAAGGCTCTATGGAGGTGGCAAATGCCTTATCCAATATTCAGACGCCCAGGGGTAACAGGTGCAGGCCATCCCAAGGACAGCTGCGTGGCTTGTCAAGCATGACATCCCAGGCAGACAGACATTGCATCCCCTTGGAATAACACCAGTAAGTGTGCCAGTTGCTATGACTGATCATTTCGTGTTTGTACTGTGGCATTACTCTTGGTAAGGGTAGGATGCTGCGAACGGTGAGTGTCATACCGGCCTGGACTACATAATCAGATAGCTCATCTATGTCTCTTTTCCTGTAGTCTAGGGTGGTACATCTCAGGTCATTCACACCAGCATGGACTATGACTGCATCATATTTCTACTTGCTTTGGAGTGACCTACATACTTCTGTTATGTGGCATATTGTGGCAGCCTACAGGCAGCTTACTGTACCCTTTCCCTTGTTCAGTCTGGTGTGCAGGACAGCAGTGTGTCTGACTATGGAGTCACCTATTACAACTGTATCAGGCATGTTGTTTCTCCTTCTGGCCTGTGACTGTTTGGCACACCGGCTTTGTGTGCTATGTGTTGCATGTGCTATGTTTGCGGGCTGTTTGATTGGGTGTCTGCTTTAGAGGCCTTTGTTGGTGTGCTGTGTTTGTAATTTGTGCCTCTGGGAATGTTTGTCTGTGTTTATGTGTTTGGTTTGCAGTTGTGGTAGGTCTATGTGGGACTGTGTTTGTGGTGTGTGTGGTTACCTTCTCCTACTGACTTGTTTTGGGAGTACTGAGTTGAGGGAGCTCAGCCTCCAGTTTGGATGGATGGTTGCATCTCTCACATATTTTTGTATTTCTTGGGTGGAGTTGGGGGTTGTCTGTGTACTTGGGCCAGGTGTGACATTGCCTCGGGATTCACAGATTCCACTTGTTGCGGCTGGCCTTAGTGGATTGCATGTGTGGACAGATGTTATTGCCATACTACTGATCTGTGCTTACTTCATTGTTTGTGTTTGCTCTATCATGTAGTAGCTTCCTCGTTCTCTTGCATGTTTTGGTTATGGCTGGTGTCCACCATGCCAGATTTAGGCACTGTGTCTTGTTTTAATTTAGGACTGCATAATCCATGCATTCCTGGCAGTGTTCATGGAATGGCTGTATTACAGGTTCTGAGGTGTGGCCCATATTTTGCACCTGCATGGGACCTTTACTGGATTCCACATCAGTTTGGAGGAGTGCAGGTATTGCTTAACACATGTTTTCCACTGTGGTTTCCCAGCCACGGACTGTGGTCAGGTTTTGTATATCCAGTGTGATTACTCTATGGTCTGGTTTTACCAGTGAGCAATACACTTCTCATCTTGACATCCAGTACCCATGTTGCTGATTATCACATCCGGTATGCTTACCCCTCTTGTGGGAGTGGTACGTTGTTCCTGGGCCTTTTGGTTTGTGGATTCTATGAACCTTTGTCCGACACTGTTGGAGCTAGTATAATGTTCCAAGTCTATGTCTGGGTATTTGCAGTCACCCAATATAATGTGGGTTGGAGGACTTGATATATTCATGTATTCCAGCATAGGCCAGATGCAGTTCCTGGTGTTGGGACAGTAGTCTGTAGCAGGCTATAAACTGGGGGGCAGTTTTAGCCACTGTTACTTGAGCATGGCTAGTCCATGCTGCTTTTTGTTGTGGTACCGACATGGGATGTGGTTATCCTTGACAATTCTTGCTAGTCACCCTCCTTTTGTAGCTTGTTCCAAGTTTTGCGGCTGTACAGCACAGTATGAGGTGTAACCTGGTAGTGTTAGGGTGCTGTTGTGGGCCTTGCCTCAGTGTTCTGTTACAGCACAGTTATCAACATTCTCCATACTGGGTGAGTCCAGACTGCATGCATCTTGCTGTTTCGACTTATCCATTATCTTATTCTTATCCCTTCTGGTACCTATGGAGATAGGTTTGTCTTTTGAGCCTTACCTATTCAGGGCACACTGTGGGTGACGACAGCCTTTGCCAGTATCCATACGGCCTGCACTGATAGGTGCACGCCAGTCCTAGCGGGTGGTGCATCATGTCATGCTCAGCATGTCATCCCAGACTGGCACACATTGGGTCCCCTTTGACTAACTGCGATACTTCAGTCAATTGTTGCACTTGATCATCTCGTTGTCATGTTGTGGCATGATGCTTGGTCAGGATAGGATGTTAGTCAGGGTCCTCAGGTGTGCATATAGTACTTGGTGTTACATTACTTGACACATAGCATTCATGCCTCTGGTGGTGTAGCAGGGCTGCCTCTGTCGGATGTGCATATTACACTTCCCTGTACATGTTTGAGAGCAGGTTGTGTCATGTTAGGCATCCCTGTTACTATATGAGTGAGTCAGAGAGGGGTATCATTCCCAAGGTTCCTACTGAGCCAATGTATGTGCTATGCGTTGCCTCTTTGCCAAGGCCAGGGCATACTGGGCATGCCTCCTTCTGCCTACTGGGACAGGCTCAGGTTGTTCCTCCTCCGAGTCACACTCTGCCTGTGCTGGCCTTGGCAATGGTGGGGGGCTGTTTGGCCCGGCCCTATGCTGGTCCTGCTGCAGCTGTTTTCGCAAGATCATATTATGTAGCATAGCACATACCATGACAATTTGGGTACATGTAGTTGGTGTGTACTACAAGGCTCCACCAGATGTGTCCAGACACCGGAACCGTGACTTGAGCAGCCCAAACACACGCTCTATCACATTACGTGTTTGTGCGTGTGCCTCATTATGGCGTTCCTGTTCAGGTGTGTGTGCGTTTCTGATGGGTGTCATCAGCCACGGCTCCAGTGCATAACCTGCATCCCCCACTAGGTATCCGTGTGGGATGTCCCCATTGGCAAATGTCTGGTACAGCTGCGTCAAATGCCAGATGTGGGAATCGTGATAACTCCCAGGGCAGCCAGCACACACATTCATTATTATGCCGTGGGCATCACACACGACCTGGCAGTTGATGGAGGGGAAGCCCTTGCGGTTTATGTAGGCCCTACCCCGCTCTCCTGCTGGTGCTTTGATGCGTATGTGCGTGCAGTCTATAGCACCCAGTACCTCAGGGTATTCCACTATTTGCTGGAAGAGACGCATATTGCTGGCCAATACCTCACGGGCATTGGGGAAATATACATGATCACCGACATGTGCTGACATGGCATCCAGGAACTGGTGTAGTACCCTGGAGGCTGATGCCTGTGATATCCCCATCATATCGCCAGTTGGTCTCTGGAAGGTACCTGTTGCTAGTATTCTTAGGCCAACACATACCTTGGTTTCCACTGGGATGGGTTCCCCTCTGTTGGTTCTGTGTGTGAGGCGTGGCCTGCACAGCTCAACAATCTGCTGCAGGAGCTCTCTGTCCACTCTATAGCGCTCTACTATCTCCAGCTCATGTAACCCGTGGTAGGTGACCCTGGGCCTGTACACTCTTCTCCGTCTCCTCACTGTGGGTTGTCTGGCACCATCTGCATTGTCACCACCCTCAGCAAGTCGCCTATGTCTCATTAAGACAGCTATGGCAGCCCCTAGCATTTCTGCTCTGAGTTCAGCTTTTTCAGTTTTCACTTCTATTAGCTTACTCCTGTTTTGCAGTGTCTCTTAATGACAACATCCTGCACTATTGTTTGCAGTGTTTTAAGTGCTGGGCTGGGCTACTAATTTGCCTGTGTAATTGCCTGCTTCTAATTATTTTCACCTGCTAGCTTCAGCAGTTATCCTTGCTAGCTTCCTATTAATTCTGTTGCTTCCTTTTTCCTTTCTGTTTCCTCAGGGGGGAGCAACTTGCATACTATCTGCAACATGCTCACAGTGGCTTAAACGCGCGCACACGTGCTTACACGGTTAAGGATCTACTTATTCAGGTTTAAACGCGCGTACACCCGCGCAAACACTGTTACACGTCTGCCTACAGCCTCCAACATACTCAGACTGTCTTACACGCGCGTACACCCGCGCAAACACTGTTACACGTCTGCCAACAGCCTCCAACATACTCACACTGCCTTACACGTGCGCACACTGCCTTACTCGCGGTTCATTGCGCGCACACGTGCGCATGCACGGCCAGCAAGAAACTTTAGTGTAGGTAACAGTGTACACCTTCCATTTCTTGTCTTTCCATGACTTATGTGGTGGCACACCTCTTTCCATGATCTGTGCCTGTCATCTGTCATGTTACACTGGCCTCCAATGAACTGCGTTTCTTTCTACCATTCCCCCAGTGATGTCACCTATCTCCTACTCTATTCCTCCCCCTTTTGTATCTCTTACACTACTCAGGCCGTGCTCATTTGCTGTGTGACTGTGGTATTCAGTATCCTAACCCTCATTTACATAAGATTGCCTACTAATGCTTAGTTACATGTCTTAGACTCAGCTTCCCCCCTTAGCAACCACTACACGGTGGCCATGTTGGTTTTGGTCTGCTGGTCCCTGCATTGTCATTCCATGTATTACATGAATCCCACATTTGTGGGTTTATACCCTTCTTTTTTATGCTTCTATACAGCGCAGCCCGTTTGCACGGGGCTGCGCTGGGTTTAAACATCGGCGATTGCCGAAAAAAAATATATATTTTTAATATTTTTCCATCGGGTTATCTTGCCAATGGCCACATATTTGGCCATTGGCATGCTGCCTGATTCATATGCAACCTTTTTTGGGAGCTGACATCGCTCCGTTGTGGATTTTGCAGAAATGTACTCAGTTGTCAACTGAGTACATTTCTGCAGCTAAAACGTCTCCTACATGGACTGGTTTCTGCTTCGTGGATCGCTAATATACCTCATTTGCATACCTTTCTAATGCAAGTGAGGTATTTA
Organism: Protopterus annectens; assembly: GCF_019279795.1. Taxonomy (NCBI): domain Eukaryota; kingdom Metazoa; phylum Chordata; order Ceratodontiformes; family Protopteridae; genus Protopterus; species Protopterus annectens. The sequence continues at coordinate 1,539,214,333 of NC_056737.1, forward strand.
GCTTGTCCACGCCCAGTCCGTGTAAGAGACATTTTAGCTGGTCTCTTACACGGAGTTTAGGGCTGTTCCTGGATCGCAAGGCTTGCATGGAGTGTTGCACGTCTCTTACACTCCGTGCAAGCCTTCGTGAATCCGGTCCATAGACTTGCACGCTTCTGGTATTGCATGGTTGTAGCATTTATAACATTAAAATGAAGTCTACACATAGCTGTTTTAGTAACTAATCAGGGTGGTAAAAATATATAAAATAATTCTAATAGAAAGATTATGTATGTTGCAATGCCCTGAACATAACAAGACAGGAATATGCAAAGATTTTTAATTAAGAAATGTAAATTTATTTGGATTGCTTTATATTAGTGTTCTAATAGGTATGTGCTGGTATAAATACAACTAGTGTAGAGCACACTAATATTAAAGAACACATACACTGTATTAAGCTTTGAGATTGTTAAGCAAGGTTTTTATCTGTTTAAAAAGTGTTTTATGAACCCATATGTAATGAGAGAGTCCAGTGTAACTAATAATGTGTCGGTGGAGACATGCAGGAGAAAATACAAGAGTGCCATGGTGTAGAGACTGTATCATTGAAGAAAACATATCTGATAATGCACCCCATCTTGTAAGGGATCTCTGTTGTTGATATCGTCTCTGTTTTCATAGTTCACTTTAGTAACCATTTCATGTCAGAGCACAAAAAGCATCCAGTCCCTGACTTCTGGATTTCAAATGGCTGATGCAGACATGTAACTGGACATCTACCTGTATGATTATTACAATATTTCAAAACTAAGACTATTATATGTTGAAAATAATGGAAGCTTTGGGAGGTTGAACAATGGTTTGTTTCATCTCAGAGGTCATAACTGTTTGTTATAGAATTAATCTTGGGATGATACATTCATAATAACGAAAGATTTTTTAAGAATTTTCTAAAACAATAGTTAAACGAATGGAGAAAAGCATGTGTCTTGTATACGTGTGTGTGTGTGTGTGTGTGTGTGTGTGTGTGTGTGTGTGTGTGTGTGTGTGTGTGTGTGTGTGTTTGTGCCTGTGTGCACGAGTGCATGTATGTGTGTGTAGATTATATTCTCAGATATCTGAAGACAGTAGCAGGGTAAAACTATTTACCTTGTTATCCTGATTAATGAAGTATACAAATCCCAGGCAATATAAGGTGAGAGATTCTTGCAGCCACTTATGCCTTGCTAATACCCGTCCTTAGACTGCGCCTCCTTTTTAAGGAAGGCAAGGCTAGTTAAGCCAGCAGTGAATTTTTGAATACACATCCAGTCATCCAGTTCCTGTTTGAAGAAAGATACTCCATCACATTGCTTGATTTGCTGTGGATGTCTATTCCAAATTTGGGGAAGGAGCTGCATAATAAACATATCTTGCCAACCCTTTTTTTATTTGCTGATGAAATTAGATCCTGTGTTCTAGAATTTATGGGACTATTTGATTTGTGGAGATCCAGGACCACTGGGTCCCTAAAAACACTGAGGACAAGGCACAGATCTCCCCTTGAAATCTATAATATACAAAATGAAGAGACAGTGCTTCCAGTCTTTTCTGACTGCAAAGGGTTTTTAAGCCAGTGATGATCTTAGTTAGGAACCTCTGAGGTCTTTCTAGTTGTACAGGGCTTATAAATTAAGCTACTGTCCATCAACATTGTGGAGACTTGCATCAAACCTGTTTAAAATGATGGAAGCTTATCTGTAAAGAAAAGTGCAGTTGCTCAAAAAGGCTAGACAGAGTCAGTCAGTTAAGGGATGGTGGTGGTGTTGGATATTGATGTGAAGAATTCTATCTACCCTATTTACCTCTACAGAGATGTGAATTCTGAAAGTGAATAATTGATTATGCATCTTTGTGAGTTATGAAAAAGAATAATCGATTATGAATCTTATTAGCATGTACATAGGCATGGAAGGAGTTTATACTGAGGGCAAAGGAATACACTAACATTGGGGTGTCAGCTATCCGCAAGAGGCACATGGCATTGACAATTTGAAGGAAACAGGGCATTTTTCCAAGTTTTGTTCTAGGCACTTAAATTACTTAGGAATTGCCCTCATAGAATACATTTTATAGTAGCGTTTTGAGAATCATTTCACTAAATGTTTCTTAGCAAGAAACAAAGAAAAAAATCAACCTCATCCTCCAGCCCCATTGTGATTTTTAGAGCATGTATGAAACAGAGTTCTGGTAAAAAGATAATCTTCACAAAACATTTACTGATTTCCCGCTCTCACTGTACATAACTTTATGGGAAGTATATAAATCCCCCACGGTAATAACGATTTCTTCACAAACATATATTAATAGCATAGCACGAGTATTTTATTTATTTATTTATTTGTTAACTGGGTTAGTCCAGCTGAGCTGACAAGCCCGTTTTCAATGGAGACCCAAGGAGAAAAACTCCAGTTTACAGAGTGAAAAAATTATTTAAAGAACAGTGAATAAACAAACGTACAAGGTTGACATGTATTGTTGAGACACTATGTACACAAGATTATACATAGATAATATCATAAAAAGTTATTTACAAGGAAGAAGATAACGAATAGCAATGCAGATGTGAAATGTTGAAACCACACAGTACATAAGCTATTGATTACGTAATAATTGAGCAATTTACAAGAAAGTATAGAAAACAAAGAATTCAACTGTAGACATATAGTGTTGAAATGATCAGCACTTTTAAAAATGGATTGCTGTATGTGAGAAAGCATAATTAGTATAAGCATACCCTTTACATGGACATGTTACTGAGAGGAAGTTGAGTATGTACGATAGGCATATATATTACCTGGTAGCAAAATAAAACATAGTGTTTTCAGCAGATAGAGTAAAAATTACTGTGTACAGAGGGTAGCCGTTCAGGATGAGAAATAGTGTATCCTGCCTATACTAGAGAGGTGTTAGTATGAAGCAAAACTATTGATAAGGTAGAGTAGACGTGGAAGAGAAATGAAAAGGAAAAGATAGATTAAGGGGGATTATGGCAAAGGCAGGTTCTTGAGTTCAGGAGGTAGTTTTTGACTTCAGATTTAAAGAATGTGGTACAATTGTTACTACGACTATGAGGAGGAAGCCTAGTCCAGGCTTGGGACACAGAGTTTTTGTATAAGAGTTTGCCAATAGTTTTGTTTGGTTTATATAGAACTGGAAGGTTCTGGTCAGAGCTGTGACTATCAGGGGATACTAAGGGAGACAGAGAGGGACAGAAAACTCCTGTAACACCCTCATGTCAATCAGGATTTGATGTAGGAATGGTTAAGGAGAGGTGAATTTAAACCAGAAGTTTAAAGGTTAATATTGGCGGCCCAAGATAACAGACTCTGTTTATGTTGGTTTATTAAAGTCCATGGAATAGGTTCATAGGTTCATAAGTAAGTACTAGGCTATCTACCCAAGGGCATTTATGAGCCTAGCCAGAATGTGTTGGCTTTTGCCACCCCCTTAGATTAGTTCCCTGTGCTTCTGTCCAGCAGAGCCATTAATTCCCTGCGCCACTGTCCAGAGAGCCAATAGTTCCCTGCGCCACTGTCCAGCAGAGCCATTAGTTCCCTGCGCCACTGTCCAGCAGAACCAGTGCAGTGATCCCCGGGGTAAATTTTCTGTTTCCCATCCACCTGTCAAGGTTTCTCTTGAAGAGTGTTAGTGAGGGGCTCTGCCTGATGTATATTGGAATCCTGTTCCAAAGCATGGGGAGTCTCTGGGATAGGAATCTATCCCTCCAGCATGGCCTATTTATCATTGTGGTGAGGTTTATATCTCTAGAGCATGTGGCTCTCTGGGATTTGTTTTTTTTTTTAGGTGGAGCATGTCCATCAATTCTGGGTTGGACATGGCCTTGTATGTCAGGCAGAGATCACCTCTAAGTAAGCGGTATGCAACCGAGTACAGCTGGAGTTTCTTGAGTCGGGCTGCATAGGGCATCTGTTTGAGGCCAGTAATCCTCTTGGTGAGGTACTTTTCTGGCCTTTCCAGCTGTTGCAGGTGTCTTGTAAGCTACATCCCAAATGGGGCATTGTATTCTATGATGGGTCTAATGAGTGATGAGTAGAGAGGCACAATAACCTCTTTTGTTCTAGATGCGATCCCTTTTGTGATTAGGTGGGCTACATAGAAGGATTTTCTAACCACCTTGGCAATATGATTATCAAAGGAGAGATTACTATCTACTTGGGTCCCCAGATCCCTTATTACATTTTCTGTATTTAGGGGACTACCACCTATGTGGTAGTTTATGGTACTTTGTTTTTTCCAAAGGGGATGACTATGCACTTTTTGGCATTTAGCTTGAGGCCATGATTTTGACACCAGGTATCCGTCTCAGTGAGACCCATCTGGAGAGTGTCTGTATCAGCCGGAGAATCAATTATGGCCCCTAGTTTGCAGTCGTCTGCGAACTTGGTCAGCCATAGCCCTCCTATGCTTGCCTATACCTCTGAGAAGTGTATACCAAGCAGGAGGGGTCCTAGGACTGAGCCCTGGGGGACACCACTTGTAACTGGTTTAGAGTCGGACATAGAGCCTGCAACTCTCACCATGTGGGTTCTATCCATGAGCCAGTTGGCAACCCATCTCGTGATGTAGGGGTTTATGTTCAAGCTGGTGAGCTTGTCTATAATACTAGAATGGGGAATGGTGTCGAAAGCCTTTGTGAGGTTTAGGTAGGCTGTGTGGACCTCCTTTCCCTCATCTAATGCCTTGGTAACTGTCTCAAAGAAGTCCACCATGTTTAGGAGGCATGATCTGCCCTTAACAAACCAAACTGGGTAGGGTCCAAGGTTTCGAGGTTCCCAATGTCTCTGTTAATGAGTTCCATGATGATGCGTTCCATAGCCTTACAGACCAGGCTAGTCAGGCTTATAGGGCGATAGTTCTCGGGGTCCGTTGTGGCACCACCTTTGTGGAGCGGGATAACTGTTGCTGTGCGCCACTCTGTGGGTACATAGCCTGTAGAGAGGCTGAGTTTGAACAGTGTGTTTAGGTGAGGGGTTAGTTCATTTTGGAGCTCTTGAAGACACAGCCTGGGACCCCGTCCAGTCCCATTGAAGCTGTGTTTTTGGCTTTGGATAGGGCTGTTTTAACCTGTGTGTTGGTGATTGATGGGGGCCCTACATTCTACTGGTATGATTATGGGCCCTTTAGGGGGTGAGAGGGGGGTGAAGTTTGCACTAAACCTGTCTGCCAAAATGTTTGCAATATAAGTCGGTTCAGTGTATTTTGTGCCATTCTGCACTAACTCAGAGCAGATCTGAGAGTTTCCACTTAGGTTCTTGACATAGCTAAAGAACGCTTTGTGGTTATCTTTGGAGTCATTGGCAATTTTTCTTTCAAAACTACCCTTGGATGATTTAATGAGGGATCGTAGTTTCTTGCTGATACTGATCAGGGATGTCTTTCCTTCTTGGGATTTTACTCTTTTCTGTACTAGTTTCCTCCTCCTGTTGTGTAGCTTGTTTATGGCAGGGGTCCACCAGACTGGTTTCCTTTTCTTGGAGGAGTGAGTCTTGGTTTTACTTGGGATAGCACAATCCATACATTCCTGCAAATGCTCATAGAGTGCCTTTGTAAAGGTTTCAGCAGCTTGGACAGCATTGTCCTTTAGCATAGGGGCTGTAAACCTTTCCACCTCGGTCTTAAGTAATGTGAAGTTTGCTTTTGAAAAGTTTTTCATGGTGGTTTCCTTGATTGGGGGTGTGGGCGGAATGTGGATATCCAGAGTGATTAGTCTATGGTCTGATCTAACCAGTGAGGGGTTGACCTCCGGTGTGGAACACTGGTCGTCCATGTTGGTGATGACCAGGTCCAATATGTTGTTCCCTCTGGTGGGGGTGTTGACCAGTTAATCCAGGGCGTTCAAGTTTATAAATTCTAGGAAGTGTTGGGAAAGGGAGTTAGTACTTGAGTAGTTTTCCCAGTTTATGTTTGGGTAATTGAAATCAACCAGTATTAAGGTGTTTGGTAGGACCTTCATATTTCCCAGTGTCTCCAGAAATGTGGAATGGGGGTCCTGGGCCATGGTGGATGATATGTAGCAAGCTACAATTTGGATTGCAGTTTTGCCCATTGTTAGTTGCACATGGATGATCTCTGATGCATTGTGCTGCGCCACTAACCTGGAGGTGTGGGTATCCTTGATGAATATGGATGCACCCCCGCCTTTTGTGTTTCGGTCCTGGTTCTGTGGCTGAAAGGTATGGTATGAGTTATAGCCTAGTAGTGCTGGGGTGCTCTCAGGAGCCTTAAACCAGGTTTCTGTTACTGCACAGATGTCGATGTTTTCCATACTGAAGAGTGCCTTGAGTGCGTGCATTTTGAGGTTTAGACTTCTGGCATTGAGTAGCATTACCCTCAGTTTTGGTTACTTGTGCTATTTATGGTGGCGGGTTTGTCTTTTGAGCCTTGCCTAAAAAAGGGACTATGAGGTTGGTAAGATCCTTGGCCAGTATTCGAAAGCCTAAGGGTGGCAGGTGCAAGCCATTTCTTGTGAAGCAACGTGGCTTGTCGATCAAGTCATCCCAGGTGGACAGATACTGGATCCCCTTTGAATGACACCAGAAACTTAGCCATTTGTTGAAACTGATCATTTTTTCTTTATACTGTGGCATCATTCTTGGTGAGGGCAGGATGCTATTCAGGGTCAGGGTCATACCGGCCTGGGCTACATGATCAGAGAGCTCTTCCATGTCTCTTTTCATATAGTCCAGGGAGGTACGTCTCAGGTCATTCACACCAACATGGACAATGACAGAGTTGTATTTGTACTTGTTCTGGAGTGACCTGAGTGCTTGTGTTATGTGACGGATCCTGGCACCTGACAAGCAGCTAACTGTAACCTTCTCCTTGTCCAGCCTAGTTAGTGGGACATCAGTGTGCCTGACTATAGAGTCGCCTATTACTAGTGTGTTGGGTATGTTATTTTGCGTTAAGGGCTGTGATTGCATGGCACACTGATTATGTGAAGTATGTGTTTCATGGTTGGTGATGGGGTGTGGAGGTTGCTTGGATGTCTGCTTTGGAGGTCTCTGTTGCTTTTGCAGATTTTAATTAGAGCCTCAGAGTATGTTTTCATGTATTCCTGTGCGTTATTTGCCGGTGTTGGTTTATTAGGTCTATGTGAGACTGGTGGTGTGTTGCAAGTATTACCCTTCTCCTCTTGACGGTCAGTTCCAGTCTTGGGTTGAGAGAGCTTTGCCTCCAGTTTGGCTGTATAATTGCATCTCTTGCATATATTAGTGTTTGGTGGTAGGAGGGGAGGGTTGTCTGTGTACATGAGGCAGTTGTAACATTGCCTCAAAATGCCCAGATTCACCAGTTGGACTGGAGAGTACACCGGAAACTGCCCTTTGGACATGCCTGAATAGGGAGAGTAAGCTGTTTTCTGATTGGCTGGTGGGGACGAATAGAGAGCCTTGTCCTTCTGGATAGTATAGGGGGATCTACTGCTAGGGTTAATTAGTGCTTGCTATGAGTTTTAAGCAAGCGCTTGACTGTGAAATTAATGGTTTGAGTGCTAAAGTTGAAGGTTTGTCTAGATCCAAGGGAAAAATTGAAGAGTAGACTTCATGGAGCCCAGAATTGTTTAACTCTAGCTAAATGGTGGTGCACAAAACCACACAAATGCGGTTTTTATAGCAGGGAAGTGAAAGAGATAGAAATTAGCCCAAAATGGCTGATAAACGACTAACTTCTGGGCTGAAACCACTCCTCCAGGGACAGATAGGCTGCTCAAAGCCCCCCTCTCTCACAGGTGAACAGAGAAATTTCCTTCTATCCAAGTAAGGTATGGGCAACACAGAAACTTGTAACTCAGCCCTGGATTCAGCAATAACCTGAAAACTGGACTATACTAGTTCAGAAAGGCAGGTAACAAGTATATGTATTTTTTTTTTCAGAAAATAGAATAGATACAATCAAGACAACACTTTAAATGCACAGAAAAAGCTATCGCACTTTAGTGTGTAGCCTAGAACAGTTAAACAGATTAAACACACAAATGACTTAATTCAAGCGCAGGCAGCAAATAAGTACAATATGTAGCAATAACAAACTTTTTAAATCACAGATTTGCTAAAAATAACTGACGTTTTAAGCGGAATTAGTTAAGACAGCAAGAAAAGCAGAAAAGCGATACTTAATCACTCCAAAGTCACTCTTTTGTCTCTCTGCTGCTGTAGACACTGCAGAACACCTGGAAGGCACTTGCTGAGCAGAATACAAGCGTAAAAACTGCACAAATGCGGTTTTTATAGCAGGGAAGTGAAAGAGATAGAAATTAGCCCAAAATGGCCAATAAACTACTAACTTCTGGGCTGAAACCACTCCTCCAGGGACAGATAGCCTGCTCAAAGCTCCACTCTCTCACAGGTGAACAGAGAACCTTCCTTCTATCCAAGTAAGGTATGGGCAACACAGAAACTTGTAACACAGCCCTGGATTCAGCAATAACCTGAAAACTAGACTATACTAGTTCAGAAAGGTGGGAAACAAGCATATATATATATATATATTTTTTTTTTTTTCAGAAAATAGAGCAGATACAATCAAAACAACACTTTACCCACTTAGCCAGTTAAAAAGATTAAAACTGAGCCCTGTTCCAGCAGTCTTCAATCAGACAAGTTCTAACTGCACAGTCCTGCCACTAGGGTACAGAGAAACCTTCTCCAAAAAAGACAGCCTGGATCAGTGCACAAGTTATACAAACAAAGCTAGATCCAGCAGGCCTGAATCTAGTCTATGCTACAGCAAACAAGGCATACCGATTTCAGAAAGAAACAGTTCAAGTAAGCATGCGCAATAAGCCTTTAACCAGAAATTCCCAGCTCAGAAGGGCAGAATCTAGCCTCTCCTCCCACAAGAGTACAGACCACAAACCTTCTTAATGTAAAATAACTGGCCTGAAGCCCAAGTGCTTAACCCAGAACTAATACACTTTTAGAATAACAGACACCGAGCCTTCAATCAGCAGTTCCCAACTTAGAAGGATGTATGCTACCTGTCCTGCCACAACAGTGCAGACCACAAACCTTCTTAATGTAAAACAACTGGTTTGAAGCCCAAGTGCTTAAACCAAGGGCCTTAGAATAACAGTTACAATTTAATCAGGCTACTAACAAGCAGTAATAAAGGCAACAGAATAAATTCATGTGGGAGAGATAGACCAATGCAGGCTCTGTAAAATAGAACTGGGAACAGTTGCACAATATGTTGCTGGGTATGATACACTAATGGCAGAGGGTCTGTATACTAAAAGGTATAATAATGTGGCAAGACTGTTGCATTAGGGAGTGTGCAAACATTACAGTACTGAAGTAGCTGAGAAACATTGGAAACTTAAGCCACAAAGCATTATAGAAAATGATGAAGTTTGTATCACAAGTTATCACCCATCACCAACAGTACAAAAAATAAAATGTGAGAAAACCAGATATAGTAGTCCATGAAAAGAAGGCAAAAGTAGCATTGATCATTGAAACTGCTACACCTAGCTTACAGTGTCTTACGTACAGAGAGACACAAAGTCATGAAATGCCAGGATTTGCAGGCAGAAACAAGAGCAATGTGGAAGAAAGCTACACAGCCAGTTCCAATAGTAGTAAGAGCAATGGGTTTCATAAAAATAGAATTTATAGTCATTTTCAGATATGCTACCAATACATGTAACTCCATATGAATTGTAATTCTGAACACATTGTGGGTGCAAGCGAAGAGCACTTTTGGCTAATATCAAAAGTTGAAGCAATACTAATTTCACAAACTTTAATCATACTTTGACTTAGGAATGGAGTCCATACCCATCATAGTATGGACTCAATAGACTTGGAGAAATTAAACAGAGAGAACTTCACTGTACTGACTGGCTAATTGCTTCTTGATTAGTACAGATTATAGGAGGCAATGTTGGATATCATCTTTATCATGTGCAACATGGAACTTATGCCATCTTGACTACTATGGTGGCATGTCCCCTGGTTGCCACCCATGTTGGATCATTCTAGCTACAGGTACATTCTGTTGGAGTACAGGTTTTAGAGCATAACCCAGTTACCTGCATGGAAAATATTTGGTGCTGCCCAGCCCCATGGTACAGAGCGATGAAACCCTGACTAAAGCCAGATGACCTTTGCTCATCTAGCAGCATGGGAGCTGGAGGATTCAAGCAAGAAGGATGGTGAATGAGCACACGACACCTGTTTATCCATCATTGGGAGAGGGAAGGAGGAGACATATGCCTGCTGCATTAGTGACATCTGCTAGTGGTGACTGTATCTGTGGCAACAGCGGACTTAGTGATTCTTCAGTAACCAAGCAATTTCATGTGCTGTAGTGCACATGAGCTTTTCATGACAGGGACATGGCAATAATTGTGAAGCTGGCACTGCAGCCATGGTGGTTGTATTAAGTTATTCTTTCTGGCCTACTCACTAGCACAGTCTCTTCTACAGGGCTGTCACATCTCAGGAGGTATAGGGTTGATAACCTTGGCTCCAAGGGAACTAATGGGCCATATGACTTTTTCCCCATGAGGAGATAGCCTAATCTTTGTTCTGAATGGAAGGCACCAGGGTGGTTGTGTTTAGTCATTCTGCCTGACCTACAGACTGGCACACTACCTACTACAGGACTCTCACTTCACTGGAGGTATAGGGCTGATGATCTTGGATCTGAAGGAACAAATGGGACATATATCTGTTGCCAAGTAAGGAGAAACCCCAGTCTTTGCCTTGAATTGAGGTACAGGTGAGCTCATAGGCAGAGAATGAATGGGATGAAGGACTCTAACACTATCCAAAACTGATGTGTCCCAGAATTGGGGGATTGGTGAGCTCACCATGGGGATCAGATGGCAGGTCTGTTGATGGTGTTCATTGCAACAGACGAAACCTGTATAGCTATTCACAGTCCATTGGATGAGGACAAGGAGGCATACATGAACAGTCAGAGGTTCCACTCAGCTGCCAGATGCTATATGATGGAGGAGAGGTGCAGCCCCCCACATAAGGAGGATTCAGTGAACACAGAATCCTCCTTACCCCCTGCTAATTATATATAACAACTCTGAGATTGCACTACAGTGGGGAAAGGGCAGGTTTCCTTATGTGTACGGTAATGATAACTATGTACTATGTTCCTTTTCCTTTACTTTAGCCAGCTATGATCATCATAGAAATTACTTACAATCATTTGGTCTTTCGATGCTATGCAGTTTCAGTGGTCTATGTTCGGTGAATGGCCGTTCAATGAACATTCCATCCGACTGGTAAACATAGACCCGTACCAACCTTATGAGCCCAAGATGGTCATACGTAAAATAAAATGACATACAGCCACATATCACCCCCACTGCCATGACTGAGAGGTCGCATACTGTAAGTTATACAGTATAAATGTTGTGTAAGTTATAAATAAGACAAACTCATTTACAGCTGTCACATTACCAACTTATCACCATATGTACAGAACAGAGGCCACACAACTGCATAGTTCACATATATAGTGCATGACATCAGTCTCAAGCACACATCATGGCTGGATGTGTCTGCTGCTGAGACAGCCATTTATGGTTGTTGTGGTGGCACCACAGTGTGAATATGTATTGACAGCAGTCCATCCTTGCAATGTTTGTGTAACACAGAAGGATGAGAAGCCTGGTTAGTGCTAGTATCACCAACACCAGCATGAGGCATGGGGATGACCGCCCCTTAAGTATTCAGGGATGCCATAACAAGTGTTTACTACATAGTGGCATGTTGTATGACATATTCCAGAACTAGCAGTACCCCAGTGCAATGTTCCATTGTAAAAGAGAATACAACTTGCATCCAAATAGGCCACATAAATTGAATCAGATCACCAACAGTGATATGTACCTATGCCACCCCATTTACTGTAACACATCCACAGACCCATCCAAGTTGTGTAGGACTGTAACACAATGAAAGTTGCAATGAGTAGTCTGGCATAGTAATCTGCTGTACTGAGGTAAGGCTGGGACTTGAGATAGAAGGCAGAAGTGAGGACTTTGCCTTGGTATAGTCCTTGCTTATACTACTACTTGTAGTAGATCCATTACATATAACATGGTCTGTCCATTTAGTATGTTGTATGTGTAACCTGACTGAAGTAAGACAGGGAGTGACAAATAAGTTACAGGTGTGGCTTATGCCATTACATACTCCTTGCACATATTTTATATTACACACAGTACTGGATGCACTGGCATATGGTGTGGGTTGATCCCTCCACACCCTTTTGTATGCTGTTACTGTGCCCCAACTGATGTACAACCGGGACTGGCAAATGAGGTGCATTGAGGCTTGTACTGTTACATTCACCTTGTACATGCATTATATTATGCATAGTAGTGAGTCTGCAGACATATGGTTTGGTCTTCCTCTTGGATATTCTGTGCCTATACCTTGCCCATTTCATCAAAATGACCAGTGTCATGGTGCCTGTTTGCACGCAGAAACAGACACAGTAGATGCTTAGGTCTTGCGGTATAGCTTTATCACTTTCTTTGTTTCGATGTCTTTACAAATTGTGACACAGCCAGGTCTGTATAGACCATACTATGAATGCCAGACAGTCTTTGGTTCAGTGTGTAGATCAGTTAGAACAATGACATTGTCATCATCATCATCATCACAACCACCACCACCATAATAATTGTTACCAAATCTTTCACGTATTGGATATAATTCCTGTTCTACATGCATTTTACTTGCAGCAGCTAAGCTCTCCCCCATTTTTGTAAAATATATATCTCTGCCAGGCCAGAACTTTGTTTGTCTTCCTGTCAGTGTTTCTTCATTCCCCAAGGCTGATCACATTGGATGTGCCCACATCAGACAAGCTGCCCAGCTACCTAGACAGAAGTATTCCTTATTAAACGCAATGACCAGTTAGTATTAGAAATGCTATGCAGTGCTCCTGACTTAACATGCTGTATTGTCTGCAAAGTAGCATTTTGTACCCTTTCTTCTAAACAGCTTCATAATATGCTAAGGTAAAAACAAAACAGGGATACATTACCTTTGTGTACTTAATACATACAACACCATGCATAGTAATAAGGCATGGAAACTCATGGTTTTCTTTGACTGTAACACTAGAGTGGCTCAGAGTAACCTTTCAGCAATACAAACTCTGAGAGAATGATTTGCTCAAAAGTTAAATGTAGCAGTACCTTGCATCCCCAATATTTACACATTATTCTCTTTCAATGCCTGTATAGCACTATATAGTGCTAGTGTTTTCATCTGCATATGTGACTGAACCTGAAAACATTTCATGAAGTGAAAGTCTGCTTAATGTTAATGTGAGGCAATTTAAAACACGTGGCATGTGGAGCAGTTTTGTAGCTGACACTGATATTGAGAGCACTAACAACTAACTTATCTGTCTGAAAAATTGTCTGTGCCAAGTATAAGTGTGGGTCATGCTTATGGCAAGGTAATACTAGGCATCTAGTTAGAGTATGATGCAGAGAGAGAGAGACTCCTGCACCTCATCCACAGTAGCAAGCCATATCATGAGCAAAACTTCTTGGTGACAGTAAAGTAGGTGGACTTGTTTTGTGGTCTTTGAAACACTGTGATACATCATGAGAAGTAATCTGATATCTCTTGGTATTGATAGGCATTTCCTGAAGTGGTGAAGGATTGCCTTTGTATTGTTCTTATTGGAGTACCCAGCATCATGTCTGCATTGCTAAAGCTGAAGTGGGTAGCATAACAGTGCTTAAAACAGTTTCACATTTCATTTTGCACTGTAATGTCACTGATTTTATTTGAAACACTTGTCTTTTTTTTTTATATTTCTGCAATATGTGTATTGTGCCACTGCCTACCCATTACATTAGTTGATGACAACGAGGCTTCTCTTATCATAACCCAGTGAAACTTCAGAAGTATTGCCCAGAATCTTTTAATCTCCAGGGATAACATAATGTGTAAAAATTGGCCTAATGGTTAAGGTGTTTACCTTACAGATACAAGGTGCAGGGTTTGATTCTCACATGAGGTAACTGGCTAGGCTTAAAATGGCCTAAAAGGGCAGGTAGCCTAGTACTAACCTATGAACTAAATAAGAAATTAATTATAAAGAGAGAAAAAAAAAAGAAAAAATTAAGAACATTAAGGGTTGCACTGATAGCAGTGGTCTAAATTTACAGTTGGGAGGGTGGCCTAATGGTTAAGGTGTTTGCCTTACAAACACAAAGTGCAGCGTTTGAGTCTCACAAGGGATAATTGGCTAAGTTTAAAATGGCTCACAAGGGCAGTTAGCTTAGTACTAATCTATGAACCTATGAAGTACACTATGATGCAGTGCCTTTCACAACAATTGGGAAATTGTGACCTGAATGAAAGGAAGGCATACAAAGTAATCACTGTAGTCAACACAGAATAATAATGTAGTCTGCCAGGCAGTATACAGTCTGGTATTTCCTAGATGGTGGTGTCTCGTCCCACTTCTACTAAAGGCAGTTGTCTGATTCTTGATGTTAGTATTAAACTGATTTATTTTGATCCTTCTTCATACTTTTTTACTTAGAATTCAATTGTGCATAAAGGAAGGTAGTACTTGGCTGGAAACAAATTAATTGTTTCAGCCTAATTCCATACCGTCAATGCCCCTGGACTGTTAATGCAGTGACCCCAAGCTTTGTGATGGCCTTAGTTTGCAGTTTGAGTTTATTTGTGAAAAGTTATCATTCATGTACATAAGCTACTGCATAAACTGACATAACTTATCACACAATACTGAAGAAATACCAAGTATTAGTAACTATTGCCTTACTACTTGTTACTGGCACTGCTACAAGAGCAACACATACTTCTCAAGTGTACCTTATTATGAGGAACATACCTCATTTGCGGTCTTAAAAAGTTCATGTTCCCAAAGTTCCACATTGAAAGGGTCTGTCACACATTCAGTATTAGGAAATTTTTTAAATGATATTCATGGTAAATAGAAATGAATCATAATAATTCATTAAAAGATCTTTTTTATAAGTAAACGGAGCGTATTTAAACCATCCTATGACCTTCCTAGTTGAAGTTGTTAGTAAGCCATTAATTAGTATGTGTTCCACATTTTGCCCATTTGTTCCACGTTATAATGGTTAGTGTTCCTCATTTTGGAGATGGAATGTTGAGAGCTATGGCTCAAAATCTGCCCATACTTTATAGCAAATGCTGAATTCTAATTACTGAATAATTTCATTTTTACCTTAATATTCAACAGTTTAATGATTATTAATATTCTTCAGGGCATTTTCCTCACAGTAGAATACAACTTAACTGTGCAACTTTACACTGGTAACTGACCTTAAGTAAGGAACACAAAACAATGCTTCTAAGGAATCCATATCTTAAGAAGGCTGTATGGCTGTCAAAACTACAGCTTCTTAAAATAAATAAACTGTAAGGCATGTTACATGGGGCAGTGGGATTTTAACTGATAGGATTATTTAGTTCCTCATGGGTGGCACTGAATTACCTGAAGGCTGCAGTTAGCAATGAAGGGTCATGCTCTGAGTGTACTGTGTCACAGCATTCACGCTAAGCAGTACCCAGTGAGTCCGTTAATCTCTCATTGTAGCCATTGTGATGACAGATGAGCAGTGTCGACTGTGTTAGTAAGTAGAGCTGAATAAACTCATACAATGACATCCTTTTCATCTGTTCCGTCCAATCTGAGATTTGTCTTCCAACTTAGTGATAAGACGTAAATCAGCTTAAGATGAGAAGTACACAAATAGTGTGTGGCATGTAGCTCTTTTCAAACAGTGCACACAATATATAATCACATTTGCTACTTCAGAGCTACCCATGTCAATTAGGTAATACAGTCCCTAGATCAAAGGGATATACTGCACTACAGAAACTCTCCCATTCTTACTGTACCAGTAACAGTACCTGCTGTCAGGAAATACTTTGTGTTGTGTCTCTGAAGTCAGAAAGTTATTTTGTTATAGATGGCTTCATTTTATTCACTTTGCTAATAAACACAGACATTTAAAGTGGGTTATATCCAATAATATGTTGCCTAGTCTGGACAATGGACTTTAAGTGGAACTTCAGAGTTGAAACTAATTGATTCAGTGAAGACGGTGAGCTGATTAGCAGGTAGAAACCCAGCAGAATTTGCTTTATCATCTTCCTTAGCAGTGATTTTTGTATGCAATTTAAAAACGTTTTTCAACTGTGGTTTTAAGTGAAATGTCATGGCTGGTGCCAACACTCCAGTTTGAATCCTACTTCTTATTTTATGCATCTGCACTGCCCATTTGAAAAGCCTTTTGAATCTGCGTGTGTTGATTTAATAGAGTCATGAAATCTATTCATGAATGAGGTGTTGAGTAACAGAAGAATAGTTTCTCAGTGGAAGTGTTGACAATGACTTCATTAGATACTTTCAAACACAACAGTTGCTGTGAGTGTGTATGAGTGTGCCTGCAAATCAAGCACTTCAGAAAGGTGTCCTGCTGTTTGATTTCAGTTTGTGTATTGCACTTCTATGGTTTCACATTACAGTGCAGGACCTACTGCACTGTCATTTCTATTGAAGTCATAGGGATATGGTTAAACTTACTTTCTATACTCTGTCAGGCAGATTTTTTCCTAAAACGCAATAAGAAGCATTAAATACAGTATATCACTAGTACACAGTATGCTTAGAGGTAGAATTATTTGTATGGAGGGGTACCATGCGAACTGCTTAGGACTGCTGTTCCAGAGCTTTTATATCTGTTGTGATGTAGTCATCCGAGAAGTATTAAGTTATGATGAAACAATTCAATGGTACAGAATTATACACCAAAAAGCATGCAAGTAACTGTTCCACAAGTTTGCAAGAGAAACTGTGGTATAACAGTTTTTTACAAATATTATTTGTCGCTTAAATGCAGGAGATGTATGCCATCAGTCTTGGAATGTAACATTTTGAAAAAGTCAGCAAGATAAACAGAAACACCTTATAGTATAAAAGCTGAACCACTAAAACGTCTGGTACACGTTGTGATGGCCTGGCATTTAGGCATTAAGAATTATTTTATTTCACAAGAGTAACATGTTGATATGTGTTTATACATCTGAGCTGGTATTGCCTTCTCATTTGCCTCTTCACAATCTCTTTACCTTTTCTTTAACCACACAACTTGTCAAAAAATGAGCTCATTGGCTGTGAAACAGATGCTCAGAATCACCAGACACAACCAATAGCTACCAAAGTAATTTATTCCGCATACAATTGCTTTGCTTTGTGGTTATTGGTTGAGTTTGGTGATTCTGAATATGTGTTTTACAGAAAACAGACTCAGTTTCTGGGGTTTTGTGTGTTTTTTGAATTTATTTAGACAACGTATCTGTCTTCCCGCTGTACGTTTGGTTTTATATTTAGCGTTACTTTGTGTTTCCTGCATTTCTTGCATGTAGTTAGGTCTTACAATGAGAGTACATCATATCTTATTCCATTTTTGTATTGCAAGGATGTAGCCGCTGATATTCAGTGTACTAAAATGAGCACTTTTTTCTGAGCATCTCACTGAATCATTATTTATTTATTTATTTTCAGTTTGATTACCGGGGACGTCCACTGGGCCACGAAGTACCCATTTTCAGTGGAGGCCCGGGGAGAAAAGCTCCATAGGCAGTACAATCAAGGTTACATAATGCAAGAGGTAAAGTACAATGTCCAAAGCAGTCAGGAAGATGTGAAATTAAGAGTGCCAAAACTTTTTTTTTTTTTTGGCTTTAGGTAATTACATATTTACAATATTTACATACTTACAGTCAACTGAAAGTCAGCTAAAACCATTTTGGCAGAAAATAGAAATGAAATAAGAGAGTAAATTGGTGCTGGAGTATAGAGGGCTTAGTGGAGAAAATCCCTTGAATTTATATAGGGTGAAAGCAAAAACATTTCCATTTGGAAGATAGGTGTGAGAAAAGTTGGGTCTTGAAGGATTCTATGTTAGGTATGGTCCTGAGTGATGGAGGGAGAGAGTTCCATTTTCTACCAAGAGAGAAGGCAAGTAGAAGCTGGCCAGCGGGATGATTAGGTTTGTGAATGGAGATTAGGTTTTGGTGTTCATATCTCATTATAATGCAAAGAACACAGACTATCTAGACATATCTAAACTATAATGTGAAACAGATATGTGCTCTAGATGCTTAGATATAGGAGTGCTTCTCTAAAATGGAGTTTTATAATTGCATTGACAAGAGCTGAAAATAAAATGTGAATTTCTTATATCTGTAGAGCAACATCTGGTGCAGTGTGTGCTTTTTTAAATATCATATGGTGATGAATGGGAGAGTCAACACAAATAATTCTGAGTAGAAAAGAGGGATTTCTGACTACACCCTCATCTTGTGCTACATATCTATACATCTTCTACCAGATTGTCTTCTCATCTCTGATTTTTCAATTATTCTTAGTTGCAATTCTTTACACTTTTAAATTGTATTCCAAAGTGACACACATTTCTTTACCATTTCCCATCCATTGCAAGCCCCTTTATCATCTTTTTCTAAATTGAGCTAATTTGTCATTCCTAGCATAATTAATGATACTATATTAAGATTCCTTTCAGTCTGTGTAGAGTTATTTATAAATGTTCCACAAGAACCAACGCCAGTACTGAACCCTGGCCTACTTAAGTAAACCATACAACATCATGCCTTTTACTGCTGCCCTCATAGTGTTTGAAGAAATCTTTAAAACAACAGCTTGCATATATAGGCGTTTAGTTTAAGACACAACCACATGCACCAGGTCAGCTTATTTTTCTCCATCCTGGAAACTTCATGTCTCAGATAATCATAGCTTAGTCTCATCCCTCAAGAGCCAATACCGTTCTTTAAACAGCAGCCATTGACTCTTAAGTAAGATTCCATCACTGATAGTCTGTGGGTTACTGCAGATTTACTATTACTTGGATTCAAACCCATTCACATCTCATTGTCAGTCACATTGCACATGCAGACCTGTCACTGTGAAGAAGGACTAATGCTACAAGCTTGTAATTATGCTTTACTTACAGCCTGTTAAATAAATAATAATTTAGTGACAATGCTATAATCACATTTTACAAAATCATTCTAAACATCCCTAAGGCACATGTTCCACTGGCAACCAAAAGAATCAAAAGCTCTGCAGCCCCATAGCAACCAGGAAAACCAAAAAAACTTATGACCACTTAAGACAAAACCTGGAAAACCTGGTTACAAAGATAAATACCTATAAGTGTACAACACTACAGACCCCTCCAGAACCAAACCAAAACTGCATAAAGAATGATAAGAAATATCACTATAGCAATTGTCAGAAAATCACACCCCTCAAACCCTGAGTGTTTCTGGTCCTCAGTAAATAAACCTCTAAATCCTGGTAAAAAACTACCCAACGTACACCTTACATACTTGACCATGACACAAGCATTGCTTTACCTTTCAACCCGCACTTCATTCAAACAGTTACCTCGTTGCTTAAAAATAACAGCAGTACAAACCTCTTAGTACCCTTCTCAAAAAAACAAAAAAAAAACATCTCTTGGGTACTTTCACTCTCTTACTCTTAGTTCCCTCATCAGCTATCACAAATATGTCAACAAACTGATGCCAAGGCTTTTCCTGTTTCTCCTTTAGGAAATGACTTAGTAAATGAGGAATATGTCCCAGCTTTGTGGAAAAAATCCTTCATTGCTTCCTAGCAATAAAAGGGCCCATTTACAGACCCTACCTATTGTAAACCCATAGCACTATTACCTTCCCTGTCAAAAATCCTAGAAAAATACATCTGCTAACAGTTGCTTAGCAATATATTCAGCAACCATCTGCTCTCTCTAACATGACATAGTTTCTGTTCTATCCATAGCACTACCATGGCCTACGGGTAGAACAGAAACTATGTCATGTTAGAGAGAGCAGGTAGTTGCTGAGTACATCTGCTCACGGTTGCTTAGCAATATATTCAGCAACCATCTGCTCTCTCTAACATGACATAGTTTCTGTTCTATCCATAGCACTACCATGGCCTACGGGTAGAACAGAAACTATGTCATGTTAGAGAGAGCAGGTAGTTGCTGAGTACATCTGCTCACGGTTGCTTAGCAATATATTCAGCAACCACCTGCTCTCTCTAACATGACATAGTTTCTGCTGTACCCGTAGCACTACCATGGCCTACCAAGTTTCACTGATATAGTCAATCACAACAGAAATTCTTGTGTGAGCATAGATGACAAAATCAAAGTTTCCCTTTGTAGGGTAAACACTTCCTCATTGATTCAGCAAGAATAAGCACAGCCATAGCATACTTGCTTCCTACACTCCTTATTTTGCACCTATATTTACTAACCTCATATTATGTGTATGAAATAAACTTAAGCAATGCTTAAAAGTGGCAAATTAGCAGCAAATCATCACTTTAGAATCTAACATTATTTCTCACTAAAGCAGCTAAACTAGCTAGAACTGCCACATTCACAGTTAATTAATTGTAATGTACAAACTCCTCCATAATCCAAATATATATCAATATCTAAACAAATACATTCAGGCCTACTCCTCTGATAGAACCTTGGCCTCTACAGCTAAGTGCTTGCTCGTCATCAGTAAATCTAAAGGCATTGAAGGTGATTCTTTGTACTCTGTGTTTCAAAAAAAAAAAAATAGAATGCTATCCGAACTCCCTTGAGGTGTCTCACCTACATAAAAAAAAAAAATTAAAACCCAACTAAAACAGTAACTCATGGACACCTGAATTTGCACCTTTGTATCCCCAGGGTAGACTCTGCACCCCTGTGAAGAACTAGTACACCATCTTTTAGTCCTAATTTCCTTTCTGATATATTCCAGTCTACTCTACATGTAAATTCTTTCTGCATCTCCCAAGCTACACGTTTTGTATCCTTTACATTTTCTTCCCTGCCTGCATACTTTATACAACCTCCTTACACGTTCTTCCATATGAAGTAGTATATCATTCAAAGTCTAATGGCTTCTTCTACTATTAGAATATTTGTAACTGCAATGTTAAATCAACTAAAATATTTAATTACACATTTCTTATTTCTTTTTGCAAATTTTTCTGCAACTTACTCATGGTGTATAAGTACCTTTGTTACTACAATTTATGTATTCACAATCTACACCAAATTGTATCATGTCTTAAAGTTTTATACCTTCATGTTTCATCTTTTTGTAAATTAATGATCTGATGTTATTAATCTTCTTTCCATTCATCACTGATGAGTTTGGTTCTGAGCTCTCGGAACCAAGTTGGCCAGATACCAAGCTCGCGCCAGCCAAAAACTTATGAGCTAAGTTTCTACCCACAATGCCCGTCTCCCTGTTACCTCAGATCTCCTTTGCTGTGTAGCCGTAAAGCCGAGTTTTTCAGGACTTTTTGGTCTCTTTTCCTTACGATTGTGGTTTATATTGATAATTCTGTATATTTACAGTTATATTTAGACCTTCCACTTCTGCTTCTACCTGTTTGGTTAACTTTTTAAGTACCATTGGTGGTATGGCCTTCTCTCTTTACCCTTGTGGTATTCCTTGAATACCATTGTTGGTATTTCTTCTCTTCTCCCTTTTTCTGACTAGTTGTGTGTTTTTTGACATAGTTCATAGACATTGTGTGTATTTAGATAGTTTTAGATATAGAAATAGCAGAGTTTGAAAAATTTTTCTATAGTACTCTTCTTCATTGTTGTGTGTAAATTTCATGATGTCTGATAAAAAGGGCACATCGGATTTTAAACATTGTGCTTCATGTAAGGGTAAACTTCCGAATAATGACTCTCATGATGATTGTGTTTATTGTTTGGGGGTACCCCATCTCTCAGTGCAACCTCCCTGTGTGATTTGTCAAAGTTTCAGTCAGCACACTTTGAATGAGTGCAAGAATAATTTATCCTGAAGGGCCTACTTAAGTCACCCTTTTCAGAGGCCCTTTCTGCGACGGAGGTCTCACCCCCTCCAATTAAGGGTAAGAAAAGGTCCCATTCAATCCCCTCTTCACCATCTGGTGACTAGGGCAAATCTGTAAAGCCTGAAGTGCCAAAACTATCTTCGGAGCATTAAGTCTGCCTCGTCGGCACTGACCTCTTCTGCTCCAGTTATGTCTGTACCTATGTCGGTGTCAGCTTCAGCCTCGATACTGTCTCCAGTACTGACTACTGACCTCACTACAACTACTATGTCTTCGGCACTAAGGGCTTCTTCAGCACAGTGCACGCCTTTGATCCCTATCTCTATGGTTATGATTGAACCTTCCACGTTGGCTCGAGTGCCCCTTTGGTGCCAAGCTCTTTTATGGCCCCAGTAAGTACGACTTTGAATCCACTGCTTCCGGTCTCTAAACTTGAGACATCAGTGACAGTAGATTCCACACCACAGACCCAATATTCTCCATTCAGAGACCCAATTCTAGGGCAGGTGTACAGTCCATTCCTAGAATGACCTGACTACCCGTCGGGAGTATCCACTAGATCCATCAGGAGCCGTTCTGAACTTGATGTGGTGCGTCTTGTGGAACCGCTGATGACAGCCAGGAGAATACCCACTTCTTCCAGGACCCATCCCTCTGCAGGATTTGGGTTAAATTCTCCACGGACTCCATCCTGTTTTCCTCCTATGACCATACCGGTTCCAAAGCCTCCTGCTCCGACATCATTTTCAGAACCCCCCATCTCGGCGCCTGTAGTGGACCTCACTGGGGATCCGGGGTTGTCCCTTTGTTCTTCGGTTCCCGCTGAACCTTTCCTTCCTCAACCCCATGATTGGGCTGTAGGCTCCTCAGTTCAGGGCACAGTTTCAAATGTTTCTTCAGTTCCGTCCTCGGTGCCAGGAGTCCTGTATGCACCGAACCTGCTTGAGGCTGCATCCTTGGGAGCAGGGTGTGAACCTGGTTCCAAGGTTGTCCTTCTCGGTTCTGGGCTCTCATCCCTCTTCGGGTGGACCTGCTTTCCTTGCTATGGAGAGGGCACTTGCTTCTGGAAGCATTCTGCCAACGTCAGAACCCCAAACCTCTCCCCCTGAGCTACAGCTGTCACAGACCACCTCCCCGGGACACCAGGCAGGAAAGTTTCAGGACCCTCCACTGCAGGGTGCCCCCTCTTCCGAGTCCTCCTCAGAAGCCCCCACTGTGGAGCCCCCACGGAAGAGATTGTGCAAGAGGAAGCACATAGACTCGCCTCAAGAGTCCCTTACAGAGGACATGGACTTCGATGATGGTGAAGGGTCCCCACAGTTACCCCCTGATGATGTCTGCTTTGGAAACATCCTTGAAATTTTAAAATAGAGGGGTGACTGGAAGCCCACTTATCCTTCTTCCAAGGAGTCCGTGTTTCTGCAGGCTTTCCGTGCCCGACCATATACCTCTTGGGCCACCCCGCCTGTAGATGAGCTAGTTCAGGTCGTGGTGCAGTAAGCTTGGAAGAACCTTGATTCTGTTGAGTCAGTCTCTTGGAGACAAGATACTTTCTCCACCCGAGGAAAACCCACATTGGTCCAGAGGTTTACCAGTTGAAGCTATGGTGGTGGCGGTGGCCAAAAAAAAGGATCTCGCCGAAGAGAGTCATGTCCACCCACCCAACAGAGAGTCCCGGGCTGTGGACAGATTAGAGAAGCGAGTCTTTGCTTCAGCGACCTTTGCCATACACTACTTGGCAAATTTTACGAGGCTCCAAAGAGACTTGGTTTCCGAACCCTCTGGAACACTTGCAGGGCAGGTAGGGATAAAGTTGCCTCACAGCTCGCAATCCTGGAATCGATCTGCAATTCGTACATGAGGTTGCTCTCACATGCAACTGAAGGAGCAGCTAAAACTGTGGGTTCAGGAATAGTTATGAGACACCATGCCTGGATGATCTTTGTTGAAAAGGTCCATGATGATTCTCTCCATGGCCTTGCATATAAGGCTAGTCAGGCTAATAGGTTTATAGTTCCTGGGGTCAGTGGAAGCACCACCTTTGTGCAAGGGGATAACGGTGGCTTTTTTCCATTTGGCTGGGATAAAGCCAGTGCTTAGACTATGATTGCAAAGAGTACCCAGTGGTGTTGCTAATTCTTGTTTGAGCCCATGTAGGATGCAGCCTGGGATGTTATCAGTTCCCATGGATTCTGTGTTTTTGACCTTAGAGAGGGCGTTCACGACCAGCTCTTTAGAGTTACAAGGTAGAGGACAGATGGTATGGATGTCTTGGAGTAAGTGTGGCTGGGACAAGGGAGTGAAGTTTTCACAGAACCTGTCGGCTAACAGGTTAGCAATGTCCACAGGCTCGGTATATATGATATCATTAACTACCAGTTTGGCACAAATCTGGGCCTTTCCTTTTAGGTTATGGATGTAACTAAATAACACCTTATGGTTGTCCTTAGTTGAGGAAACTAATTTGGATTCATAGTTAGCTTTGGTGAACTTCATAAGAAGTCTTATTTGCTTGTTTAAGCTGAGGAGGGAGTGTTTCCATTTTAGGGCTCACTCTGTCTTACTCTTAGCCATTTCTTCCTCTTATTGTAAATCCTGTTAATGGCAGTTGTCCAGCACATAGGTTTGCTCTTCTTGAGGAGCTTGTTTTGGTCCTATCAGGTATGGTCGAGTCAGTGCAGTTGTTCAGCTGTTTGTATAAGGCATTTGAGTAGAACTCGGCATAGTTACAAGTTCCATCTGAGGGGGGAGGTGCAGTAAAGCTATTTATACCATCCCATAAGAGGTTGTAATCTGCTTTGGAGAAATTCTTTTTAGTTTAGTTGGTGCTGGTGGGGGGGGGGGGATCAGGTGTGATAGTAACTCCGAATGAGACTGCTTTATGGTCAGATCTGACTAGGGAAGACCTTACAATGGGGGTACTCCAGTAGTCCCCATATTGGTAAGCACCAGATTCAGGATATTGGCACCTTGTGGGGTTGTCAACTAGCTGGTCTAGGGCATTGGAGTTAATGAAGTCAGTAACCTTTGAGCAGGTGAGTTTGTGCATGAGTAATTTTCCCAGTCAATGGATGGGTAGTAAAAGTCACCCAAAAACATGATGTTCAGATGTATCTTGATAGACTCATGAAGATCTAAATAGACAGAGTGGGTGTCTTGATTCGTGGAGGGAGTCCTGTAGCTGGCAATGACTTGAATAGGTGTCCTACCAACAGTTAATTGCACCTGAAGTATCTCCAGGGAATCATGCTGTCTAACCTATCTGGAGGTGTATTTATCTTTAATGAATATTTATTTATTTATTTGTTTGACATTTAAGTGGGTTAGTCCAGCTGAGCCATTGGCCCGTTTTCAGTGCAGACCTGAAGAGAAAAGCTCCAGTTTACAGAATAATGAATAGTTTACAAGAAAGTATAAAACAAAGAATACAAAATATTGACCTGCAGTGTTAGAATACAAAGTACACAGTCTATACATATAGCAGAGGACAAGATTTACTAATGATTACATCTTTTTTTTTTTTTACATGGGGATGCATATGTGAGGAAACAGAGTCAGTAAAAGCAATAACTTATTCCCTGGTAGCAATGACAGTATAGACTTATCTACATATTGTGTAAAATTTGCTATGTACAGAGGGTAGATGTACATGGATGAGGTAGTCCAGTTTTATGTAAGCTGGGATGGAGAATATGAACAAAATAATCTGAAAAGTCAAAGAGAGGCAGAAAAGAAATGGAGTGGAAGTGAAAAATTAAGGGGGATTATGGCAGGGTCAGTCTTGTGTTCAGTAAGTACTTATTGATACACCACCTCCTTTAGTTTTCACACCATCAGTTTGTGGTCTGAATGTGTGAAAGGAGGTGTAGCCCAATATGGCTGGGGTGCTGTCCACAGCCTTGAACCAGGTCTCCGTGACTGCACAAATGTGTTATGTTTTCCAAGGTGAGGACTGCTTCCAGCGAATGCAATTTCATGTGAATACCCCTAGTATTTAGCAGCAAAACCTTGAGGTTGTTCTTAGATGGAGTTCTTACATTTGAGAATTTTGTCATTGAGACACTGCCTAAAAAAGGCACTATGGGGGTGGCAAGAACCTTGGCTAGTAGCCGAAATTCCAGGGGTGGCAGATGAAGACTATCTCTGGCAAAGCATCCAGGTCTGTTGATCATGCCATCCCAGGCTGACAGATACTGTATCCCCTTGGATTGACACCAGAAACTAAGCCAATTATTGAAGTCAGTAATTTTCTGTTCATATTGAGGCATCATCCTAGGTGAAGATAAAATGCTGCTTAAGGCTAGGGACATACCAGCCTGAGACACATACTCCGAGAGTACAATCATGTCTCACTTCATGTAGTCCAAAGAGGTATGTCTCAAGTCGTTCACGCCAACATGGACTATGACAGAGTCATAACAGTACCTGTTGCTGAGAGACTTGAGGATATGTGTGATATGGCAGATCCTGGCACCTGACAGACAGCTGACTGTGACCTTCTCCTCATCCAGCCTGGTGAGAGGGACATCTGTGTGTCTCACGATGGAATCACCTGTGATTAATATGTTTGGTTTTGTGTTTTGCCTTAAGGGCTTGACAGGTGAGACACTGGTATGTGAGCTGTTATGTGTACTGTGTTCTGCAGAGGAAGAATAATGTGTAACATGCTTTTGTTTGTGTTTGGGAGGTCTCTGATGTTTAGGTATTTTTATGGTGAGGACCTCCGCATATGTAGGTTTGTGAGATGTGGGCTTGTGTAGAGTAGGAGTTGAGGTGTGTATGCTGGTGACCTGCTCATTGTCATATGTTGTGACTAGTGTGTGAGAGAGCATGGATTCAAGGTTCTTAATATGGTTACATTTCTCACATGCTGAGTTTGTGTAGTCTAGGAGCAGAGGGTTGTCTGTGAACATGAGGCAGTTACTATACTGTCTCAGGATGCCCATGTTGAACAAGCTGGCTGGAGAAACTGTGGGAAATTGTGCATCCATAGTGTTAAGTAAATGTATATGGTCAGGAAGACAGGTTGTACTTAGGAGTGGCTAGTGGATAAGAGGTATTTTGGTACCTCTGAGGCTATGCTCAGTTTTTTACCTGACTGTAGCACTGAGCCACATTTCCATGGAGACAAGCTGTCTGCAGGTGCACCAGTTAATCTTGAGAATTCTGAGATTCTTTGCTGAGGTAGATACAAAACTGAAAGGTACAATGGCAAGCAGTGAAAAAATGAAGTATGGAATTTTTGGAAGTGAATAAGAGGTAACAACCTCCCTGGCAGACTTAATATTTTAATGCAGTTAATGGAACAGTGTAATTTGGTGGTATTTAAATATACCCAGTGCACTTCTTCCTAGGGCTAAAGGTTAATGTTTTCTGAAAGCATACAAGCTGTTTTTCATATCTGAGAGGAGAAGAGAGATAAGAAAAGAACAGACATCAATCAGTTTAAGTGGGAGCACTGACTGTAGCATGTGTTTTAGCATGACTAACCTTAATTCTAGGTTAGATAATGCCAATAGGTGCAGCTGTCAACTTAGAGCAATTGTTCCCATCTGGAATGTTAAACTTCATGTTTTGAAGCTGTACATAGTTTTGTGTGTTTGTTCCAAGTTAATAGGAGATGGGGGTGTTTTGTATTTTTTTTTGCGGGGGGGTCACAAAAAAGTATTGAAAAATATGACATAGGTTCAAATGAAAATGAGCAGAAACAACTGCACAAATGATCAGCCTGTCAAACATTAGTATATGCATGAAACACAAAAGCTGGAAATACACATTAAAAACTGTCATGTATAATAGGTAGGAAAAAAATATTTTTTTTATCATGATGGCTATGCTGTCTATATTATTTTGAAATGTGAATGGCATTACAGGTATAGATAAAAAGGAAAGAGTATTGAATTATATTAAGAAATGCTGAGTGTAAATAACAGTGCTGCAGGAGACACATTTGGCAAGAAATAAGCATGTGAATTTGACAGAGGTTTTTAGAATGGATATTTAGCAGAATATCAGGGACAGAGGAAATGTTGAGTAATTATATTAATTGATAGAGGGTCTCCAAAAGTGATAGATGAGGAAAAAAAGACAAAAATGGTAGCTTTATTTATTTTATTTTTTATTTGTGGTAGTAAGGGGCTGTTGACAAGGGAGGAGGATTACAATGCCATGTATTTATATTCCACCAAAAACTTCTGTTATGGAGTTTACATTTTTGCGAAAAAAATAATCTTTCATCAGGGAATATTATTTATAGGTGAGGACTGGTATTTGTTTTGCAGTAGTGAGGATGCATCAGGGGGACCTAGATGGGACAATATAACTAAAGAGGGTAGATTTCTGAAGACATTTCTGAAAATATTTGATATGGAAGATGTGGATTCAATAGTAGGAATTCAAACACATTTACACCTTACTCCACAGAGTATAATAACTGGGCTAAACTAGATAGGAATTATATTTTTGAGGAACATGTGCAATTAATTGAAAGCTTTGACACACATCCAGTAACTATTTCTGATCTTGCCTTAGTGAAAATTAAGGTAAAAATGCAGGGTAATAAAGTAAAAATAAGACATTGGTGCTTTCCCACCTACTAGTTAAAAAGAGACAAATTTAAGGAATAAGTAGTGGAAATTACTCTAGAGATATCAGGAAAGATAGAAATATGTTTAGAAGTTATATCAGGTGATTGGGATACAATGAAAATGAAGTTTGAAAATACAGTCAGAATAAGAGATATGGTTAAGAACTAATAGTAATTACTTAGAGGGGCTGACAAAGATTAAAGTATTGGAGAATAAGGGGAATCTCACAGAACAAGAGGAGGAGGAAATGCAAACTGCTAAAGAGAAATTAGGGTGTATCTTGATAATATGCATGAGTTTAGAAAGATTGCAGTTAAGCAACTATTTCTGATAACTCCAGACCACAAAAACTCTTTGCATAATGACTTAGGCAACAGAATGTTGAAAGGGTTTTGCCAGATTTAGGGAACTTATATCAAGAAAAATAACCAGAGATCCTGTAAAGGTTTTAGAGATATTCTGGAAATTTTATGAAAGTTTGTATAAAACAGAGAAGTGTAGTGGGAATATCTATGGATGACTTAATTATGCCAAGGTTTATAGGATGTTACTAGGCTATTGACCCAATGGTCTTTACAAGCCTAGCTGTTAAATCCCTATATATGAGAGATGAGAGATATCGTCTATGCCCAAGGTTATTCTAGCATGTCCTACCCATGTCCAGGAGAGAAGCTGGGGAAATCCCTGGCAGTAATTTACAGTTTAAAAACAAAAGAAAGAGCAAACCAATCTTCCACAAATGCAGTAGTTTAATGTTGAACAAAGCTTTCAGACAAAAAAGTCCTTCATCAGAAAGGAATGGAAGATTGGTTTGCTCTTTCTTTCGTTTTTAGACTTTGACCATTCTCCACTTCACCATCGTGCTTGCCTTGGACTTGTTCTTTTTGTTTAGAAATTTACAGTTTCCCATTCAGTCATCCAGGTTATGCTTAAACAGGGTCATGGAGGTGCTTTGCTTGATGTGGATTGGAAGCCTGTTCCAGAGGAGTGGCAACCTCTCAGATGTATCTGTCTGTCCAGCAGGTCCTGTTTATATCGCAGGATAGATTGAGGTCCCTGGAACAGGTGACTCTAGTCCCATTTGGCTTATGGATGTGCAGCATTTCCATTAGATTTGGGTCAGAGATATACCTGTAAACCAGGAACAAGTCACTGCTGAGTAGTCTATATGCTGCTGAGTGTAGTGACAGCAACTTCAGTCTGTCCCTATAAGACATGTGCTGCAGATCCTGAATTTTCTTAGAAATCTCCGAGGTCTCTCAAATTGCTGCAGGTGTCTGGGAAGGTACATACCAAAGGGAGCATTATATTCAGTGACAGGCCTGATGAGGGATGAGTACAGGGGAGCCATAACCTTTTTTGCTCTTGAGGAGATGCCTTTGCTAATCAGATGAATAGCATACAATGTCTTCCTCACCAGAGTGGACACATAGTGGTCAAAGTTGAGTTTACAGTTAACTTGTGTTCCCATATCTGTTGGTACTGAATTGATACTTGGGATATTATTGTTTGTTTTAAAATCAGCAGGGACGTTTTTACCAATGGGAACGTGACATCCCCGCTCTGGGCCGATAATCAAGAAGCCTCAATCCTCACCATTGACACTGGAGAGGGACGTTCACTTGGAACAAAAATGGATACACCCAGTATTTCCAGATGTACCTCTCTGCATCAAGCACAGTTTCCCTTAAGAGGACACAGGGAACACACACAGTCCAGGAGCTGGTTCCTCTCTCTCCATATCTCCAATAAGATTCTCCCCTGGCATAGCTGTAGAGTTGAAACCTCAGCTGAGTGTCCAAGCCAAGTTCTCCACCACTGTCTCTGTGAAACCAGTGCTTCGTACCCCTGCTCCAAGGAGCTGACACACACAGTCTTTGCAATTTGATTTTCACACACACACACCTGGGAAAGGCTGGCACAGATTTACTAGCTGTGCCCCCGTCTGCCCAGATTATAAGGTCATTACACTGCCACCAGACACTCCAGTATACTCAGTGAAATTAATATTAATACAAATGGTAGTTTGACCAGCAGCAAGGCTTTCAGCAGTGGCCAGAGCTGTCACCAAATATATATAAACTCTCAGAGATTAAAATATTCTCTAAAGGACAAGCCACAATAAAAAGTTTAAATATAATTAATAATAAATAATAGAATATGAAAATACTAAATATATGTTTACAGTAAATACCAAAGTTGCAATCACAGGAAATATTAAAAATAACACAGGTGGACAGGTTCACGCAGTTATAGAAAACAATGTTTAACTAATCTCAGTATATTTTCCTGACTGATCTAAAGAATTATTATTCCCTGGTTACTTACTAGAACAAGGCAAGTTGAAGTAGGTGATAGGTCTTTCCTTGTCTGGTTGCAAAAACAGACTGCTCTGAGACTTCAGTCTCATCTAATATTAAACATTATTTTAGTGCTGTATTACAGAATGACATCACATATATCTGGTTCCCATACTTCCTCCCTTGGCTAGAAGCTGTCAAGATTTAACACATATGTGTCAATAATACACACACACACACACACACACACACACACACACACACAAACACACAGCCTTGCTAAGATCTGCTGCAGCTCCTGGAATTCATAAAACAATTTCAAACTTCCACCCTTCCATATTATCAATTAGTTCACCTCAATGACAGTACAGGAAGCTTCCTAGTACAGACTTTTTGTCTCTGTCTGCATTGAGAACTGTAAGATACAATCTTTATGGCCTAAGCCAGGTAATTTAATTTCAAACTATTTTCACAGTTTGAGATTAACCTCTTCTCTTCCAGTATCCTCTGTTAAAAGATAGACATTTAAACAGG
Organism: Protopterus annectens; assembly: GCF_019279795.1. Taxonomy (NCBI): domain Eukaryota; kingdom Metazoa; phylum Chordata; order Ceratodontiformes; family Protopteridae; genus Protopterus; species Protopterus annectens. The sequence continues at coordinate 1,539,245,726 of NC_056737.1, forward strand.
TACAATAATATATGTATATTTCTATTTCTGTCCAGCAGTGAAAACTGTTGGTACATTTTAAACACAAGCAGATTTACAAATACATTTTTCAACACAAGCATCTGTACAAATCAGTTTGATATACAAATGACATATAATTCTTTACAAAATTCCATCTAGCTGTGCTGGCATATGTTACTCATCCACTGCTCTACTTCTGCTGGCATAGCTGGCAGTACCTGACATTGTCACAGGAATGATGATGCATTTTTTAGCATTTAGTTTAATACTTTGGGCTTGGCACCAATCATTGGTCTATGTAAGTCCCTTTTGAAGTACACTGACATCCGTAGGGGATTCAATGATAGCACCTAATTTGCAGTCATCCGCAAACTTGGTTTGCCATGCCTGGACTTCTGAGAAGTATATGACTTCTGAGAAGTATATGCCAAACATGAGGTGGCCCAGCACTGACCCTTGTGGGACCCCAGTAGTGACATGTCTGCAACCTGCCTGACAACACAGGGGTTCATATTCAACTGAGTTAGTTTATCAATGATGTCCAAATGTGTGATAGTGTGGAAGGCCTTGGCCAAGTCAAGATTTGCTGTGTGTATGGCTTTGCCCTCGCCTATGGCTCTGGTCATGTTCTCGAAGAAGTCCACCAAGTTTAGCAGGCATGACCTACCCTTGACAAAACTGAACTGGGATGGATCCAGGGTTTGGAGGTCATCTGTATCCTTATTTATGAGGTCCATGATGATTCATTCCATTGCCTTACAGATGAGGCTGGTTAAACTTATGGGTCTATAGTTACCCGGGTCTGTGGCCGAGCCACCTTTGTGGAGGGGATAACAATCGCTGTTTTTCATTCAGTGGGGACAAAGTCAGTGCTCAGGCTGTGGTTGAGTACAATGCCTAATGGAGTAGCTAACTATTGTTTTAGAACATTAAGAATGCAGCCCGGAATGTCATCTGGTCCCATGGAGGCTATGTTCTTAGCCTTGGAGAGAGCTTTGGTGACTTGCTGTTTGGAGATGCAGGGAGGAGGAGATGATGAAGACATGGTTTATGGTTTGTGGTTTGCTTGGGGGGGGGGGAGATTAAATTTTCACCAAACCTGTCTGCTAGCAGGTTTGCAGTTTCTACCGGGTCAGTGTGTGATGCCATCCACAATTAGTTCAGCACAAGTCCTACTTTTTAGGTTGCAGACATAACTGAAGAAAGCCTTATGGTTATCCTTAGTTAAGGTTGCTAATTTTTTCTCATAGTTGCTCTTTGAAGATTTTACAGGTTGTCTTATGTGCTTGTTTTGGCTGAGGAGGGTACTCTTCCAGTTCTGGGATCTCACTTTTGTATTTTTAGACAGCAGCTTTTTTCAGTTGTTTTGTAATTTATTAATGCTAAACGTCCATCAGGATGTTTTTTTTTTCTTGAGGATCTTGCTTTAATCCTATCTGGCATGGCTGTGTTTATACATTTTGTAGATGTTTGTACAGGGCATCAGTGTGTACCTTAGTATAGCCATCAATGCTATTTGTGGAAACTGGAGCTTGGAAGTCACTTATACCTTCCATTAAGAGGTTATAGTTAGCTTTGGTGAAGATTTTTACCCTGACGTCTCCTTTGGGGAGTTCTGGTGCTATTGCTACTTCAAAAAAATGATTTATGGTCGTAGTTAACCAGTGTGGCCTTACACTTGAGGTGTTGCATGAGGACTAGGTCTAGAATACTGGAGTCCCTTGTGAGGTGGTGCACTATTTGTTCCAGGGCATTTGACTTAACAAAGTCCAGGAACTTTTGTGTGAGTATGTTTGGGCTCGTATAAGTTTCCCAATTAATGGAAGGATATTTGAACACATCCATGAATACGGTGTTAGCTTGTACCCTAATTGTCGCAAGTAGGTCTAAATAAGTGGGCATCTTGGGTCATGGAATTGGACCTGTAGCTGACGATGACCTGAAGAGGTGTCTTACCCATGGTAAGTTAGACTTGACTTAGCTCCATAGAATTTTCTTGTCTAAGCAGTCTAGCGGTGTAATTATCTTTAATGAAAATAGATACTCTGCCTCCTTTGGTTCTTACACCTTCAATTTGTGGTCTGAAAATGTGGAAGGCATTGTAGCCTTGCAAGGCCAGTGTACTTTCTATGGCTTTGAGCCAGGTTTCTGTGACTGCACAGAAGTCAACATCTTCTAGGAGAGGAGTTCTTCCAAATGTAAGAGAACAATGTTATGTGTATATTAAACTACTGGTGCAGAAGTGTGTGTTGAACTGTATGTTATGTACTGAACTTCAAGAATTTAACCACAGTGTACCCTACTGGGAAAGAACATAAATGGATGTAAACTCTATGCCTGTGAAAAGTGTATGTTTTAATGGTAGAAGCTGGAGCATACAGAGTTAACTTGCAAAACCTCAAGAAAATAAGTGGAAATTATTTTACGGTTCTGTTATCTCTGTTTCAGCTCAGAGCAGACACAATGTCTAGAGTTAGAGTTTTTCCTATTGTCTTGAAACAGAAATAATTACTAGGTTTCAAATGTAAAGTGTTTTTATTGCTCTGTGACTTCCTAGCAGCTGCACATCTGAGAGATATGAATTTTTCACAGAGAAATGTTAAATTTTAAGTTTCTGTTAGCCTGGGAACTGAAGAGTGATGTCATCCTGGCTAACCCAGCAGTAATGTGTATTATTAATTTAAGAACTATCTCAGAGAGTGAGTTTGTGCATTTTGTATTTGTCTTTGGACCTTGAAACATCCATCGTCAGCACTTGTCTTGCTAATAGTAAGTAACTAGATTATAGTGATTTCTTTTAGAGATAAATAGGAATATAGTAAGATTAGTTTAGATGTTTTCTGTATTTATTGGAGACTGTCCTGCAATGTTGTTTTAAAATATTTCCTGTGATGCTGAACTCTATAGTCACTGTGTTGAGTTGAGCATTGTCTTGTTCTTTTATTATTTATTATTAAATATATTTAAACTTTTTAATTGTGGCTGGTTTGTTTAGAGATATTTAAGCTCTTGAAGTACTTGGATATGTATCTGGTGACACTGTATAGGCTACTCCTAAATAGCCTTGGCCTTGGTCCCACTTACAATTTGGATAATAGTAACATTACACAGTAAGATTGGGCGCCCTTTGGTAAGGGCCTTAGACTAGCTGATAAAGAGTTGGTTGGTGGCAGTGATAACTAACTTATAGTCTGGGCAGAAAGGGGTACACTAGTAAACCTGTGCCAGCCTTCCCTAGGATTGTCTGTGTGTTTGTATATAAATCAAATTTCAAAGTATTTGTGTGTGTGTGAGCTACTTGGGCAGGGACAATAATTACTGGCTGGACAGAGAGGGTGCTGGAGGTTTTGGCTTGACCACTTGGCTGATATCTTAACCCTATAGTTGTGCAAGTGGGGAGTCTTATTGGGGATCTGGAGAAAGAGGAAGAAACCAGCCCCAGGGAAATTGTACTTTACTGTGTGTGTACATAAATAAAGTTTAAATATATTTAATAATAAATAATAAAATAACAAGACCATCCTGCACTGAAGAAGGCTATTACTCAGCCAAAACCGGTTTGCTGCTCATGAATTTTTTGGGTTTGCACTAATAAATATATTTAAAGATTATTTCAACTTTCTCCTGGTGCTGGATATTTTCTTTTGAGTTTTACTTATCATCCTTCCAATGTATACGTCCCTCACTGTTGCTAGTGGTGAGGATTGAGACTCCTTGATTACTGGGCCAGTGCAGGGGCATCACACCTTGCCTAAAAAAGGCAATGTGGAGGAGGCAAGTGCCTTAGCTAGCAACCAGAAACCTATAGGTGCCAGGTGAATCGCTGAAAAGCAGCATGGTCTATCCACCATGTCATCCCAGGCTGATAGGAACTGGATCCCCTTTGAATGACACCAGAAGCTAAGCCAATTACTGAAGTCAGTCATTTTCTGTTTATATTGTGGTATCATCCTAGGCAAGGGTAAAATGCTGCTCAAAACTAGGGACATAACTGCCTGGGACACACATTCAGAGAGCTCAATCATGTCTCTCTTCATTTAGTTCAGAGAGGTACATCTCAAGTCATTCATACCAACATGAACTATGACGGAGTCATAGCAGTACTTGTTGAGAGACTTGAGTGCATGTGTCATCTGGTGAATCAGGTTAGAGGTGGACAAGGCTCAACAACTAACAGTTAAGATAGGAGGTGATGAGATAAAAAAACAGTGATGTATAATCAATCTTCAGTAAAGTCTCTAGGAAGATATGGTAATCCTGTGGAAGTTTGGAAATTAGGAGGGAAGAAAATGATAAAGATCTGGAGGATTTTGTTTAACAGTATTTTAAAAGGAGGTGAAGTATCAACATCTTATAAGAAAGCAGTGGTGGCTGTGTAACCTAAAGATGACAAAGATCATTCAGACCCAGGTTCATATAGACCCATTTCAATTTTAAACCACAATTATAAAGTGTTTATACTAGCTAAAATAATGGCAAGGGTGTTGCCAGAATTGATAGATGTGGATCAAAGTGGTTTTGTGGAGGGGTGGCAAACATTTAACAATCATTAACACAACAGTGATGATACAGAGGGAAGCAGAATGTAAGAAAATACCTCTGTTGCTGGTGGGTCTTGATGCAGAGAAAGCACTTGGCAGAGTAAGCTGGTGTTTTATGAGTGGGGCATTGGAAGCATTTGCATTCCCTCATACAATGATAAGGTTAATTAGGAGGTTATATGGCAAGAATTAAAGTGGGAGGGTTCCTTTCAGATAGGCTGTGTTTTTAACAGTTGAACCAGGCAGTGGTATCCTCTTTCTCCTTTGTTATTTGCTTTATATTTAGAGCCATCGGCAAAGAAAATAAGGAGCTCAGAAATACATGGGTGTAATTGATATGGTAATCAAGAAGAGTTGTCTTTATTGCAGATGATGATATTTTGTCCCTAATAAATCCAGAAAGGGACATCTCAGTGTTGTGGAACATTGTGAGACAGTTACAAGTCTTTTCAGGATATACAATTAATGAAGATAAAACAAAGGCTATAGCCATAAGTTATGTACCACACACAGATTGGTTCAGCAATACCCATATTTATGGGGACATAATAAGATGAAGTATTTAGGAGTATGGATTAAAATGCTTTTGTTATTTCAGCTAAAGATATGTGGGAAGAGTTTAAACAAAAGATAATGCAAAATTGAGAAACTGGAAACCTTTATTTATGGATATAGATAGTAAGATAGCAACAGTGAAAATGTTTTTAGTCCCTTTAGTCTTGTATATGTGTCTGGCATACTTTTATCAACCCAAGGAGAAGTTCTGGACAATAATAAAGAATTGAAAATATGTATCTGTGAGGGATAGAGGACAAGATTTAATCCTTCCAATAGAACAAGGTGGTTTAGGTTTACGTGATTTGAATGAGTATTGTAGAGCTACACCATTAAAGACGCATATACATAACACAAACAAAAGGTTATAATTCAAAAGTGGAAAGAGGTGATGCTGAAGCACGGGATACATTCAAGAAATAGAAAGAGAGGAATTTGTGATGCAGATCCTTAAGGAGACTAATAACAACCATATAGAATATTGTATTCATAAATAGAAGAAAGTATTCTAAGAACTAAAGCAATATGAAAATGGAGAAAGGGGATTTCTGCCAACAGGGCTGACTGCAAGTGGGTGTGCAGAAAATAGGCAAGAGGTGGCTGACATTTACTGGAAAAATCTGCCAAAGGAACCAAGATACTGGTGCAAGTAACTCAAGCAGGAAAGGTAATAGAGTGTGATGAAGCCAAGAAGATATCTGGATTGCAGGCTAGAGACTGCCTTCCCTGCCTGGGCTTGATCTCAGAGTACAGGCAAAGAAAAAGGGGTATGGGAATTTTAAGTGAAAGACGTGGTATGGCAGAGTTTTTAATTGAATCTAAAACAGAAACAGCTGTTAAGAAGGGATAATTAATAATGAGTATAAAATATTGCAGAATTATTATTAGAATCAATCAGCGGAGATTAGAAAAGGTTTAGAAGAGAGACTGGAAAAGCAATTTACAAGATGGCAATGGTAAGATGTTTGTATTACTCCCAATTATGCAACCAAGTCCAGAAGGTTTAGGATCTTTTCTTGGAAGAGTTTGCATAGGTATTTTTATACCCTTAGCAGACTTCAAAGAATTTCTCCTTAGGTTGATGGCAAATGTTGGAGATGTGATAGAGAAGATAGAGGTAACTGGAAACATATGTTTTGGGAGTATAATGAGTTGGCAGATTTTAAAAATTGTTAAAAATAGGACAGTCATGCAGAGAAAACATATAAAAACAATATTCACAAATGGATTTTCACAAATAGCTTTTTCAGCGGAATTTAAAAACATACAGCTTTTACTCCTTTATATAACCCTTTTAAATCACATGATTAATTAAACACAATTTTACATTCTTAAAGAGAACACTTAAAATGTTTTTTATTTAAAAAAACGTATACATCAGTAACACAAATGTCTTTGCTTGAGTGCTGGTTTCATTTTAATTCTATCAGAAATATTGGGTGAGCAAATGGCTGTAAGTAAGGAAATGATTCTTTTAGCTGGGATAGAAAATCTGAATTGCCTAGACATAGTAAGGCCTTATTAGGTTTAATACTATTGGCTGCCAAAAAAGAAATTGCTAGAAAATGAAAATCAAATTGTACACCAACTGTATTTAAGGTACTGAATATTATAAAAGAAATAAAAGAACTGTGAGAGGTATCTTTAGAAAAGGGAAGGAGCAAATTACATAGAAGTAAACAGAAATTGTGGGAACAATACATACATAATAATGTTCAGGAGGGGCAGGAGGAGTGAGGCTTAAGGGAACACAGGAATTCAGCAATTTTATGTAATGTTGGACTGATGATAGTAGCAAAGAAAATGTATGCAATCTGTATTGTATTTAAATGGAAACGTAAAAATGGTTTGTTTTCTTTTCTGTTAATGTTTGTTTGCGTATGCCTTAAGTGATAATTTAATAAAGTTTTTTGTAATAAAATAAATCGGACGTTCTCACTTATTGACAACCCCATTTTGGTCAAAAGCCAGTCCTGACCTATGTGCTTCATAGTTTCATAGTAGTGTACTAGGCTATCTGCCCGGGGGCATTTATAAGCCTAGCCAACAGTGATGTGGCTTTACGCCACCCCATACTATATAGTTGCGCCTCTCTAGTAGTGACACATGTGGAACCCCATTATTTAGTAAACTATACCTCTGTCTAGTAGTGACACTGAGGTCACTCCCGGGGTAAACTTGCGATCTCCCATCCATGCATCGAGATTTTTCTTGAACAGTGCCAATGAAGGGCTCTGTCTCACGTGAACTGGGATTTTGTTCCAGAGTATGGGTAACCTCTGTGTTATGAATCTATCCCTCCAGCATGTCCTATTCATCTTTGTGCAGAGGTTGAAATCTTTAGCTCGTGTGGTTCTGGTGGATTTGGATTTTTGAGATGGAGCATGTCCATCAATTCCTGGTTGGACATGGCCCTGTATGTTAGGCACAAATCACCTCTGAGCAGGCGGTATGCTACTGAATAGAGCTGGAGTTTCTTTAATCTAGCTGGATAAGGCACATGTTTTAGACCTATGATCCTCTTGGTGAGGTACTTCTGGGGTCTTTCCAGTTGTTGCATGTGCCGGGTGAGATACATCCCAAATGGAGCATTATATTCAATCATGGGCCTGACAAGGGAGGAATACAGAGGTACAATGACCTCCTTTGATCTGGATGAGAATCCCTTCATGATGAGATGGGCAAGGTAGAAAGTCTTTCTGACCACTTTGGCAACATGGTTGTCAAAGGAGAGGTCACTATCGACTTGAGTCCCCAGGTCTCTGATTACATCTTCTGTATTCAGTGGGTTATTGTCTACGTGATAGTTTGTGGGTACTTTGTTTTTCCCAAAGGGGATGACTATACATTTTTGGCGTTAAGTTTGAGGCCATGATTCCGCACCAGTTGTCCGCTTCAGTGAGACCTTTCTGTAGGATGTGTGTGTCGGCAGGTGAATCCACTATGGCACCCAGTTTGCAGTCATCTGCAAACTTTGTCAGCCATAATCCTTCCATATTTGCTTTCACATCTGAGAAATAAATGCCGAATAGGAGTGGACCCAAGACTGAGCCCTGTGGGACACCACTTGTGACGGGTTTTGAGTCTGACATGGCTCCAGCAATTTTAACCTTATGGGTTCTGTTTTTAGCCAATTTGCTACCCATCTTGTGACATATGGATTTACATTTAGGCTGCTGAGCTTGTCAATGATGCCAGAGTGTGGTATTGTGTCAAAGGCCTTAGCCAAGTCCAAATAGGCAGTGTGGACAGCCTTGCCCTCATCGATGGCACTAGTGACTGTCTCAAAGAAGTCAACCAGGTTTAAGAGGCAGGATCTGCCTTTACAAAACCGAACTGTGTGGGATCAAGGGTCTGCAGATCCCCAATGTCGCCATTTATGAGTTCCATGATGATTCTTTCCATAGCCTTACAGATCAGGCTGGTCAAACTTATGGGGCGGTAGTTACCTGGGTCAGTAGAATTTCCCCCTTTGTGGAGTGGGACCACTGTTGCTGTGCGCCAGTGTTCAGGTACATATCCTGTTGTGAGGCTAAGATTGAATAGAGTTCTTAGGGGCGAGTTTAGTTCATCTTGAGTTCACGTAACACGCAACCGGGATACCATCGGGTCCCATAGATGCTGTGTTTTTGCCTAGTTGAGTGCAGATTTCACCTGAGAGTGTGTGATGACAGGTAGGATACATTCAGCAGGGATAGTTACTTCATGTTTAGGGGGTGAGGGAGGGAGAAATTTGCACTGAACCTATCTGCCAGAATGTTGGCAATGTCAGTAGGGTCAGTGAATTTTTGTCATTGTGTACTAGCTCAGAGCATATCTGAGAATTTCCTCCCAAGGTTCTGACATAATTGAAGAAGGCTTTGTGATTGTCTTTGGTATCCTTGGCAATCTTTTTCTCAAAGTTTGCTTTAGATGTTTTATGAGAGAGCGTAGTTTTTACTTGTGCTGATCAGGAAGCCTTTCCCTTGTGGGATTTGGCTCTGTCCTGCAGTAGCTTCCTTCTTTTGTTGTACAGTTTGTTTATAGCGGGTCCACCGAACCGGGCGTTATTCATTGGTGGAGAGGGACTTGGTTTTGGTTGGGCTTGCCTGATCCATGCCTTCCTGGAGATGTCCGTAGAAGGCTTTTGTGAAGGATTCAGCATTTTGGGATGTGGTTTCCATTAACCCAGTAGGCTTAAAGGATATCATTTCTGACTTAAGGAGCGCAAAGTCAGCTTTTGAAAAGTTTTTCACTGTAGTCTTTTGTTCTGGGGGTGGGGTGGGATATGTACATCCAACGTGATCAGTTTATGATCAGATCTTACTAGTGAGGGGTTTATATCCGGTGGAGCATTTGGACCCCATGTTTGTGATAATCAGGTCAAGTATATTATCTCTCCTCGTAGGAGAGGTGACCAGTTGCTCCATAGCATTTGAGTTTATGAATTCCAGGAATCTTTGGGCCAGGGTGTTAGGGCTAGAATAGTGGGCCCAGTCTATGTTGGGGTAATTGAAGTCACCCAATATGATGGTGTTTGGTGTGACATTCATATCCTCCAGTGTTTTCAGGAATGCTTGATGGGATTCCTGGGATTGGGAGGGTGTTCTATAACATGCGACCAGTTGTATGGCAGTTTTGCCTATGGTGAGTAAAACTTGTATGGTTTCTGATGCTTCATGAGTAGCCACCAATCGAGAGGTGTAGGTGTCCTTTATGAAAATGGACACTCCCTCCTTTGTGGTTCGGCCTGGAACTTGAGGCCAAACGCATGATATGAGGTATAGCCTGGTAGCGCTGGAGTGCTCTCAGGAGCCTTGAACCAGGTTTCAGTTACTGCACAGACATCGATGTTCTCCATACTGAGAAGTGCTTCGAGTGCCTGCATCTTGAGATTTAGACTTCTGGCGTTGAGCAGCATTACCCTTAATTTCTTTCCATTTTTGTTTTTTATGGAGGTTGATTTGTCCTTTGAGCATTGCCTAAAAAAGGCACTATGGGGTGGCAAGAGCCTTGGCCAGTATCCGGAAGCCCAGTGGTGACAGGTGCAAGCCATCCCTTGCGGCAACGTGGCTTGTCCAGCATATCATCCCAGGCTGACAGACATTGGATCCCCTAGAATGACACCAGTGATTAAGCCAATTGTTAAAACTGATCATTTTGTCTTTGTACTGAGGCATCATTCTTGGCGAAGGCAGGATGCTGCTCAGGGTCAGGGTCATACCAGTCTGGGCTACATAATCGGAGAGCTCCTCAATGTCTCTTTTCATGTAGTCCAGGGAGGTACGTCTCAGGTCATTCACACCCGCATGGACAATGACTGAATCATATTTGTACTTGCTTTGGAGTGACCTGAGTGCGTGTGTAATGTGGCGGATCCTAGCCCCGATAGGCAGCTCACCGTTACCCTCTCCTTATTCAGCCTGGTAAGTGGAACATCGGTGTGTCTGACTATAGAGTCACCTATTACTAATGTCTCTGGCATAGTATTTTGCCTTAGGGGCTGTGATTGTGTGACACACCTGTTGCTTGAGGTATGTGCTGTAGGTGTTGTGTTTTGTGGGGTGTATTTCTGGGTGTCTGCTTTGGAGGCCTCTGTTGTTTTGGTAAGTTTTTACAAGAGCCTCCGAGTATGTCTTTGTGTTTTTATGTGTTTGGTTTGAATTGGTGGTGGTTATATGTGTGACTGGTTTTGCTTTGGGTGTGGGTACCATCTCTTCCTGACTGGTCTTGCCAGTCCTGAGTTGAGAGAGTTCAGCCTCCAGTCTGGCTATATAGTTGCATCTCTCACAAGTATATGTGTTAGTAGGAAGGAGGAGAGGGTTGTCTGTGTACATGAGACAATTGTAACATTGTCTTAAGATTCCCAGATTAACCAGCTGAACAAGAGAGGATGCTAGTGGTCTACCACTCGACATACTAGAATATTATAAGGAGTGTTGTGCCTTTAAGGGAAGTGGGTATTCACAGGGGTAGTGGATGCCTGTGGTGCTTACTTTAGGGTAAGAGTGCTTGGTTTTATTATGAGTGCTTGCTAAGGATAGAAGTTCAAAGACAAGTGCTAATATATACAGCTAGATAGACTGAGTAGAGCTTCTAAGGGAAAAATTGAAGAGCAGACTTGGCGGAGCCAGAAAAAGTTAAAACCTGTATAGAATAGTTTACACCTGTATAACCGCTGTTGCGCTAGGCGCCCGACCGCACAAAAGCGCGCAAAACGCCCTGAGGCGGATTTTTATACAGGGAACTTGAAAAGAGCTGGAAATGGTCCAAGGCAACCAATGAATTACAGCTCAAGTGCTGAGATCACTTCCCCCAGGGACAGATAGGCTGCTCAAGGCTCCCCACTCCCACTGGTGAGCTCAGAAACTTCCTTCTGTCCAAGTAAGGCAATGGCCAACACAGGAACTACACACAGCCCAGAATACAGCAAAGCCTGTATACTGGTCTTAACTAGTCGAGCAAAGGCGGGAAAACAAGGAGTATTTTTTTTGTTTTTGTTTTTAGAAAAGAACACAGAAATGCAGTTAGGCAAACAGTAAAATCGATTAACACAGGCTAGCACACTTTAGTGAGCAGCCTCAGCAATTAAATTAGCAAAAAAACAGTAATATTCGACCAGAGTCGACCAAAATGCTACTTTTAAGTGCAGATACTTTAGAATACAGCAGAAAAACACAAAACAGTTGTATCTTATTAAATGAAAGCCAGAGAGGACAATGCAGATAAAAAGCCAAAAAGTACTTAAATCAGGAAAGTGGTCGCTTCTTTCAGTTCTCTGTAGCCAGGACCCCTCTGCAGGACCACGTGGAGCTCTGCTTGGGTATATAGCCAAAAAAAACGCCCTGAGGCGGATTTTTATACAGGGAACTTGAAAAGAGCTGGAAATGGTCCAAGGCAACCAATGAATTACAGCTCAAGTGCTGAGATCACTTCCCCCAGGGACAGATAGGCTGCTCAAGGCTCCCCACTCCCACTGGTGAGCTCAGAAACTTCCTTCTGTCCAAGTAAGGCAATGGCCAACACAGGAACTACACACAGCCCAGAATACAGCAAAGCCTGTATACTGGTCTTAACTAGTCGAGCAAAGGCGGAAAACAAGGAGTATTTTTTTTGTTTTTGTTTTTAGAAAAGAACACAGAAATGCAGTTAGGCAAACAGTAAAATCGATTAACACAGGCTAGCACACTTTAGTGAGCAGCCTCAGCAATTAAATTAGCAAAAACAGTAATATTCGACCAGAGTCGACCAAAATGCTACTTTTAAGTGCAGATACTTTAGAATACAGCAGAAAAACACAAAAACAGTTGTATCTTATTAAATGAAAGCCAGAGAGGACAATGCAGATAAAAAGCCAAAAGTACTTAAATCAGGAAAGTGGTCGCTTCTTTCAGTTCTCTGTAGCCAGGACCCCTCTGCAGGACCACGTGGAGCTCTGCTTGGGTATATAGCCAAAAAAAACCGCCCTGAGGCGGATTTTTATACAGGGAACTTGAAAAGAGCTGGAAATGGTCCAAGGCAACCAATGAATTACAGCTCAAGTGCTGAGATCACTTCCCCCAGGGACAGATAGGCTGCTCAAGGCTCCCCACTCCCACTGGTGAGCTCAGAAACTTCCTTCTGTCCAAGTAAGGCAATGGCCAACACAGGAACTACACACAGCCCAGAATACAGCAAAGCCTGTATACTGGTCTTAACTAGTCGAGCAAAGGCGGGAAAACAAGGAGTATTTTTTTTTGTTTTTGTTTTTAGAAAAGAACACAGAAATGCAGTTAGGCAAACAGTAAAATCGATTAACACAGGCTAGCACACTTTAGTGAGCAGCCTCAGCAATTAAATTAGCAAAAAACAGTAATATTCGACCAGAGTCGACCAAAATGCTACTTTTAAGTGCAGATACTTTAGAATACAGCAGAAAAACACAAAAACAGTTGTATCTTATTAAATGAAAGCCAGAGAAGACAATGCAGATAAAAAAAGCCAAAAAGTACTTAAATCAGGAAAGTGGTCGCTTCTTTCAGTTCTCTGTAGCCAGGACCCCTCTGCAGGACCACGTGGAGCTCTGCTTGGGTATATAGCCAAAAAACATGCCCTGAGGCGGATTTTTATACAGGGAGCTTGAAAAGAGCTGGAAATGGTCCAAGGCAACCAATGAATTACAGCTCAAGTGCTGAGATCACTTCCCCCAGGGACAGATAGGCTGCTCAAGGCTCCCCACTCCCACTGGTGAGCTCAGAAACTTCCTTCTGTCCAAGTAAGGCAATGGCCAACACAGGAACTACACACAGCCCAGAATACAGCAAAGCCTGTATACTGGTCTTAACTAGTCGAGCAAAGGCGGGAAAACAAGGAGTATTTTTTTTGTTTTTGTTTTTAGAAAAGAACACAGAAATGCAGTTAGGCAAACAGTAAAATCGATTAACACAGGCTAGCACACTTTAGTGAGCAGCCTCAGCAATTAAATTAGCAAAAAACAGTAATATTCGATCAGAGTCGACCAAAATGCTACTTTTAAGTGCAGATACTTTAGAATACAGCAGAAAAACACAAAAACAGTTGTATCTTATTAAATGAAAGCCAGAGAGGACAATGCAGATAAAAAAAGCCAAAAAGTACTTAAATCAGGAAAGTGGTCGCTTCTTTCAGTTCTCTGTAGCCAGGACCCCTCTGCAGGACCACGTGGAGCTCTGCTTGGGTATATAGCCAAAAAAAAATGCCCTGAGGCGGATTTTTATACAGGGAACTTGAAAAGAGCTGGAAATGGTCCAAGGCAACCAATGAATTACAGCTCAAGTGCTGAGATCACTTCCCCCAGGGACAGATAGGCTGCTCAAGGCTCCCCACTCCCACTGGTGAGCTCAGAAACTTCCTTCTGTCCAAGTAAGGCAATGGCCAACACAGGAACTACACACAGCCCAGAATACAGCAAAGCCTGTATACTGGTCTTAACTAGTCGAGCAAAGGCGGGAAAACAAGGAGTATTTTTGATTTTTGTTTGTGTTTTTAGAAAAGAACACAGAAATGCAGTTAGGCAAACAGTAAAATCGATTAACACAGGCTAGCACACTTTAGTGAGCAGCCTCAGCAATTAAATTAGCAAAAAACAGTAATATTCGACCAGAGTCGACCAAAATGCTACTTTTAAGTGCAGATACTTTAGAATACAGCAGAAAAACACAAAAACAGTTGTATCTTATTAAATGAAAGCCAGAGAGGACAATGCAGATAAAAAAAGCCAAAAAGTACTTAAATCAGGAAAGTGGTCGCTTCTTTCAGTTCTCTGTAGCCAGGACCCCTCTGCAGGACCACGTGGAGCTCTGCTTGGGTATATGGATGATTAAGTCATTATATAATAGTTTCTGACATATTTGCACAGATGTGATATTTATGCATATCTGCATATTTTATTGCAAAAAGAAACTTGACCATCAGAAAGGCTTTAGCAGTTGGCACCGTATTGCATTACTTATGAGATGCCTACAGACACTGTGATTGTAAAGTAAATGGTGAAATCATAAAATGGAACATTGTTGAAAACCTTGGGACAGTGATATACAACACTTTACTCTTATGAGCATTGTGAACCAGCTAAAGTCAGTGAATAACATTCTGCAGCTTACTTAGTCCTAAAGAGCATGTATAGTCAGGGAAATTATTGGAACACTTCATAGCCCACTCATCTTACCCAGTGATCATCATTCACATTGCCTTAATGGCGTATGGGTTTTGTGCCTGCACAAACCTGTACTGGCAGCTGTATGGAGCTCAGAACCCCCCCCCCCTTTTGACTCTCTGTGACAGTAGATTGTCTAAGCCCTCCCCCCATCAGGGGAAGCCTAACTCCAGGAGCGACAGGAAGTCTCTTGTTCAGCCTTTTAGTGCCAGCTGTAGGAATTACACTGAATCTCCTCAGCAGCCCTTATTAGTAGATCACAGCTTCCAGAATCAGATAAGATACAGTTAGAAATTTCCCTTCCTGTATATTATATATTTTGATGTATTTCTGTTTTATTAAAAAATATGTGCGTATTAAATTTTTATTTTAATATACTTGCTATTTTCTACTGCAGTTAACTCCTCTTGGAATTCTAACTTGCTACTATGTTGTTTGCATACTTATTACTGGTTTTAAAGTGTTTATTGACAGATACTGGGATTCTGAAATTCTGTGGTGTCATTTGAATACTAGGGACTGTCTCATGCATGTAGAACTGCAATGTAATCACACCTGTTGTTTCTATTTATCTATTCATTTTGAAGTTTTGACAGGAAAATATTGCATATTTTCACTTTTTTCTTCATTTATTCAATGTTTACTACTGATTTAACACTGTTGTAGCTGTTTTTATTGTTAAATCACAGTTTTATTGCAAGTTACTTTGTGTGTGTGTGTGTGTGTGTGTGTGTGTGTGTGTGTGTGTGTGTGTGTGTGTGTGTGTGTGTGTGAATGAACAACAGTGTACACCTGCAAGCTGTCCCCTTCATACACTTGGGGGGGACTCAAAACACATTTTTTAAACATCAGACTCCCTTTACGTAAAGCAGATGCACATTTTGATCTCCTTATATATTCAGGATTAATACTTCATGCATGAGGCAGTTTTTTTGCCATACATGCATTATCACATGTAATGTACAGGTGGTAGCATGTGAACATTGACTTCAGGTGTTAACTGCGAGTATGCAGCAGGCTTGGTGGTCACCTGATTATGTCAGGAGAAGGTAATGAGGTTTGCAAGCATTCAACATAAATGAACTCCATTTTACTCAGATCCTGTGGTATCGCATCATACTTAGGAGTGGCTTTGTGATTTACTGTCAGTGTAACATTGCAAGAATTGGAGTCTTTCTGCTAAGTCACCCCATTCATTTTTGAATCCCACACCTTAAAAAAGATGACAGCAGAGTTTTGTGAACAAGAAATTTGTTCAGCTGCTTTCTGAACAAGAAATTTGTTCAGCATAACCTTATATTCAAAATGAGTTGTTTGTCCTGTGATTATGCTATTAGTTTTGTAAACATGAAGAAAATTCAGTTTTCTCATTTTGAACCTCTGGATGTGAATAATTAAAAAAAGTAGTAAGGCATTACAGTATGCAAGATATGTCAGATAAAAAGCCTCCAAGATGAATGATACTTCACCTGTATAAATATTTAATTAAGACTTTTTATGACTGATTTTTTTTATTGGGAGCACTACATTTCATATTTCAAAGTCTTTGAGATGGAATTTATCTGAACTGATTTACTCATCTCTAGTTAGAAGAATTTATATATAAGTAAAGGGGTGTGGGAAGGTCAGAGGGGTGCCAGACATTGCTACCCTAGTGGTTGAATCTGTTATTGTCGATCACTAGTGTGCGATTCTGGGGATACTGCACTAGAGATCAAGTTGCACCTTTTCCCTGAGATAGTGCATTGTACTGGTTGCAATACAAAAGTTGCAGAGCCCAAATGACAATGCATGAGCCTCACCTCCTGCAGGAAAGCTTTTATATTTGATTTCTTTATTTCAAATGTGTTTCTTGTTTAAAAATTTCCAGGGATTTGTCATCGCAATTTTGTGAGACAGTCACAGATTTACTGATCTTTCATTAAAAAGCTAGGTTAGGGTGCAGCCCTCCCCCAAAGTGGTACAGTTTCAAAAGGGGTCACATTTTGCTGATTTGTGGTTATATGGAGCTGTCTTTCTTCCTTTTTTATTATCAGAGAAAGCATTGACAATGAAAATGTCATATATTTTGCACTTACTCCTTCAACAAATGTTTTTTATTTCCTCAGTGCTATTTCTAACGTACCACTTAAATTGTAAATGCAGTGGTGGCCATCTAAATATCAGAAATACGTTTTTATCATGCAGTTTCACCTTGAGCTCTCACTTTTGGCTTTGTCTGTACATGAATTTACAAGACCATCTGAACTCCTGGGAAGTTTTTTTGAAATTTGTATGGGCCTTGTTACATTTCCTAATATATACACGTTTGGTGCATTTTATTCTTGGACATCTTTGGTAGGTTGTTTGCTATTACTGAATTAGTATTATAGCTTTTAATCAAGGTCATTATTAATTTGTGTTTTTGTGCCTTTTTATATTGCTAATGTATAAGAAAAAAATCTAAATATTTTAGAAAAGTGAATGTTACTTTCCATTTGTTATAATAATACTTCATTACATTTACTCTTGAATTATAGAGTTCAAGAATTATGCAATGCATTAGTATGCTGCATATTTATTAAAAAAAAATTGCAGTTCAATAAAAAGTGATGTAATACATATTACAAAATGTGGTAGTGTAATAAGTATGACAATTAAATGCATTAAAATTAGTTTCTAGTCCGATAAAAAATGAAGCGTTAAAATGCAATCACATTTTCTTTCCAATAAAAGGTACATAAATGTGTACATATTTATTTTGTCACCTTTATCTGGCTGAGATATGCATTCTTATGTTAAAAAGAGGTTCATCCATGTGTCCTTGGTATACAGTAACATTACTCCTTGGTAATAATGAACAGTAATTGTTGCATAATAGTAAGCTAAAATGAGTTTCCTATTTACCTTTACTGAGAGGTCAGCTCTGAGATGTTTCTTCTGATCTGCTTTCAGCTGGAGGCTTATATATCTAGAAAAATTGATTGGCTATGAGAAAATAATTCTACTATATATTTTCAATGTTTTGAGACATATTGATTTTTGTCTTACTTTTCTGTATTAGGTCTGTGATTTGTCCTTCAGTCTGAAGAAGATGCTGATTCGGCATAAGCTGACTCATAACCCGAACCGCCCTATGGCAGAATGCCAGCTTTGTCACAAGAAATTTACAAGAAATGATTACCTGAAAGTGCACATGGAAAACGTACATGGGGAGACCGAGAGCTGAAAATTGTAACTAGGGCGACACTGCTCCTGCACCTTCAGTTTTGTCAAATATTAATCCCAGCTTTGTACGTTTTTCATGAGCTAGAAAATATCTGTGAAAAAAAATCTGTGTTATTTAGAATTCTGTACTTGTCTTCATTATGATTGTGCTGTAGCAGTGCTAAGTAGAAGGAACTCAGGATACATTCTGAAGTCTTTATTTGAGTCCATAATTTATGTCTGTATCTGCTGTATGTCATCGACTAATACACTATAGAATGCATATGCAAGATAGCTCATTTTATAGTATTCTTGCTTTTGTTTCTGTATAGTTTGTTGCTTCACAGGTCTAATTAACTATTAATGTAATAAATACTAAAAACATTTTATTTGTCCAGTGTAAGGTCTTTCATTCTTTGTGGCAGACGTTTTCCATACTACTTTTGAAATGTGTGATTAAATAAAAATGTACCCAGCATGCAGTTGTATTGTAGTTAAAAGTGAAATTCCACCTCCAAACAATTGTTTCAGGCCTTACAGGACTTGCTTTAGTACTGTACAGTCTTAAAAGATTTGCAAGGTGCTTATTTGCAGTTCATTCATGTTTCAGGCTAATTCATAAAGCCTGATTTATATGTATACAGTCTTCAAAAATTTGTTGAAGTATTTAGTTGCAGTTCAGTTCAAACCCTGACCTGGCTTCTCATATGACCTATCTGACCTATCTTTTGAGGTTCTGTAGTATTTATCTAAGAATTTCCTTCAGCCAGACAAATTTTGAATTGACATAGTAACCTGTATGGGTGGGAGTGGGGGGTGTTACATTTCTTATAACTGTATCCTAGAATTCCATTATTGTGACTAACAGGATAAACTAGAGGAGGTTGCAATGTTTCTAAATGTTTAACTGTGGCTGTTTTTCTTTCTGGTCATAAATAGTTTAGTGTTGTCAATGCACTTAGTGTGAATTACTATCAACCACATCTGCAGTTCAAGATAAGCACTGATCTAATATAGTGTCAAGTATTTTGTAGATGAAACTGCATTTAACTACCAGAAAAGGCACATTCAGAATACAAGGTCTTTCAATATTTATTCTGGGATACATAATGTTCTTTTATATCTAGAAGGGAAGTGCAATCAAAATGTTTAGTTTTGCAGAGTACACATTGTCAGGGTTAAAGTTTCCAAAACAATTAAATGTATTTTGTAAAGAGCTTAACAAATATGAGTAAGTAGGGATATTGTAGAATCTGTCATAGGTGGAACTTCCAAAAGTGTTCAGATTTTAAATGTCCATTAAAGTTATATTTCATAGTTATTCAAATACCTATAAAACTATGCATAATAAAATTTACAAAACAAATGCAGACAGTCCATTTCATTCTAGGTCTTGAACGGTGATGTTACTTCTTGATGGAAATGGCCAGAATAATAATTTACATGCCTGCTGTTTTTTTTTTTTTGCTTTCCCAAAAGGACCTCGCCCAGTGGCTCTCCTGCCTTTACTCATCTCTTCTATTTGTTTATGCAGAATGGCAGCTGTGTAGCTGTGTAATTCCTGGGCTAATCAAGAGCCCTACATCCAATTTGTTCCTGCCCAGGAATCCCTATGAGCTCTCCATTCTTTGGCAAGAGCCAGCTGGTAAAGAGCAGGCCACCTTTCTGGTCCTGGAAACAGCTTACCGTCTCCCATTGGGAGTAGCCACACCCCCTTGGTTACTCCTCTGAGATTGCAGAAGCTGACTCCTAAGGGGAAGTGTCCCTCTACATGCTTATTGCCCCCTTGTCTGCATTGTGTGAATGTGCTAATGGCAGCGCAGGCTGTCTAGGTGAATACCTAGTGCTCCTGCTAGGTGTCATTAGTGTAGCGAGCCCGTGCTTCTTCCTCCACTAAGATGGTTGAATTGTCTGTCACTCACTCACTCCTATCCTCCCTGACTTGCTTCTACAAACACTTCAGCAGCTGAATTGAACTTGGGTCATTTGTGGCATATTTTGGGCTTTCTGCCTGTACACCATGGAGGTGGTTTTGTTCATTTTCTGCTCTTAATTAATTAAAAGCCAAGTGTCAGGCAAAATTAATTTGCGTTTTTATTTCCTGTTTTATGCTTTCATGTATTTCATTGGCTGTTGAACTACTTTTGTTTTTCTAAACATTTTTGATTTATACTTAAGCACATTTCTGTCTTTCACTGTTATTGTAGGGTCCTGTTAAAGGTGTTCATGTGCTAGTAGCCTGCGACACACCTGCTTGCTGCCACTTGTTCAAAAAAGTAAAAGTTCAAACTCCCAGTAGCCTTTTATATAGCCCTCCCAAGATCTGACTCTATAAAACTATATAGCATACTTACCAAAACCTAAACTCTAACCCCAAAACTCCTACCCAGTTCGCAAACTGAGTCCTTGCTTCCTTACCCTAAACCTGTACTCTTCCTCCCTAACCTTAACGTCCACATTCACTCTGTAAACCTAAACCTCAAACTACCCACCCTAAACCTACTTTGCTTGATTGGTCGCTAACCCTAAAACTCCCCTCCTGCTCCATAAAACTAAATCTCTCTTCCTGCACCCAAACCTTAAAATCCTACTCCCGCCTGCTTGATCAAACTCGTATTTGAGTTTCAGTGTGAGCAGCAGCCTACCTGAGCATGAGTCTCTGGCTTTGTGAATGTGGTTTTTGAGCACTAGTGACATGAGTGCCTGTAGTGAATCCATTATTGTGGTATAAATGTTTATAGCGGTGATTATCTCTGTTTTACCTTTGGTTTAAAGGGTCATTTTTAAGCCTATTCATTCTATCACAGTCAACAAAAACAAATAAATAAAATAATATATTAATTAATTTAAGAGAAGTGATTTTCAGATTATTGTTTAGCTTAACCAGCCATCTAGGCATGATTTCAAAATTATTTTAATCCCAAGAAGGATGGTTTATTTTCTTTATTCTTTCCCAAACTGACTGGAAGTGAATACATAGCTTGTGCTCTTTATTTTAAGTATCACATTTACTTGTTTTTTTACTTTTTTGGGATTTGTGAGTTAAGACATGGCTGTTTTTAAAACTGTGCACTTTGTGGGTCTATCCTTCAGACTACCATGCTTTCTCAGTGCTTACCTGTAAATTTTTACAATAGTTAATAATTTTCCCATTCCATTTAAGAATATATTCATATATCTCTCATCATAACATATAATTAGTTTTATACTGGCAAAAATGAAACCTACAGACAGTAAGATAATATGTTCTGTTACCACATGTGGGTCTGAAAGTTTAGAATATACAGCTGTAGAACTGCAAAGAACTTGGAGTATCTATGAATCAGACCACCTCATTAATACATTAATTGTAGTGGCATCTCTGTCTTACACACACACACACATGCACATATACACACATTTTATGCCTGACAGTGTTTGGCTTGTCACATTGGCTGTTTATGCCTTATGTGTGAAGTGTGTGAGTTCACTCTTCCACTTGGGGTTTTGGGTGCTCCAGTTTGCTCCCAAATCCCTTAACCTTTTGCAGGTTGCCAGTATATGCATTGTGTGTGTGTGTGTGTGTGTGTGTGTGTGTGTGTGTGTGTGTGTGTGTGTGTGTGTGTCTTAATAACACCTCACCTTATTAATATATGCTAACCCAAAACCTAAACAAAGCTTTACATCTTACCTTAGAGATAATAGAGATCATTGCTTTATCCCAGTAAACAAATACAAACAAAATAAATAAAATAACATCTACTGCTACTACAGAAGATACTCAGGCATACACCACATACATTAGCATACATCCAGAATACTACATCTGTCCCTTTAGCTGTCCCTTACTCTACCTCTATCCTGCAAACATTCTTGCATGTGTGCTCACACACACACACACACACACACACACACACATATATATATTTATATATATATATATATATATATATATATATATATATATAGTTATATATTACAAAGACATGCATCTGGAGTGTTTCTCCCCAGGCTTCTGCTGAATATTGGCTTTGTTCCAAGTCAGACCTTCCCAGTTAACAAATGTTAAATAAATAAATAAATAAATATATATATATATATATATATATATATATATATATATATATACACACACACACACACACACACACACACACACACACACACACACACATACATGTATATGTGTGTGTGTGTGTGTATATATATTTATATATATATATATATATATATATATATATATATATATATATATATATATATAAAATATATATTTATATACATGCACACAAACACATAACACATACACATATGTCTCAACATAGACAGACACACACACACACACACACTTATTTATATATATGTTCAAATAACCAAAAAGCACAGACAACATTGTAGACTGATTCAACCTGTGCTGACCTGTTTTTATAACAGACTTCTTGTCTGTATGAAACATCACAGTCCGGTCTCTGATCATAGCCAGGGCATTACATGTTTGAGAAATGGATCTCAAGAAATTCACCTCAGGAGTAGAGTACATTTTGGGAACACATAAGTATTTGTTATGGTCAGTGACTAATGCTAGCTTGTAATACATAGAGCTTTACATGCTGCATCTACTACAAGTTACAGAGAGCGAGATAGAGAAAGACAGCAAAGAAACTAGGAGTGTAAAACTGTACTACAGCTATGAAAACTATAACGCAGTACTGTGTCAAAGATAGTGGCAAGAAAAAAAAGCTCCCTATTGAATTGTTGTCTCTCTAAATGCTGAGTGCTGAAAAGCCAAAAAAAAAAAAAACACTTAAAATCTAGAGAAGAGTGAATTTCAAAATTCACTCTCCTTAAAACGTTCCCCCTGCACCCTCCCATGTTGGGGGACCCCCTGAACTAATATATACTAACTCCAAGATTTCCACACCGCAGAGAAGAAGGAATATTCAGAGAAATGACATCTTGGACTTATTATAAGTATGTTCTTTCAGCCATTCAGTCTCCTCACTTTGGGACTCAATCTAGCTGGTCCATACATTTCAAATGGTTACTGAACAGGATGAACATGATTTTGTAACACCTTTAAAAGTTGTAATACACACAGTAAAGAAGTGTCGCATCCTGAAGTGTATCACATCTTTTATATCTGTTTGAGGTTTTGGATGCTATTCTTTGGTGGCCCCAGTTTATGGTCTAGTGTGAGACCAGAGCTTAACAATGTTGAAAGGTGTTTAACAAAGTTTGTTAAGTACCTTTCTTACATCAGAATGATGTGTAACACATTTGATCTGATGTTATCCATGTCACTATTCCTCACTCTTAGGTCTTGGATCCGACATCGGATCTGAACCAGCAACTCTTTAGACAGCTTCTAAACTCAAATCCCTCCCACTCCCATGATCCCCTTCTGCCCCCTAACCCCCCCAAAATCTCATTTACTGTGCTTAGCTACAGATGCAGATTTCTTGGCTCAAGTTTCTGTGTGGGATAAGTAGCTATTTTCTCAAATTTTTTTCAGTTTCTTGTCTGTAATAGTTCTTGTTACTGAGTAGTGTAGTGTTAGCTAGAGTTAGTTTACTCCCTCCCCTCCCATCCGTACTTTAGTGAGTTCTGTTTGTGTGTTTTGGTGCACTTTTTATAGTGGCAGTTATCTTTTAGTTATTTTATCTTTAGTGTTTGTTGTGTGTATAGTAGTTCTGGTTATTCAGTAATGGTGTGTGTTGATCGGTTGGTTATTCTGGGTGCTGACTTATGCTTGTTCTTTACTGGTTCTGTTATTCTGCATGGCCCCTTGGCTGTAAGTCTTTTCTCATGTCTGACAAGCCAGCTGGCTTTAAAAGATGCTGCTCATGCAGTCAGAAGATGCCTGTTTTATTGTTTGGGCACTGACCATCTGTAGGTTGAATGTGACTTTTGTGCCACATTCAACCCCAGGGCTTTGTTTGAGCACGGAAACAAACTTCTTTTAAAAGGAGTAGCTCATGGGGGTCTGTTGACTCAGTTCCCTGCCAAGCCTGGACCCTCTGACCCCAAAAGGAAGGCCCCTCCTCCTCTGGAGTTCTCCTCCTCTAAAAAGATGAGGCCATCAGATCCTAGTGCCTTGAATCCAACCCCAGCCTCGACTCAGTCGGATCCGACAACCTCAGATCCTAAGATCTGCCAGTCTCATAGATCCAGGGCTTCCACTCCAAAGCCCTCAGATCTGAGGTCACAGGAATCCACTCCCAGATCCAAGGTCTCCGGTACAAGGTCTTCAGATCTGGTCAGTTCTGGACCAGCCATGGATCCGGCTTCCTCGGATATGAAGCATATGGGATCCAAGTGTTCTGATCCTACCTTGTCTTTGGATCTGAGGAGGTCAGATCCGGGTTCAGTGTTGGATCCCACGATTGTTATTGACGATTCCCCCTCAGGTTCTGGCTTGGGGCAGTCCCCTTCCATCTCCAAGCACAAAAGTAATTCTTTAGAGGGATGGTCCTAGGGATCTTGACACACATTCCTGGCTATGTCCTCCACCTCCTCTAGGTCCTCCAGGAGTTTACTCCCTTCTGATATGGACAGGATGATGAGGACTTTCTCAAGGCTCAGATTGAGTTGGGGCTTCTTGCTTCCCCTGCCCATCCAGCTAGGGGGCCATCTCCCACCCCCTCATTGACTTCTCTTCATCTGAACAGGTTGGTTTTAGACTTCCTGGCCCTGGATCACATGGGGAGGGGGAGGGGATCTCTGGGGACCTTTCTGTCCCTGCCCCATCTGAGTTCCTGACTTCTGCTCAGCCTCTTCCTGGGCAGGTGGAGTCCCGGGCCCGGGCTGTCACCCCGGAGTCCTTGCGTGGCCGTTCTGGACCTATTTTCTTTGACTGGTCCTTTCCTCTTGTTGCTTCGGCCCTTGAAAGCCAGGGCTGGTACTATCCAGAGACCTGGAGGTTTTGGCCTACTCTGGTCCTTCTCCCCAAGTGGGCTTTCCCGCTGGGAGTGTGGAAAGGGCATTGTCCAGCCCTTCTGATTTCCGGGTCATAGAGGGGACCTTTACCTTCCAGAGAGTTTCCTCCCCAGCCTTTCAGGGACCATCCCAGCCCCTCCAAGCAGACCCCACTCATCCTGTCCCAGGTCAGCCGTCTTGAGCTAGCCTTCATGTGGGAGCTACCACACTCAGGGTCCCCCTGTCTTCTGAATCCTCCCCTGAGCCACCCCTGGAGGAGGTTCATCAAAAGAGATTGTGTAAAAGGAGAGACTTGCACTCCCCTGCTAAGTCACTTACCAAAAATAAAGACCTTGATGAACTGGTCCCCCAGATCTCTGCCTGAGGATGTCTCCTTTGGTGCTTAACTACCTGGAACATTTCATCTGACTACAAAGGGACCTGGTCAAGGAGCTTATCACATCCTTTTCTGAGATACTGCATCCTGGGAAACTAAGTAAGTTGTCCCCTAAACTATCCACACTTTCTTCCTTTCTTAATTCATCAATGAGCATGATTGCCAATGCTACAGAAGGGGCTTCTCAAGCGGCCAGCAGAGGCATCACTATTCGGCATCACGCCTGGCTGCATCTTTGCAGATTTGCAGAGTTCATTAAGGCATCTTTCACCATTGCCCCCTTCAATGGTTCTACCCTGTTTGGCCCTTCGGGCAAAGAGACCTTGACCCGCAGTGAGCAGAAAGGCAAGACCTTGTCAGCTGTGGGAATCAGGTTTTCCACCCTTCAATGGTCTTTTTCCAAGATGCAGCGAGGATCCAGGAAAATGCGGTTTCGCAAGTCACAGTCTGCCTTCCAGGATGCTCAGGATGAGCCCTCCTGTAGAGGTCAGGGGAGAGGGTTCAACAGCAGATGCTGCCCCGGAGGCAGAGGGGTCCGCAAAATCAGGGCTCCAGGGAACCCTTCTCTGAGAAACCTCAACAGCACTCCTGAAGTGCTGCCTGACTGTCCTGTTCTGGAGGCAGCTGGGGTTGTTTGTCCTTGCAACCTTTGGCCTGGGCAAGTATTACAAAAGATTGTTGGGTGCTAAACATCATTTCCAAGCATTATTCTATTCCCTTTTCTCAGTCTCCTCTTCTGGTCAGGAGATACCTCCCCAGTGCACCACCCCATCAGGGGGATCTAGCTCAGGAAGAAGTTCTCAAGCTTTTTCAAAAGAGAGCCACCCAAGAGCCCCCCTCCCAGAACAATGAGAATCTGGAACTTCCAATTGCTTCTTTTTGGTGCCAAAGAAGATGGGGACCTGCATCCCATTCTGAACCTTAGGCGAGCTCAGTCTCTCTGTCAAGAAGTCCAACTTCCAGATGGTCACTGTCCAGTCCATTGTGCTTCTGTTGCTTAAGGATGATTGGATGTTCTCCGTAGATCTCCTGGATGCATACTATCGTACAAAAATAGACAGGCACTCCAGGAGACATCTCTGCTTTTGAGTAGGGGCCATTCACTACCAGTACAGCACTCTGCCCTTCGGTCTCATCACAGCCAACCGGCTGTTCACCAAGTGTGTGGCAGTGATCACAGCTCACCTGAGATTGCAGGAATTCCAGGTGTTTCCCTACCTCGACGATTGGCTCCTCATTTCTCCTACAAAGCATCGTCTGCCCACTGCCTTTCAGTACCTACTTCAGCTATTCAACCAGTTAGGCATTATAGTGAATCTCCCCAAAGCCAACCTGATTCCTTCCCAAAGTCTGGAATTCATCGGGATTCAGTTGGACAATGCGTCAGAAGTTGCAGCGCTCCTACTCCACTGGGTACACCTCATCAGATCTCACGTTCAGTGTCCTTGATCTGTCTAATCCCCAGACTCACCTAGTCCTCAGGGCTTTAGGGTCTATGAGGCAGCGATCTCTCTAGTGCCGTTAGCCAAGTTCTATATGAGGGTTCTGCAGTGGGCACTAGCGATTCAGTGGTCTTCCTTGGTTCTTCCTATGACAACTCCTATCCGCCTCACACTAGTGTGCAAGCGTCATCTCCTTTGGTGGATCCAGTCTCCTGACCTCCTAGCAGGCAGGCCATTCTCTCTCCTCCCCCCAGTGCAACAGTGACCACAGACACTTCCCTGTTGAGGTGAGGGGGGCATTTTCAGGGAAAGATGGTCCAAAGCATGTGTTCCAAAGCAGAGACCAAACTGCATATCAACATCCTGGAGATGAGGGCAGTTCTCCTCACATTGCAAGCCTTCCAGGACTGCCTTCCTCATGGTTCCATCACAGTTCACATGGACAACATGGCTGTTGTGTGGTAAATCAACAACTAAGGGGGCATATGTTCGTACCTGCTTTGTCGCAAGGTCATGAGGGTCTGGAATGGTTGGTGTCCCTTGGGCGCTTTCTCATTGCAATGCATATTTTTACTGGAGAGTCCATCATGCTGGTGGACAGACTCAGCAGGGCAATTCTGAGCCCTCACGAGTGGTCTCTGAATACTTCAGTGGTGAAAGAGATCTTCCTTCACTGGGGTCAGCTGAGCTACAATCTGTTTGCTTCCCCTCTGAACCACAAAGGCAGCCGGTATTTCGCCCTGATTCCTCCAAACGGGAAGTCCCCCAGGGATGCTCTGGTCCACATTTGGCCCCTGGGTCTCCTTTATGCATATCCTACCTTACCTCTCATTCCCAGCGTACTTCACAAAGCTCATTGCCTCAAGGTCACCTTGATCCTCATTGCCCCCTTATGACCTCTACAAATGCGGTTTCCCCTTCTTCGGTCTCAGTCGAAATGCCCCCCTTGGGACACTTCATCTGACAGCATGGTTTGTCTGCTTCCAGTAATCCTGAATTAGCCCAAGCTACCTTCTCCCATTAAGAAAATTATCCTGGCCTCTCAGAAAGCCTCCACTAGAAAGATCTACTCCAGTAAGTGGAAATGGTTTTCCATTTGGGCTAAGCAGTGCAGTCTCGATCCAGCTTCGGCTTCCATTTCAAATGTCTTGCTCTTCTTGTCTTTGCTGTTTCAGGATGGAGCTACCTACTCGACTATAAAAGTGCAGTTGACAGCTATTTCCAACATTCATGTTTGCGAGGAACCTGCCTTCTCCTGTCACTTTTGTAAAGCTTTTTTAAAAGGCGTTTTTCTGCTCCAGCCTCCTGTCAAGGATCCTTCCCCTCCTTGGGACCTTTCATTTTTGCTGCAATCCCTCACACAGAGTCCGTTCAAGCCTGCTGCCACATGTGATATCAAATTCTTGTCTTGGAAGATGGCTTTTCTAGTAGCTATAACTTCAGCCAAACGAGTTTCGGAACTGCAGATTCTTTCTATCAAACCACCTTTCATTCTTTTTCATAAAGACAGAGTGGCCCTTCGAACTAACCTTTCGTTCATGCCTAAACAATATCTAAACAATCTTACCTTGGTTTATTTACTGTGGTGTTGACTGGTAAGAGATGTTTTATTTGAATTTATGTTGTATTTGTTATCACTGTTTTTAACTGTTTATAGATAGGAAGGGATAGCTTGTTAACAAGACTTTTACTTTGATTCTTATTTTTGTGTTTTACCTCTAATTTCACTGTTGGTTGTTAGAAAGGGAGAGGTTTTAGACAGGCAAGATCTAGCCAACCCACGGGGATTAGACAGCTATAAATTCACACAGACTGCTGAGAGGAAAATCCTGAGCATATCTAAATAATCCTACCTTGGTTTGTGATTTATTGATTTTTACTGTTAAAAAGAGGTGCGGCTGCAAGTAATAGCAATGTAAAGGAATTACAACTTTTGTCTGGCTTGCAGAACTTGTGTGGTCAAAACAACTTTACTGTACTTAATTTTGTTATTTAATTGTATATTGCTGGTGTGATTTTTTTGTCATAGAAGTTGATTTAAGTTCTCTTTGAATTCTGTGGTTACTGATTTTGATTATTCTTTTCTTTTACAATATTTTATTCAATTGAAGCTGAATATGGATTCCTAAATCCACACATAAAAATGCTATTTAACCTTAGCCTTACTTCGGGATATGTACCTGAACAC
Source organism: Protopterus annectens (assembly GCF_019279795.1). Taxonomy (NCBI): domain Eukaryota; kingdom Metazoa; phylum Chordata; order Ceratodontiformes; family Protopteridae; genus Protopterus; species Protopterus annectens. Next base: position 1,539,274,581 of record NC_056737.1, read on the forward strand.
TGGCGTACAGCAACAGTGGTCCCACTCCACAAGGGGGGTGCCTCTACAGACCCTGGAAACTACCGCCCCATAAGCTTAACTAGCCTGGTCTGCAAAGCTATGGAAAGAATCATTATGGAACTCATAAACAGAGACATAGGGGACCTACAGACACTTGACCCCACCCAGTTCGGCTTTGTAAAGGGCAGATCCTGCCTTTTAAACCTGGTTGACTTTTTCGAAACAGTCACTAGAGCCATTGATGAGGGCAAAGCAGTCCATACAGCATACCTGGACTTGGCTAAGGCCTTCACACAATACCCCACTCAGGCATCATAGATAAGCTAAACAGCTTAAAAGTAAACCCTTATGTCACTAGATGGGTTGCAAACTGGCTAAAGGACAGAACCCATAAAGTTAAAATCGCTGGAGCAATGTCAGACTCAAAGCCAGTCACAAGTGGTGTCCCACAGGGATCTGTCCTGGGACCCCTCTTGTTCGGCATTTATTTCTCAGATGTTAAAGCAAACATGGGAGGGCTGTGGCTGACAAAGTTTGCAGATGACTGCAAACTAGGCGCCATAGTCGATACACCAGCAGACACACACATCCTACAAAAGGCCTCACTGAAACGACAACTGGTGCCGTAGTCACGGCCTTAAACTAAATGCCAAAAAATGTATAGTCATCCCTTTTGGAAAAAACAAAGTACCCACAAATTATCACATAGACAGCAACCCACTGAGTATGGAAAAACTAATCAGAGACCTAGGGACCCAAGTAGACAGCGACCTCTCATTTGACACCCACGTTGCCAAAGTGGTTAGAAAAATATTCTACCTTGCACACCTCATGAAGGGATTCACATCCAGATCCAAGGATGTCATTGTACCCCTTTATTCCTCCCTCATCAGACCCATGATTGAGTACAATGCCCCATTTGGCATGTACCTCACCCGGCATTTGCAACAGCTGGAGAGACCACAAAAGTACCTCACCAAAAGGATCAAGGGTCTCCAACATATGTCTTATTCTGCCAGACTAAAGAAACTTCAGCTCTATTCAGTAGCATACCGCCTGCTCAGAGGTGTTCTCTGCCTGACGTACAAGGCCATGTCCAATCAGGATCTGATGGACATGCTCCACCTCAAAAATCCAAATCCATCAGGACCACAAGAGCTAAAGACTTAAACCTCGGCACAAGTATGAATAGGACATGCTGGAGGGATAGATTCATAACCCAGAGGCTTCCCATGCTTTGGAACAGGATCCCAGTTCAGATAGGCAGAGCCCCTCACTGACTCTCTTCAAGAGAAATCTTGATGAGTGGATGGGCGATCGTAAGTTTACCCCAGGGGTCACATCTGTGTCACTGCTAGACAGGGGCACAGTAAACTAATTCTATTATATAAGGGGACCATCATTGTGTCACTACTAGACAGATGCACAGTATTCTAGATTTATTCTGTACATTTTTGTACCATTTCATGGGGTGGCAAAAGCCACATCACTATGGCTAGGCTTACAAATGCCCCAGGGCAGATAGCCTAGTACTATACTATGAAACTATAAACTATAAATGAGTATGCAATTAACAATTTGCTAATGCACAAATATCTTTTACAGTGTGATAAATGCTATGCATATTTAAAGGTAACAGCTGATAACACTGGTGAGCTGTGTTCCTCGTGTCAAAAGCTGGATGGTTTGCTTACCATTATTAGAAGTAAATCTAGACTTAATGATGATGATTGCACTTGTGCAATTGGCATGGCTTGGAGAACTGTTGTATCATATATCAATGACTGGACTGACGAGATAATGTTAGGCACAGAACAAACAGAACACATTAAGGAAATGATAATGATGCATCTGTTGTCTGCAAAAATCATTCAGCCCCTATGAAACAAGACGATGCCGCTGACAACTCTGGAATTCTGCATGCAAGTATTCAGCAATCTGAGGATCCAGTTTGTTTAGAAGGAAACGAAAAAGAAAGAAAGGAAGGAAGAAATTCACAACAAATAACGAAGAAAAGATACTGTTTAATGTCTGTAAAGGAAAAGGGCACTGCTATGTTATGTAACACACAGGTTACAGGGAATGATGATATTTTATATAAGAAAACCTTCAGTCTACAGAAAAAGGCATAATTTTTCCAACAGAGAAGGTAGAAAAACGAGGCAAGGGGCCGCTGAAAAGGAAGAAATCAAAATTGAATGTGGAAGGATTGAACAACATTATTGTAAGAAAGAAGAGAAAGACAGATGTTGACTACATGGCTCAAGCTGTGGATTTACAACACCAGCTGGATGAGACTTTAATATACAATGAAATCAGTGGGATTAATAAGACTAATGGTGATGAAGATCTGTCCTTCATAACAATTGATAGAGCAGATATTACTCTATTAGAAGCTGAAAATTCTTCAGATCTGGACAGCAAATATATTCTTGTAATTGGAGATTCATTTATTATAGGAACTGATACTTATATTTGCAGGAAAGATAATGAACATCGAATAGTGTTATGCTTGCCAGGAGCAAAAATAGAAGATGTGAGACAAGCCTTGGAATCCCTTAATGTAAGGAAGTACGGATCTGTTTTTATTCATGTTGGTACAACTGATGCCATCCACAAGGATTCTGTGACTGTTAGTAGGGAACTGATAGCCCTCTTAGATAGTATAGCTTGTACTGGTATTAGGATGTATTTTTCACAAACCACCTGTAGAAAGTATAGAAAGGTTACTGTGAATGAAAAGATTTTTTGAGTAAATAACTACATTAAAAAAATGTCTTGTTTTTGACAAACACTAGGCAGGATTTTTGCCAGGTCAAACATTTAACAGTTCACAGACAGCAACATTTGATGCATCTGTGATGGTTGTTAATGCTAGGAGTATTATTAATAAAGTTTTTTATTACTGGAAAATTAACTACGTTCCCAAAAGATTGATGTTATTGTTTGTGAAACATGGTTAAAGAGCAATGACTGGAAACCAGTTCTGTGAAGGTATAAATGTTTTTACTGTAGCAGACATTTGAACAAAAATCAGGTGGAGGTGTTATGATAGGGATTAAAGATAATTATGAGAGCTGTGATTATTACATGTTCAGTGATAATGCCAATACTATAGACTGTTTAATTGTGACAATAAAGACAACCCTGGAACATATAACAGTTCTTGGAGTGTACAGACCACCAAAGTCAAGGGCAGATAACCTAGAGAAATTCATACATTTCTTGGATGAAACACATAGGGCCGGATTCACGAAGGCTTGCACGGAGTCTAAGAGTAGTGTAAGACTCCATGCAGCCTTCGCGATCCAGGAACAGCCCAAAGTCCGTGTAAGAGTCAGCTAAACGCTCTTACACGGAGTGGGCGTGGATAAGCTAATCACCTCACTTGCAGCCGAATAGCATGCAAATGAGGCTGATTAGCGATCCAGGAAGCCCAGAACAGCCCGTGTAAGAGCCGTTTTAGCTGCAGAAATGTACTCAGTTGACAACTGAGTACGTTTCTGCAAACACGGCAATGGAGCCATGTCAGCTCCAAATAAAGGGTGCATATGTGACAGGCAGCATGCCAATGGCCAAATATGTGGCCATTGGCAAGGTAACCCGATGCAAATATATTAAAAATATACATTTTTTTTTCGGCGATTGCCGATGTTTAAACCCAGCGCAGCCCCGCACAAACTGGCTGCGCTGCATAGAACATAAAAACGAAGGTTTTAAACCTACAAATGTAGGTTTTATGCAATACATGGAATGTCAATGCAGAGACCAGCAGAGCAAAACCAACATGGCCACCGTGTAGTGGTTGCTAAGGGGGGAAGCTGAGTCTAAGAGATGTAACTAAGCATTAGTAGGCAATCTGATGCAAATGAGTGTAAGGATACTGAATTCCACTGTCACATAGCAAATGAGCACATTCTGAGTAGTGTAAGAGTTACATAAGGGGAGGAACAGAGTAGGAGATAGGTGACATCACAGGGGGGAATGGTAGAAAGAGATGCAGTTCATTGGAGGTTAGAGTTACATGACAGATGTCAGACAGATATCAAGGAAAGAGGTGTGCCACTAAGTAAACATGAGAAAGTCAAGAAATGGAAGGTGTACACTGTTGCCTACACCAGAGTTTCTTGCTGGATGTGTATGCGTGCGCGCCGCACGCGAGTAAGGCAGTGTGCGCGTGTAAGGCAGTGTGCGCTGCAAGGCAGACTGAGCATGTGGGAGCGTGTTGGGAGATGTTTAACACTGTTTGCGCGGGTGTGCACGCGTTTAAAACCGAATAAGCAGATTCTGAACTGTGTAAGTATGTGTGCGCGCGTGTAAGCCACTGTGAGCGTGTTTCTTCTGGTTTGCACACGGCTCCACCCTGAGGAAACAGAAAGGAAAAAGGAAGCAACAGATGTAGTAGGAAGTTAGCAGGGAATACTGCTGGAGCTAGCAGGTGAAAACAATTAGATGCAGGCAATTACACAGGCAGAATACTAGCCCAGCCCAGCACTTAAAACTCTGCAAACAGCAGTGCAGAATGTTTCTCTCAAGAGACACTGCAAGACAGGAGTTAAGTTATCAGAAGTGAAAACTGAAAAAGCTGAATGCAGAGCAGAAATGCTAGGGGCTGCCATAGCTGTCATAATGAGACATAGGCGACTTGCTGAGGGTGGTGACAATGCAGATGGTGCCAGACAACCCGCAGTGAGGAGACGGAGAAGAGTGTACAGGCCCAGGGTCACCTACCATGGGTTATATGAGCTGGAGATAGTAGAGCACTATAGAGTGGACAGAGACCTCCTGCAGCAAATAGTGGAGCTGTGCAGGCCACGCCTCACACACAGAACCAACAGAGGGGAACCCATCCCAGTGGAAACCAAGGTATGTGTTGGCTTAAGAATACTAGCAACAGGTACCTTCCAGAGACCAACTGGCGATATGATGGGGATATCACAGGCATCAGCTTCCAGGGTACTGCATCAGTTCCTGGATGCCATGTCAGCACATGTCGGTGATCATGTATATTTCCCCATTGCCCGTGAGGTATTGGCCAGCAATATGCGTCTCTTCCAGCAAATAGCGGAATACCCTGAGGTAGTGGGTGCAATAGACTGCACGCACATACGCATCAAAGCACCAGCCGGTGAGCGGGGTAGGGCATACATCAACCGCAAGGGCTTCCCCTCCATCAACTGCCAGGTCGTGTGTGATGCCCAGGGCATAATAATGAATGTGTGTGCTGGCTGTCCTGGGAGCTACCACGATTCCCACATCTGGCATTTGACGCAGCTGTACCAGACATTTGCCAATGGGGACATCCCGCACGGACACCTAGTGGGGATGCAGGTTATGCACTGGAGCCGTGGCTGATGACACCCATCAGAAACGCACACACACCTGAACAGGAACGCCATAATGAGGCACACGCACAAACACGTAATGTAATAGAGCGTGTGTTTGGGCTGCTCAAGTCACGGTTCCAGTGTCTGGACACATCTGGTGGAGCCTTGCAGTACACACCAACTACATGTACCCAAATTGTCATGGTATGTGCTATGCTACATAATATGATCTTGCGAAAACAGCTGCAGCAGGACCAGCATAGGGCTGGGCCAAACAGCCCCCCACCATTGCCAAGGCCATCACAGGCACAGCGTGACTCGGAGGAGGAACAACCTGAGCCTGCCCCAGTAGGCAGAAGGAGGCATGCTCAGTATGCCCTGGCCTTGGAAAAGAGGCAACGCATAGCACATACATTGGCTCAGTAGGAACCTTGGGAATGATACCCCTCTGACTCACTCATATAGTAACAGGGATGCCTAACGTGACACAACCTGCTCTCAAACATGTACAGGGAAGTGTAATATGCGCATCCGACAGAGGCAGCCCTGCAGCACCACCTGAGGCATGAATGCTATGTGTTAAGTAATGTAACACCAAGTACTATATGCACACCTGAGGACCCTGACTAACATCCTACCCTCACCAAGCAGCATGCCACAACATGACAACGAGATGATCAAGTGCAACAATTGACTGAAGTATCGCAGTTAGTCAAAGGGGACCCAATGTGTGCCAGTCTGGGATGACATGCTGAGCATGACATGATGCACCACCTGCTAGGACTGGTGTGCACCTATCAGTGCAGGCCGTATGGATACTGGCAAAGGCTGTTGTCATGCACAGTGTGCCCTAAATAGGTAAGGCTCAAAACACAAACCTATCTCCATAGGTACCAGAAGGGATAAGAATAAGATAAGGGATAAGTTGAAACAGCAAGATGCATGCAGTCTAAACTCACCCAATATGGAGAATGTTGATAACTGTGCTGTAACAGAAAACTGAGGCAAGGCTCACAACAGCACCCTAACACTACCAGGTTACACCTCATACTGTGCTGTACAGCCTCAAAACTTGGAACAAGCTACAAAAGGAGGGTGACTAGCAAGAATTGTCAAGGATAACCACACCCCCATGTCGGTACCACAAAAAGCAGCATGGACTAGCCATGCTCAAGTAACAGTGGCTAAACTGCCCCCTAGTTTATAGCCTGCTACAGACTACTGCCCCAACACCAGGAACTGCATCCGGCCTATGCTGGAATACATGAATATATCAAGTCCTCCAAACCACATTATATTGGGCGACTGCAAATACCCAGACATAGACTGGGAGCATTATACTAGCTCCAACAGTGTAGGACAAAAGTTCATAGAATCCACAAACCAAAAGGCCCAGGAACAACGTACCACTCCCACAAGAGGGGTAAGCATACTGGATGTGATAATCAGCAACATGGGTACGGGATGTCAAGATGAGAAGTGCATTGCTCACTGGTAAAACCAGACCATAGAGTAATCACACTGGATATACAAATCCTGACCACAGTCCCTGGCCGGAAAACCACAGTGGAAAACATGTGCTAAGCAATATTTGCACTCCTCCAAACTGATGTGGAATCCATTAAAGGTCCTGCAGGTGCAAAATATGGGCCACACCTCAGAACCTGTAATACAGCCATTCCATGAACACTGCCAGGAATGCTTGGATTATGCAGTCCTAAATTAAAACAAGACACAGTGCCTAAATCTGGCATGGTGGACACCAGCCATAACCAAAACATGCAAGAGAATGAGGAAGCTACTACATGATAGAGCAAACATGAACAATGAAGTAATTACTGATCAGTAGTATGGCAATAAAATCTGTCCACACATGCAATCCACTAAGGCCAGCCACAACAAGTGGAATCTGTGAATCCTGAGGCAATGTTACACCTGCCCCAAGTACACAGACAACCCCCAACTCCACCCAAGAAATACAAATATATGTGAGAGATGCAACCATCCATCCAAACTGGAGGCTGAGCTCCCTCAACTCAGTACTCCCAAAACAAGTCAGTAAGAGAAGGTAACCACACACACCACAAACACATTCCCACATAGACCTATCACAACTGCAAACCAAACACATAAACACAGAAAACATTCCCGGAGGCAGAAATCACAAACACAGCACACCAACAGAGGCCTCTAAAGCAGACACCCAATCAAACAGCCTCCAAACATAGCACATGCAACACATAGCACACAAAGCTGGTGTGCCAAACAGTCACAGGCCAGAAGGAGAAACAACATGCCTGATACAGTTGTAATAGGTGACTCCATAGTCAGACACACTGCTGTCCCGCACACCAGACTGAACAAGGGAAAGGGTACAGTAAGCTGCCTGTAGGCTGCCACAATATGCCACATAACAGAAATATGTAGGTCACTCCAAAGCAAGTGGAAATATGATGCAGTCATAGTCCATGCTGGTGTGAATGACCTGAGATGTACCGCCCTAGACTACATGTAAAGAGACACAGATGAGCTATCTGATTATGTAGTCCAGGCCGGTATGACACTCACCGTTCGCAGCATCCTACCCTTACCAAGAATAATGCCACAGTACAAACACGGAATGATCAGTCATAGCAAGTGGCACACTTACTGGTGTCATTCCAAGGGGATCCAATGTCTGTCTGCTTGGGATGTCATGCTTGCCAAGCCACGCAGCTGTCCTTGGGATGGCCTGCACCTGTTACCCCTGGGCGTCTGAATATTGGATAAGGCCTTTGCCACCTCCATAGAACCTTTTGTAGGCAAGGCTGAAAAGACTGACCCACCACCCTAGAAAACATAAGTGGGAAGAAACATAAGGGAAATGCTGACCAATGCCAGATGTGTACACCCCAATATGCATGCTCCCAAGGCCATCCCCAGAATGGAGAACATCGATGTCTGTGCAGTGACAGAAACCTGCTGCAACCCTCCTGACAGCACACCAGCACTACTAGGTTATACCACGTATCATGTGTCATGGCCCCAAAACCTGGAACAAAACATAAAAGGAGGGTGAGTATCCATAGGCAGCACAGACACCCATACGTCCAGGTAACTGACAATGCACAAGGCAGTGGAGTTCACCCATGTGCAACTAACTGTAGGCAAGACTGCTGTGCAGTCTGTAGCATGCTACAGACCGCACTCTCACACACAATAACCCCACCCAACCGTCCTGAAGACACTGGACAGTATGAATGTCCCACCAAATACCAAACAAGGTACCACAAATTACCACATAGGTGGTAAACCATTATGTATGGAAGGAGTAACCAGGGACCTAGGGACACAAGTGGACAGTAACCTGTTATGTGACACCCACATTGCCAATGTGGCTAGGAAGACTGTCTACATTTGACACCGTATCAGGAAAGGAGTCACATCTACGGCAACAGAGGTCATTGTGCCCCTATACTTTTCTCTAATCACACCCATAATCTAGTACAATGCCTCATATGGGATGTACCTTACCTGACACCTGCAGCAGTTAGAGAGACCTCAAAGGTACCTCACCAAGAGGATAAAGGGTCTCAAATATATGTCATATGCTGGCTGGCTGTAGACACCCCAGCTGAATCCAGTCACATACTGCACACACAGAGGCATTGCATGCCTGTTGTAGGAGGCCATGCCCAACACAGGAGTAATGGGCATGCTCCACCCCAGAAAACACAAATCCATTGGAGCTGTGAGAGTGAGAGATGTCAACCTCAACAAATAATGAAATAGGATGTGCTGGTGGGACAGATACATAATCCAGAGGCTCCCCACACCCTGGACCAGAATCCCACTCCATGTTAGGCAGAGCCCCTCACTGACACTGTTCAACAGGAATCTTGCCAAGTGGATGGATGATTGTAGAGTTACACTGGGGGTCTTCACTGTGTCATGTCCAGACAGAGGCACAGCAAAGCAAATCATAAATGGCCATAATATTCACATAGCAAGGGGTGTCAAAAGCCACACACACTCTGGCTAGGCTAACAAATGCCCAGGGTGGATAGCCTAGTATGAACCTATGAACCTATGCAGATACAAATTGTACAGGACACTAAGGATAATCCCAAGGCTTACACAACTGATGGTAGGAACCATGTTGGGAATTCACAGATATGCCCTGAATCACACAACTATCACAAACACACACACATATTGCCAACATACATCCTGACAGGTGCAGTGCATCCCCCCCCCCCCGAATGCAGAATATCTATCCCAGCAGACTGCTGGCCCCCTGACATTGCAGATGCTGAGGTAACAGCCAACATCTACAAAGCAAACACACAGCAGCAATGGTATGAGATGGTGTCCTGGGCTTAGTGCAACATGGACTCCAAGATGAATGGAATGCCAAACCACACTACTGCTCAATGTCAGCCTTACCACAGAATATGTACCCAAAGAGCAGTGTACAACAACAGTGGTCCTTCTCAACAAAGGTGTTGCCTGAATGGATACTGAACAGTACTACCCCAGAATCCTGAGAAGCTCGGTTTGCACAGCTATGGAAAGGATCAGCATGTACCACAGACATAAAGATGTTGGGGACCTACTGACACCGGACCCAACCCAGTGTGGCCTTCTCAAGTGCAGATCCTGCCCCTAACCATGTTTGACTCAATTGAAACAGTTATTAAGGTCATTGATGAGGGCAATGTGCTCCACACAGTGTATCTGGACCTTGCAAAGGCTTCTATACAATACCCTACATGTTCAGTATAGATAGGCTCACCAGCTTAAATATAAACCCACATGTCAGTAGAGGGGTTGCAAACCAGACCAAGGACAGAACAGACATGGTCAGACATGCTGCAGCCATGTCAGACTACAAACCAGATATAACTGGCATCCCACAAGGCTTTGTCCTGGGATCTCCTCGTCTGGTATATATGTCCCATAGGTACAGGCAAACATGGAAGGACTGTGTCCAAACATGTTTGCAGAGGACTACAAACTGCTCACCACATATGATCCACCAGCTGACACAAGCATCCCACAAAAGGGCCACATAGAAACAGACAACTGGTGCCATAGCCATGTCAGCAAGCTAAGTGCAGAAACATGTATAGTCAACCCCCGTGGATATACAGTAAGTGCCCACCAATTACCACATAGGTGTTAACCCATTATGCAGTTAACATGTAATGAGAGACCTGGGGACACAGGGTGATAGATATCCTGCATTGGACAAACATGTGCTGTAGTGTTTACAGAAACATACCATATACCCACCTAATCATGAAGGCTGTCAGATCTAGATAAGGGGAGGTCATTGTGGCTCTGCAGTCATCCTTCATCAGCGGTACAATCGACTACAATAGCCCCTGTGGGATGTACCTCAGCAGACACCTCCATCAACCGTAAAGTCCCCAACAGTACCTCATCAGGAGTATCAAACAGCCTGCACAGATGCCATGTGTTGCCTGTGTTGCTGGCATCAGTAAACATGCTGCACCTTGTACAATCTGAATGGCAGTGAGCTATGCACATGAGAGACCTGAGCCCCAGCACTGACTTACATAGGACAAGCTGTACTGTGTGATCCATAACACAGAAGCCACTCCCACCCATGAGTGAACCCCCAGCACAGGCTACCCATAGAGTCACTTATCAATCTTCCTCAATAGGAATCCTGATGGGTGGACGGGAGATGGTAGATTTATCCTGGGTATCACTGTCATGTCACAGGTAGACAGAGGCACAGTATACTAACCATGACATATGTCATGGCAAACTCCTCTTACAATGTGTGTTGAAGGACAAACACACCTCCAACTAGCATTAGACATGGACTAGGGCACATCGCTAGTGTTTGCAATTGTACACCTATGTTGTGGAATACACTACCAATGTTGGACAAGCCTGGTTTAAGTAGTTCATATCTGAACAGAATGCAACATGGTCAGATGTACACAACTGGCCCCTAACCAGGCTGTTGTGCCCACTATCGAAATGTAAAGCAGTGATAGCAGTAAAGCCCAGGATACTGTCCACCACAGTCAAAGTACTACCAGTACACTATACAGTACTACAGTGTTAGGTCAGTGTGAAAGGATGTTGACAACTGTATGCAAAGTATCCCATGCAAACACTGCAGGCACAGTATAATCCTGTTGTGTTCACACACAAAGCAGTTGTACAGTAACTACACAACATGACACACAACACACAACCATAAACGGGTGATAGTTGTTGAAGTTCACACTCATCCACAAATGTGGTGGGCTGCAGAGTCCAACATATGGAATGCTCACACTGGGCATGCTCACACACTTTGACAACATGCCATGGGAAGGCTGAACTGGGCATGCTCACACACTTAGGCCAAATCTCGGTTTAGCAGTTGGACACACATATCTGGTATTGTTATGTGTTATGCCAGGAACCAACCACATTACAGCAGTCTGCCCAGTGCACACAGTTAAATGACTACAGAGACATACGTGATATAGTGGATCCCTCCCATATGCAAACATCTTCCACAGATGCACAAGTTGTTCATACAAACAGGGAATGCTATGGCAATAAAGATATGCAAACAGTCTATCAGCAACAAATAATGTGCATTTGACAATTAAACATATGGGTGTAGAGGTCAACACTAGGCTGTTTGCCCTAGGGAATGACAGCTTAGCCATAGTGTGCTTGGTGTCTGCCTCCTCATAGGATGCACATTCCCCTTTCTAAACACAGATGATGTCAGCACCCTATAAGTACAGCAGGAGAAATGAAACTTCCCAGTAATCTGAATAGTGTGCTCTGCTAATCTGTCTGTCTCAAGTGTCATAACATAGTTAGGTAGGGGTTTCAAATCCTGCAAATGCTCAGTGTGTGTGTGTGTGAGTGGGGTTGGTGTGTGTGTAAGTCTGTGTGAAAGAAATGTCCCTTTTGCCAAATAGGAAAAGACACTACAGGATGCACATTCCCTTTCTAAACACCGATGATGTCAGCACCCTATAAGTACAGCAGGAGAAAAGAAACCTCCCAGTAATGTGAATAGTGTGCTCTGCTAATGCGTCTGTCTCAAGTGTCATAACATAGTTAGGGTAGGGGTTTGAATCCTGTGAATGGCAAGTGTGTGTGTTTGTCTGAGGGGGGTTTGTGTGTGTGGGGTAAATGTCCCTTTTGGCAAATAGGAAAAGACACTACAGGATGCACATTCCCTTTCTAAACACCGATGATGTCAGCACCCTATAAGTACAGCAGGAGAAAAGAAACCTCCCAGTAATGCGAATAGCGTGCTCCGCTAATGTGTCCATCTCAAGTGTCATAACATAGTTAGGTAGGGGTTTGAATCCTGCGAATGGCAAGTATGTGTGTTTGTCTGAGGGGGGTTTGTGTGTGTGAGGGAAATGTCCCTTTTGGCAAATAGGAAAAGACACTACAGGATGCACATTCCCTTTCTAAACACCGATGATGTCAGCACCCTATAAGTACAGCAGGAGAAAAGAAACCTCCCAGTAATGCGAATAGTGCGCTCTGCTAATACGTCCGTCTCAAGTGTCATAACATAGTTAGGTAGGGGTTTGAATCCTGTGAATGACAAGTGTGTGTGACTGTCTGAGGGGGGTTAGTGTGTGTGAAGGTTATGTCCATTTTGGCAACTAGGTGAACAGACTACAGGATGCCCATTCCCTTTTCTAAACACTGATGATGTCAGCACTCTATAAGTATAGCAGGGGAAGGGAAAACTCCCAGTAATGCAAATAGCATGCTCTGCTAATGCGTACGTCTCAAGTGTCATAACATAGTCAGATAGCGGTTTGAATCCTGCAATTGGCAAGTGTGTGCTTTTGGCTGAGGGGGGTTAGTGTGTGTGAGGACAATGTCCCTTTTGGCAACTAGGTGAACAGACTACAGGATGCTCATTCCCTTTTCTAAACACTGATGATGTCAGCACTCTATAAGTATAGCAGGAGAAGGGAAAACTCCCAGTAATGCGAATAGCATGCTCTGCTAATGCGTCTGTCTCAAGTGTCATAACATAGTGAGGTAGGGGTTTGAATCCTATGAATGACAAGTGTGTGACTGTCTGAGGGGGGTTAGTGTGTGTGAAGGTTATGTCCATTTTGGCAACTAGATGAACAGACTACAGGATGCCCATTCCCTTTTCTAATCACTGATGATGTCAGCACTCTATAAGTACAGCAGGGGAAGGAAAAACTTCCAGTAATGCAAATAGCGTGCTCTGCTAATGCGTCCATCTCAAGTGTCATAACATAGTCAAATAGGGGTTTGAATCCTGCAATTGGCAAGTGTGTGTTTTTGGCTGAGGGGGGTTAATGTGTGTGAGGGAAATGTCCCTTTTGGAAACTGGGTGAACAGACTACAGGATGCACATTCCCCTTCTAAACACTGTTCAGCATACGGCCATGGCTCTGGCACAAGTTGTCTGTTGCTATGATGCCCCTTTGGAAGATGCTTGTGTCAGCTGGAGAGTCGATTATGGTGGCCAGTTTGCAGTCATCTGCATATTTGGACAGCCACAGTCCATCCGTGTTGGCCTGTACCTCCAATAAATATATACCAAACAAGAGGGTCCCAGGACTGAGCCTTGTGGGACACAACCCGTAACTGTTATGGGGTCTGGCATGGCTCCAGCAATGCTAACCATGTGGGTTCTGTCCTTGAGCCACTGTGCAATCTATCTAGTGACATAGGGGCTTATATTTAAGCTGGTGAGCTTCCCTAGAATGCCCAAGTGGGGTATTGTTGTGAAGGCTTTTGCAAGGTCCAGGTAGGCTGTGTGAACCACCTTCCCCTCAGCAATGGCCTTGGTGACTGTTTCAAAGAAATCAACCGGGTTACACCCGGTAGTGCTGGTGTGCTCTCAGTAGCCCTGAACCAGGCATCTGTTACTGCACAGATATCGATGTTTTCCATGCCAAGGAGTGTTTGGGTGCATGCATCTGGAGGTTTAGACATCTGGCGTTGGGTAGCATTGCTCTTAGTGTCTTATCCCTTGTGATACCTATGAAGGTGGGTTTGTCATTTGAGCCCTGCCTAACATAGGCACTATGGGGGTAGCAAGAGCCTTTGCCAATATCTGAAAGGCCAGGGTGACAGGTGCCGTCCCTAGCAAAGCAGGTAGTTCAACAGAAGATGAATGTGTGAAGGTGTAGTGCCTGTGATTAGTTAGCAGTAGCATATATGACTGCTCACGTGGACACATGACAGGCAGGTCATATGCACTGTGTCACAGGCAATGTACATGTGAACAGGACAAACAGTGACAACCTGTCAAGTGGGACATGGACATACATATAGTAGGCTATGCAGATGGCACTAGGAGTCCACAGAAGCTCTATAACTATGCATTGCAGGTGTGATCAGTATTCCAGGGTAATTGCAAGCAAACATGCATGCAAACAAAGATACAGTAAACAGGGCTGCATGTAGTCCATTGTACAACAAACAAGCTGTACCAGTTCCAGTAGGTAACACTGCAAATATGCAGGCACTATGCACATGTACATGGAAATACACGGGTCAGATGGCTAGGGTCCAGTCTCAGTGCACACAAGTGTACAGACCATGCATGTACTGTCAGGATGTACAATAACTGGATAGAAACCCATGTGCTCATACCTGCAGTAATACACATGTCAAATAACAGACACTGAGCCTTCACTCAGTGGTTCCATACTTAGTAGGATGTATGCTCCCTGGCCTGCCACCACAGTATCCCTGACATATATGGGGACTCTCCCTCCTGTGACAGTTAGTTATGTGTGTTGGGGCTGTCTAGCATGGTATGGGATGTGAGCATGCAGTGCTAGGGTGCTCCTGTGTGTCCTGTACCAGTCGTGTAGTACTGCACACATATCAACATCCTCAAACATCCACAACATAGACAGTCCGAAACATAGCTGAGGTTGTAAGACCTCTGTGGGCACGTCTGACAGGGGCAGTACACCCATGGATGCTCCCACGAGAACCCCTGTACATCTGTCTGTGTGGTACCATCTCTGGGCCATGCCCATGGCTGCTGTGTGGGGAGGCATGTGCCACAGATACCACATTACCCTGGTCAATGCCCACTGTATGCTGTCCATCACCTAGGGACAGTAGTAACAAGGGGTGTATTGGCAGGATAACTGTGCGCATTGATGGGGTCGACAGCTGTGTACTGTCAATCGGCTGACCAATGGCGGACCCTGGCATACCTTCCTGTGCCATTACACCGATGTCATCATTATCAGTACCCACGGCACCTGACTCAGGTTCCCTGCAACATGACACCAGAGCAGCAACAGAACCTGTGGGAAGGAAACAGGAAACACAGTTTACAATGTCTACACATTACCAGCGATGCACACATGCACACATGCACACATGCACAGGTGCACACATGCACACGTGCACACATGCACACATGCACACATGCACACATGCACACCTGCACACCTGCACACGTGCACACGTGCACAGGTGCACACATGCACACATGCACAGGTGCACAGGTGCACACATGCACACATGCACACATGCACACGTGCACAGGTGTACACATGCACACATGCACAGGTGCACACATGCACACTTGCACAAATGCACACATGCACACATGCACACATGCACACATGCACACAGTTTCACACAATTGTACAGTACTCAGTATGCGTGATATCAACACACAGACACAGACACACCTACATGCATACAAAGAGCACTACTAAGTGAGCCAAATAGTACTATTACTATCAACACTATTACAGGAATTGTTAATACACACTCACCAACATGGATAGGCTGCATTGCTGTTATACCAGAGGGTCCTGCAGACGTGAAGAAACTAATGTCAGTGGGCACAACTGTGCCATTGTTACTGAGTATGATACAGGTCAGGAGTACAACAGTCGCCTTTCACAGGTCAGCAGCTAATATTGAGGATATCACACTTGCACATTAAATACTATGGTGACAGCTACAAACCAAGGACACACCTCACACATGCATTAACTACCAGTGTACACAACAGTCAACTATACATATGACATATTACCTGCACGTTCACTGTCTTGCTGCTGTGTGGCTCCAGCCTCCATCATGATGCATGTCTGCTGCTGTTGTTGTTGCTGGTGGACTGGAGCCACTACACTCAGGAGTAGTCCCTCCAGTCTGGTGAGTGGGAGATGTGTAGCCACCCCACCACCTGTGGCGACCTGTTGCCTGTGGATATGTGACGCACGCTGATGGACATGTCTGATTAAATCACTGCAGTGATGTCGTACCTGCTCATATGTCCTATTATGTGTGCCTATGTCATTTACCCGACGGACAAGGTCTTGCCACAGTGCACCCCTCTCCTGCTGATTCTGGCTGGTGCGGGAAAAGAGTATTGCATAGTCCCGCACCAGGCTCTGGTGTATCTCCTCATCCTCAGCTGTGGAGTAGGTGGGGTTCCGCAGGTGGGCCATGTACCTGAGAAAGAAAATAACCTGGTATCAGCAATATATGTCAGCAGAATTTGGCACACATACTACACATGCTACTCGACTGTTATGATACAACATATCTCACATATGTAGCATCTGTCTGTCTATTGGTGGATACACATGTAGATGGCCAGGTATCAGTGCTCGGCCAGCAACTGTGCAACAGTACCTGGCAGACTCCATACGACATACTACCAAACCCCAGCAGTCAGAACACTGATTCAGGTCAGAAGCACCTCCTCACTCTGGGGGTTTGTATCTAGGTACTGTATGGCCTACATCGGCAACTACTGTGAGCTAACCACACACTGATTGCCCTGGATATACATATCCCACCTCCACCACCAGCACAAACGACTATAGTGCATAACATTACAGATACAAACTTTACACTTTGTAACAGTGATATGGTATCCTTACAGCCCACTGGGCCAGTGGCAGATACAACCCACAATGCTGACCCCTACACAATTGCTTTCTACAGACATCTCCGAGAATGCATGGATCATGCAATCCCATATATGACCAAGACACTCTCCACAAAGGGACAGCAGCCTGTCTGGTGGACCCCAGCCATAGACAGATTGTATTACAGAAGATGGAAGCTACTGCAAGACAGAGCATCATTCACTAAAGGGAGGGCATGTCTGAGCAGCACTGGTAAGGATCTATTTCCCATCATACTAACTACATGGGCAACGTTGCGAGGGAAATCAAGAGTGACACTACAGATGACCAGGAGGCCTTCTTCAGTTATGTTAGCAACCTGGTCAGGAGCCATCCTCTATGCCCATAGGTAGTACACAACAAATATTTCACTGACACCACAGATATCGACAACATTGTGGCAGACAGGTTCAGTGCAGGTGTCACCCCGCACTCTCCCTGAAATAAGGCATAGTTATCCCAGCTGACTGTAACCTCCCCGTCATCACAGATGTCCAGGTGAGAGACACCCGCAGGACAGCAGAATACACAACATGGATGGGACCTGATGGTATCCCCAGTTGCATGCTACATAACCTCTGACAGGAGCTAAACACACATATAGAAGTGCTATGTAACACTAGCCTGACTACAGGATATGTACCTGTACACTGGCGCACAGCAGCAGTGGTTCCACTCCATGAAGGAGGCACCTCACCATACCAATACAATACAACACAATACATTACATTACAATACAATACTATACAATATGCTATTGCCCCTGTGTCTACAGCAGCGTACTGTTCTGCTACCCTGACCATTGTGACACATGTGGTGTGATGGTACCTGCTGCTGTCACACAGTTACACAGGGTGACTCATATGGCATATTACCTATCTGACTAACATTCAGCAGGGGTATGTGTGACATGTACTCATGGGGAGTCTTGCTTCTTAACACTGTGTGGTTTATTGCAGGGTATGTCTTATCTGTGGGTAGGAACTCTTACCTCCACATGTGCACACTATTGCAGTGGCACGGACGACACACAGCAGACATTTAGGTTGTGGATGGTGGGAGGTGTTACTATGGTTGTTGGACATCTGTCATGGGTGTGACCTCCATATGTAAATCTGGGAGTGGTAACCTCTATGTGGGTAGCATATGTGTACTCTGTGGTGTTGTCAGTCACTGTGCATTGGTAATGTGTTTGAGTGCGTTGTCACAGTGTTGTACATGTCACTGTGTCCTTCTCCATATCTGTAGCTGTCATGTGAGGTCCATACCATGGCATCCATTATGTGGTGTGGAGGGGTACACCGACCTACATGTCCATACCTGACTCACCATGTCCGCGGACACATACCATGTGCAGGTATTCCAGGGATAGCGTGCCACTGTGACTATCATTGGGGCCACTATTGTACACATTTCTGACCCTGCTCACCCCTGACACATGCAGTGGTGGGCGGCCAATCACATATCTGGTGGTTACTGGTGTAGGTGATCTGGAATGTGGTATGGTACTCCGGATTTGACACTGGTGTTCACTCCATGCCTTTGTCACCAGGCACCTGTTGCAATACATCTGTACACATGTCCCTCACTCAGACTTTATATACATCTCTCTCTATATATATATATATATATATATATATATATATATATATGTATATATATATATATATATATATATATATATATATATATATATATATATATATATATATATATATATATATATATGTATGTATATAGATATATCTATATTATTATATATATCTATATATATATATATATATATATATATATATATATATGTCCGTATACATATACACATATATATATATTGATGTACATATATTGCTATACATGTGGAACAGGGGGCACAGAGGGGGTGTGAGTGACAGAGGGGGTGGGACAGGCTGTGTTGCAGGTCATCATATACAATCATACCTGTAGGTAGTCAGATCAGTCTGTCTATGTATATGTATCTACATATATCTATATCTGCATGTGTGCATTACATAGATATGTTGGTACAATATTCTATCTACATCTGTCTATGTATTCCTACATCTCTCTCTATGTATGTATACATATATGCATATCATATATATATATATATATATATATATATATATATATACATATATATATATACACATACATATGTTGACATACATACATATCCATATGTTAGACAGGTATATCAACATATTTGTCTACCATACTGTATACACACACTAACATACTGCTAAACATACATAACTGTGTAACCTAATTTGTACATGGCACTACAACCTACAATCAAACAACATTGATATGTGCACATAGATGCTCTCACATACAAATGTATGTACAGCCTTCACTGATAGTTGCTGTATGTCTCCTGCCCTTTACACATCTTCATATACATATGGATACAGACCAATGACACATATGGAGGGTTCACAGTATGTAGACCTTTATAGTATTACTTTACATTACCTGTGTTTGTCACAGCTGCTTGTGCTGCTGTCTGGTTCTCTGTCCTGCTGCTCCACTTCCCAGTTGTCAGCTTTCAGGTAGCTGTTGCTGAACAATTTGTTTCTGTCTGCTTAATTGCAGTTTTCTCTGTCTCTGTCTCTGTCTCTCTCTCTCTCTCTCTGTCTGTCTCTCACGTCCTTCTCAGGGTGCAATGAAAGTATTGCATGCGTGGACATGGAGTACAGCATACTTTTGTAGGTATCTGCATATGCCCATGTGATGGCCTCTGCACCAATTGTTAGCCAGCATTTGCTAATTGCATGCAGCCAGTTGTGTACTGATTGCAGTTCTCACTGTGATTTCAGAACAGTGCTATAAAAAGGTGTGTGAGATAGGCGTAGTCCTTTCAGATGTTAAGGGCAGGGACCATGCTGTTATGCTGTGGACAATGTTCTGTGAGTGTAAAGGTTGGTATCTCTCTCATATTTCCAGGTGTGTTGTAGATTAACATTCCTCCATTCATTTCTCCAGTTTCCTGTACTAACTGTGTATGTACACTGACAACTACAACTACTACTACTGTTAATGTGTGTGTGTGTGTGTGTGTGTGTGTGTGTGTGTGTGTGTGTGTGTGTGTGTGTGTGTGTGTGTGTGTGTGTGTGCTTTCCTTTCACTTTTGCTTGCACTCTGTTGCTAAGGCTTCAATAGTTGCCCTTTACAGTCACTACTTGTATGCCTGCTAGGTGTCTTGACTGTAGTGTGCTGCTGTAGCTTTCCTATTTTCCATGTACATTCACACCTTGGAATGCTTGCTATATCTGCTAGGGTGTTACAGCATGCAGTGTGGTCTGGCCATGGTGTGGGCCTTGACATCTATTAGGGTATTTGTGTATGCTGCTGAGCAGGCCCCAGAGACTTTCAGGTTCATCAGTTATGTGCCTCATGGAATGGTACATATCAGTGGGGTACACCCATTAAAATGTCTGGTATGCTGCAGTTGTGACTGTGGGTTAGCATGAGCATATGTATTACTACACTTTTTCTGCCATGCAAGTGGTGAATACTTTCCGGACTCCATAGTTACCATTGCATGTGTTTTACCTTTCTGCCTACTGTTTGCACATTTCACATGGGGTCTGTGGGGCATCCCTGTAAGTCATTCACTGTTGCTATGTCTAGGCTCTTAACTATTCAAATATGGTGGTGTTGGACCCGTCATGTGTACAGATATTTGCAGGCTGTCCACATTTCTGCCTCATAATTTGGTCAATATCTCATGCACACCTTTATCTGGCAAGTCACTCTGGGCTCAAGTCAGAATATGGTGACAAACATTCAAGTTCCAGACTGCATACCCTTCCAAACATCCCACAAAGTGTAGACCTTGTTACTTTCTGAACTGTCTGCGTTTGTTGTAACTTTATTTGTAATGTGTCCCTGGTTTTGGGCCTTTGCTCCACATATTTTATTACTTGGTCCGGATGTGTGCCTGTAAGAGGTTGTGGGGTATGGGCAGTGCTTATCCTGCTGTGAGTATGTGTGTGTCTTGCAAGGTGCTATGGTGACATTATTACCTACTAGCTTCCAACTAGCATGGCTGTTTCTGTTCACACACTACTATTATGGAAATCCACCAGTTTTGTTTGTAATTCTAAATGTCATGCTTTGTGTACTACACATCTATATTCCCTTTACATTCATTCCTACTGTTACATGATATATTTACTTTAGCACAATGTTCTTATATATGAGTCATGGCTTAGTGGTAAGTCATGCAGACTACAGATGCCAAGGTCCTGGGTTCGGGACTCACAGTGGGATTTTATTTTTCTTTTGAACTGAGTACAGGACCTGTCAATCAAAGTGACTAAGGCACTTTTAAGCAGTTGTAACCGGATTAGCGCTGGTTTGCGCGGAGCTCACGCATGCGCACTGGCGGTTAGCTCCGCGCACACAAGCACACACCTGATTACAACCACTTAAACGTGCTTACTCTTGCACACCCGCTTATTTTCCTTGAAAGAAAAGAAAATGGGGAGACAGGAAAGTGGGGAAAAAGGGGTCACAAAGAGGGTAAGACAGTAGGGAAACAAGCTTGGGATGTGCAGGAGGGATGTAGGTAAGGCCCATAGCTGCCCATTTCTTCATCAGCAAAAGCTGTGCATATATATGTAATTTGGTGTGACATTTGAAACCTTCCACCCCTGAGAGAGGTGTCAGGACAACAATAATACTTGTTGTACAGCCAATTGGAATTGATAGGTTCCATGTCCAGTAGACGTGTGCGGAATGGGCAGCTATGTATGGGGCGTAATTTTTTTGTGGGTACAGAGTGCCCTTTTTTTTTTTTTCAGGTGAGAGTGGTATGTCAGGTGAAGGTAGTTGGTACAGCTGGGGAGGTAGGTTGGGTAGGTTAACAGACAAGACAAACAAGACGCATACAGGGGCGGTGTATGACACGTGTGGGGGTTACACAATTGACGGGGACGGAGGTTTGGATATCCAGAGCACATGAGCCCACAGATGGCAACAGTGGAACTGATATCCCCACCCATAGGCAGTTGCCACTGTTCCTTCACTGCCCAGGACGGGCTGTGCTGGGGCTGTGTGGGGCAACGGGCATGCCCGTTAGTTGCGCCACCCGTGCCTCGAGCTGGCGTAGGGGCTCAAGGACAGAGTCCCAAATCTCCCTACGCACCACAGTCCGGACGCTACGGAGGGTGAGTGGTGGATCTCCTCCGGCCACACTTGCAGAGGGGGGGCGAGCCCCATCCCCTGCAGCGCTTCCACCCGCAGGTGGCACAGGGCCACCGGAGGAGGGTCCGGACTCGGCACTAGTGCCAGGTGCACTCGCCAGCTGAGGTGGGAGAGGTGGGTCCGCTGGAACCCGCCTTCCCTGTCATTCTATGTTTTGCATTATGTCATGACAGTTTGGGTTAGTGACATATAATACCATTCACAATTAGTTGTAACAGCATGCATTAGTATTCCCATTAACCAAACACCCAGATATTCACACCATTGAACAGCGTGCATAACACATGCATAATTTGAACAGAAATACACAGTCCAACAACATGCAGGGTTAATTGATGGCAACAGGCCATCAGGTGTGGATGTATGAACAGGGCAGATGCATCAACAGACATGCAAATATATATGACCCAACAGGACAAACGTCCAGGGGTGTTAATTGTGATTGCACATACCATTTTCACGTGGAATGGGTTATATGTAATTATAGGTTGGGGTGAAGAAAGTAATATTAACACCTTCGAATAACAATACATATGCTGTACATTTCTAATAGCTACAGTTATATACACACTACTGTTCTAACTACAGTTTCCTATATGTTAACTATTTCAACTTGGTGATAGGACTGTTAATGCAACATCAATATACATTCTATGGTTCTTCATACACATTCATATCTAGCTTTGTTCAGCTACATCTAGGGTACATTTGCTTTATATGGCTGTAGACAAGTGTGGATGTATGGTATATAAGACAAACATCCTATCTGCATATTGCAGAGTGAGAGCAACATATCCTGATTTTGGGATACACATTCCAGATGCAGCAACACTTTGAACAGATTTAGCTGTTTGGTTTTGAATCTCACATGCATTTCATTCTGTCTTGACTGCAGTATACTTTGTTCAGGGGTTATTACTACTGTATTGCTGGATTCATGGCACTTTCTCACACTCTCTCACTTGCTTTCATTTTACTATTCAGGATGGTACATCTAGGCTTTATTGACATGTTTTAACAGTAGTTATTACAATCCTTTCCAGCAGTCTCACTTCTGTCATGTTTCAGTATTTCCACAGGGATATATTTCACACATGTGATTTATCATCTTCTGCAGCTATACTTTTCAGCCTGCTGCAGGTTGTGTACTATTTTCTTACAGGCAGGGCATTTTTATTTCAGGATATATGTCAGCACAGTTTCATGTTTAGCTTACACTTACAGGCTGCAAACTATTGTGATCAAGCAATACTTACATACACTTTCACACTGTTACTTGCAGATTTTATTCCTTACTGACTACACTGCACTCTTATGCTGACTGTCATACTTTGATATTTCTTTACAGTTACTGGTAGTGGATTACTGACCTGCCTGGTGGCGCAACCGTACCAGCCTATCACCATAGGCTCTGCGGTTCGCAGAATGGACACCTGCAGCTGTAATATAAATGAAGTAATATTGGAATACACATCTCCATAATATCAGCTAGTTTAACTTTTTACATACATAATTAAATGTTACTTACTCAGTGGTGGGGCGTTGGGTGTTTGCCGGGCCTCCTGGATCCAAAGGTTCAGTTGGTCCTGCTTGCGTCTCTTCAGGTCCGCATGGTGGTGACGGACCTGCTCACCTGTCCTTGGAATCCCTGTGGCACTGGTGAGTTCATGAGCCAACCGGTCCCACGCCTCAGCCCTGTACGCTCCCCAGAGGACCTGGCCCTGCATGAGTTGGGCCTCATGATTGTGGACTAGGAGCCAGGCCATGTACCTGGACTCCTCAACACCCCACCTCTGCGCTCGAAAGTGACTACCCTCTCCTACTCCTGACACTCTGCCTGCAGGTCTGTTCTACAATCGTTTATGCTGTGTATTCCCGCCTATGGGGCTTATATAGTCCGTTTTTACCGCACATATCTGTGATTGGCCATTTTGGAATTGTATCAACTTCAGTAAACCTGCATTGTCATGCTCTAGTTTGTATTCATTCGAATATATGAGCTATTATTGCATTTCTAGGTACTGCTGTCATGGCTTAGTGGTTCTGTACCTTGACTATGGTGTATAGTATCCTGGGTTTGAACCTGGCCACTGCTTTTCATTTTTCATGACTGTCTAGACATGCTGAGGTGTGTGTCTGTTTAAAGGCAGTTTTGATAAGGCTTGCTCAACGTTGCCCGTCGGTTAGCTTGTTTGCGCGGTGCGCAGCTCCGCGCAAACGGGGTACGCTGGTTTAAGCCTCATTTGGCTATCAGCACGCACATTACACTCAGCTCAGTTAGGGGCAAATAGATTTAGCATGTTAAGCCACTGCTCAGCTACGGGCACTCATTTTGCACCAGTTAAACCACTGCTCATCTACGGGCACATGCACTCACTCTGTTAAACTGTAGCTCAGCTATGAGCACATCTGGCATTTTTTCTTCTTTTGGTACCTCACATGTCTTCAATATAAATGGGCTATTTCATTACATTTTACATGAATTGTGGTTTTATGTGTACATATTTGTCAGGGACTTGTTTCCTGCTTATTTTGCAAAAAAAATGGTGTTGTGGGGGCTCGAACCATGAATGCCTGCTCTTCAGCCAACATCTCTACTGCTACGCTATTGCTTCCTGGCTTATTTTGCATATTTAGTTCTTATATGCTTTCCCACTGACTGCTAACTGTAGCTGCGCTACGGGCACGCCCGCGCAAACGGGCGCACTCACGGTTAAACATCTTTACAATTTAAAAAAATATATAACATGTTCATTTATATTTCTTTTATGTTTATAGTCTGTAGGGGCATGTGTTGTGTTGTGTTTATTCACATTTCCATGGACTCTGTTGTGGGTGTCTACTTTGGGCACTTTTACACTTCTGGGGGCGTGTCCGCTTGCAGGGCTCGGCCTACGGACACGCCCCCTACTGTCTTACATGGACCGTGTTAGACTTAGGTGTGATTCAGCATGCTCTCATGAATATGCAGAGCATGCTGACATCACTCCGTTTAACTGCAGCCTCCGTGTAAGAGTTATAACTCTTACACGGAGGCTTCGTGAATCCTGGGGATAATATTAGCTGGAGACTTAAATTTACCAGGAACAGACTGGAATAATATTGATTCAACAATGTTAGTAAGGAAATTATTTACAACCTATATTCAGGAGCAACAATTGCTTCAGATTGTAAAAAACCTACCAGGGGACGGAACATACTAGTCATCTTTTGTGTTCCTAAAGAAATTACTATTACTTCAAGTCAAGTTTTACCATCATTGATGTGCATTGCTCATGGGGTTATAAATGTTAATTTGTTGCTAGATAATTCTGCTAAACTGAAATCTAGACCAATGCATAGAAGGTTAATTACAGACTATAGGGAAGCAAAACAGTCACTATGTAAAACTAACTGGAGTAAGGCGTTCAGTAGAAAAACTGTAGATGGAATGTGGAAAGTTTTGAAAGAGAAATTGTTTGAGTGCAAAAATGAAAAAAATGTTTAACATCAGGATCTAGGCATACAACATCAGGGGGATATATTTCCATAAGAACAAGATATCTGATTAAGATGAGAGACAAAAAATATAAGAAATGGAGGAGATGATGAACTACAACTTTGAAAACTGAAATAAACAAGCTGGATAAACAGATTAAGCATAGTGTGAGATAAGATCAAGAAACATTTGAAGAAAATTTATATAAAGATATTGAGCATAACAGGAAACCTTTTTACAAATACATAAGATGTGGAAGGAGTAAAGACACACAAATTGATAAAATGTGTGCAGATTCTAAAACTTATTCTCAGGCACAACAGATTATAGATATATTTACAAAATCTTATGCAAAACAGTTTGGCTCCACAAAAGGGGTAATAAGTTTTCCTGGTGACATCCAAGTAGCCTCAGATACTGAAATCAAATTAGATTATGTTGAAAAAGAACTGCACAAACTGGATCCAAACAAAGCACAGGGAGGAGAAGGAATTAGTATCAATGACCTGAGAACACTTAAGTAAAAACTTGTGGTACCATTATATCTATTATTCACTAGGTCATAACTATGGGGCGATTCCTCAAGATTGGAGATATGCGCTTATTAAACCTGTCTTCAAGGGAAAGGGGAGTAGGACAAACCCAGAGTCATATAGACCTGTAAGTCTACTTTCATGTTGTGGAAAAATAATGGAAAAGGTAATATTGGATAAGTTATTGTCAGAACTGGATAGTTGGGACTTGAAACCATATATCAGCGTGCATATGGTGAAAACAGATCTATTCCCACCTGTAACATGATGTTCTATAACAATATAATAGCTATGAATGAAACATTGTGCTATGATGTAATTTATATAGATTTAACTTCATCATTTGACAGGGTCATACACAAAACACTGATCAATAAATTAGCACAACTAGGTATTGATGTACTCTTGATAAGATGGATAGCTGCATGGCTTACAAATAGGACATGGTAAGTATCATACAACAGATGGACAGGTGAAATCCTTGGTTACAGTCAAGGTGTCCCACAGAGCTCTGCCCTAGGCCCTTACTTGTTTAGATTGTATCTTTCAGACCTAACGGTTTCATCAGAGGTGTTCTACTGTCTGTATGAAGATGACCTGAAATTGGGTAAACTGATTACATGTGTTACAGATAAGGCATGTCTGCAAAATAACTTGAATAAATTGACTATTTGGTCACAGGAAAATACTATGCTGATAAATACATCAAAAACTAAGCATATGAGATTTGGGAGACATAAATTAAAAGGTGAATATTTAATACAGCACACGGTGATTGAAACTGTAGACTCATTTAAGGAACAGGGTATATGGGTACATTCAGCTATGAGTTTTTCTAATCATGTCAACCAATTGGTTAATGATAGTTATAGAACTATAGGTTGTATAAAAAGATTTACAAAGTCTAGGAAATCAAAAATGATGAAGTCATTGTTTGTTAGTTACATTAGACTCGAACTTGAGTATGGAATAACAATATGGAAACCGTATAAGAAAACAAGCATTAGTAAACTGGAAAAGCACAGCAGAAATATACCAAGGGCATCCATGGATGAGAAAATTTAAGTTATTATGAAAAACTAAAATATCTGAATTTGTATAGTGTCTCTTACAGATATCTAAGAGGAGATCTTATTCAGGTATATAAGGCATTTAGTGACAACTACCTCTGGGAATGTTTGGGGTTAACAAAAAGTACTTGAGAATCATCAGACAACCTATGTAGAAGATTCTATTGGAATGAGAAGTGTACTAATTGGTTCTCTGACAAAGTAGCTGATGCATGGAACAGACTACCAGATTACATTAAAGCAAGTACTAGTTTAGATATTTTTAAGAATAGCCTGGACTGCCTTAGATTATGACTTGAGTACATGATGCTTTTTTTGTGTGTGTTTTTTTCTTCCTATTATCTGCCACCATCTGCCGTCTTGTGACTCAGTCATCTGTCTTGCTCCTCATGGGTGAGAGGCACTCATGCAAGATGGCATCCAAGCAGTCAACAGGGTTTTTTCTAGACCTAAACTTCTTGCTGGTGCCTAATATTTGTACTCACAGATGTGCCTGTTTCTGTCCAAGCCCAGTGAAGGCTATGATACAGACTCATAGCCTTCATGGGGCATGGACAGAAACAGGCACATGAAGGCTATGAGTCTGTATCATAACCTTCATGGGGTTTGGACAGAAACAGGCACATGAAGGCTATGATACAGATTCATGTTGACAGAGCCAAGCTCAATTTCTTGATCAGTATGCTGAATGATGCACACCTCTCCCTCCAGTACATGTGTAGTTTGTAACTGGCCAGACTACATCCCTCCAACAAGAATGGGCAGACCAACATCAGCTGTTCATTCCCACCCTCTCACTTTGGCTGTTCGATTACATGGCTTGGTGGTCAAAACCTCTTCATCTGTGTTGCAGTCAGGCTTCATCCTCTGCATTATAAAACCAACCTTGAATGCATACTGTGATCCCTTTGCATTGAATGTTTGTGAATCATCTTATGTGTCAGCAATGTAGAGGGGCACTTTGGTAGCAATGACTGCACCGCTGAGTGGAAGATGACACATTACTTTGGTTCTAAAGTCATCACACACAGCTCAGCAATGAAGTTACAAAGATGTAACTCCATCCCATCCTAATGCACATGCAAGGAATCTCTCCAGCCTTGAAAAGAGAATCCTTCTGCAGATAGGCTGCTCTTCAGTGTCTTGAAGTTCATCAAATCTGGACCACAAATGCTGCAATATGCCATTACTAAGACTTAAGAGAATTTATAATAAAGTCATTTTTAATATGTAATGATAGTGCTATAAACACTGTATAATATTTTAAATTATTTTTTTATTAGTTGCACATATATGTCTTACCAGTTCATTGGTAAAAATATTTTAGACAATTATTTCATTTGGAGAAAAGAGTTTTTAATCTGAAGATACTTTGAGAAGCAAATGTTAGGACCAGCCAAAGCTGCCTTGTGCAGTAAATAGGCAGAAACATTATTTACCAATTTATCCTTAATGACAGTAGCAAATACAAAGCATTTCCTAGGCAAAAAAAAAATTAAGCAAACTGAGAAGCACAGTGTGACCAACCAAGTGCAAATATATGGAGCAAGGACTAGTGAAAGTGGCAGGGTATTTGGTGAAGCTCATACACACGTATCAGTGAACACTACCGATTAGCTATATATGAGTTGGTGGAGATGGAAGTGTTGCTTATACATGCCACCTATGCATAATTGTTGGCACATAATCTGTTGCACTAAAAAAAATATTTCAAGAATACAGGAAAATGATGATATGAAAAGAACACACAAAATGCAACAACTAGATATGTCAGTTGGGTCACCTGGAGTGTTCAGGGTTTATGGGCACATTGGTGGTGGCACAAGTAACCTGCTAATGCTGGAATGATTGGCATACCTTCAGTGCAGCAGCTTGTGGTACTTAGTGCTTTTTCAATGGTAACACAAACTGAGCAAGTATGTTCTAGGGGAGAGGGCACACATAAAGTGCTGCCTAGAAGGCTGAAGTGCAATTAGCCATGTATTTTTCCACTGCCTGAAGCATGTATGGCACAAGGATGCACTGAGCCTGTGGAGAACAAAAGATAGGTTATCAAGCATGTATGTCAGTACCATATGGCACTACTCTATGTCATTAAGCCAGACTAGGTCTCGTGCTGCAGAATAAGTAGACAACACAGGCACAGCTGTAAAATCAAAATAAAATTATTTATGAAAAACAACAACAACAAAGATATAACAACATGAAAAAAAAAACAATGGTAATCAGGATTCTGGGTGCCCTGTGAGATTTCATGTCTCATCCCTGGATTTTTTTTACCCATTGAAGAGCATCAGCAACATTATCTAACACTTTATTTAAACATGTTAGTGAGTTACATGAACACAAGTTTAAGTTTTTGATCATTCAGCAGATATCAGTGATGGACATACAAGGGAGAGTTTTACCAGTTCATCTGGATGTATGTGAATTAAAATGGCAGCTTCAGCTGAATGCCTTTGTTCATCCAGGTTTAAATGAAAATTCAGATATTAACTGTGTTTTAAAACTCAAGTATCTAGAAGGTTAATTATACCCTATGCCTTTGCCTTTTAATTATGTATTTAACTATGCATTCTAATTGTCTTCTTTCATTGAATGATGGTTAAGTGGTTGTTATGCAATTATCAAACATTTAGCCTTTTTATAGTCTATTTTGAATACAACTTCAGTTCTGATGAAGTCCCTGAAAGTTTTGGGATGAAAGTGCTCAACTTTTGAATCTGTACTGAATTTCCTTGGATTTACACTGCCTTTTACTGAGGTTTTATTTGTCGGTCAATAAACAATTTAAGTTTTTATCCAGATATTGTCTTGGGACACCAGGCTGTTTCTTTTTACTAGTTTTTGTCTCTTCCATATTTAGTGTGGTGATCTTGTTCTATGTGCTGGTGGGAAATACAATGATTAGAGGCCAGTGAAGATACACTGTAAATGATAACAACAGCACCACATGTGAACTCTAATGCTGTTTTAAAAACTGACTTGTAAGCCATTTTCCCTCCTTCTGTGGACCATGACTTTTTGTGCTCACTCTGCATGTTCTACAAATGAAAAAGTGGATGTGCACAGCACACCTCACACTACATAGGTAATCCATTGCAAGAATATGGATATAACTTAATGTAGCTCTCATAGATATGACTGAAAACTGTTCAAGCAGGTACTGCCATGCATTGTTGCAGCAAAACCAGCATCATCCCCAGTGTACATTTTGTAGTGGTGAAAGTGTGATGAATGTTAACAGTTGTGGCACAGATGCCATTAGAAGGACTTACCCAGTTTCCTCATCTTTTATGGCAGCATCATTCCTGCTGGTACAACTGTGCGCATTCTAGCACCCACAATAGTATCCATGAGAGCCATATCGTATTGGGATATATTATGATCCAGCACTACCAGCATTAGTCAAGATGACTACAAGTCACTGTGTGCATTCAACAACAGCTCCAGCATACAAACTGCAAATATAGTCTATCACAATGACCTCCTGGGATATCATCCAGTAATAATATGATGTGACCTAAGTGAATATACTCAAGGATGGGATTTTGGATGTTCACCGGTGCAGCCGCTCCACATTTCCATGCATTAAATTATCATATCTGTGGCTGCACTACTCACCACTGTATGGGATTCCTAGCTTTAGAGACAATGCTGAGGTCAAGTTTTCCAGTGCATCTGTTTTTAAATGTTCCTTTCTAAACATGAATGTGATTATCCGTATGATCGCTTTGGAGAGGGTATAAAAAGATAATTGTTTCATCCTTGCACTCCTTTTTTCTACTCATGTTCTGATCTGCAGCTTCTGTATCTATAGGTTAGTTTTCTTTTCCTAGGTTTGGTTACCAAAAATGGTGTCCGGTTAACATGTGGCAATACCCTTACTAGGACCTTTTACTGATTCAGTTCCAAACTGCACTGTTATGTGCATGGAAGACAAATGGACCATTATATGCATGGATGGGTGTACTGCTATGTTCTATATATATATATATATATATATATATATATATATATATATATATATATATATATATATATATATATATATATATGTATATATATATATGTGTGTGTGTGTGTGTGTGTGTGTGTGTGTGTGTGTGTGTGTGTGTATGTGTATATATATATTTATGGATATACTAGACAATCTCGACATACTGAAATGTTGAAATTCAGTACGTCGAGACTAATTAGTGGAAAGTGCAGATAACCGAAACTACACTATGCCGAATCTGCAAATCTCGAATCTGACGCTATTGTGTTGTCGCGTTCATGACGTGTGGTGCGGTTTGTGGATTTATCTGGGGTTTCAGGTAAGTTTTGTGTGTTTGAGGATATTGGGTAGGGATTTTAGTGTGTGTGAGTGTATGCGGTGGTGTTTTTTGTGTGTTTGTGTGTTTAGTGCGACCTCAAAGTTAGAATATATAAGTGGGGGTTTAGGGGGTGCAGGGGGGCTTGCCCGCCCTGCTTATAGGTAGGTTAGGTTTGTTTGTGTGTGTTGTTATGTTTGTTTAGTTAGGTAGGTGTATGTGTGTGGGATTATGTCCTGGTTTGTGTGTGTGTGTGAATGGTCATGAATGTAATATTCATGATTGTGGGTTTTCATGTATGTGGGTTTTCGACTATTCAGTCTCAAAATACTGAAATTTGACATTTCAGTATTTCAGTATTGTATAGTGAACCTATATATATATATATATATCTATATGGGCCTAGGACACATGCTCGACTAGCATATGTCCGAATCACAAAACATCGAACACACATACACAAAAGCGCTTAACATCGAAAAGCGCTTCTGTGTATGTGTAGTTCAAAAAAAAAATCAACGTTTCTGCAGGGGGGGCTTCACCTCCCTGCACCACCCACATGGGGGGCTGTGCCCCCCACCCCCCCTACTTTATTATTCTCACTCCGAGATCGCACTACAGTGGGGAAAAGGGAATTTTCCCTTACCTGCACTGTAGTCCGATCTACGAAACAGGCACACATACACGGAAGTGCTTGTCGATGTTAAGTGTTTTCTTGTATGTGTGTTCGATGTTTTGTGATTCGGACATATGCTAGTCGAGCATGTGTCCGGATCCCATATATATATATATATATATATATATATATATATATATATATATATATATATAAAGCTTATGCAGACAAACTGTTCAGTAAAAAGTGCAGGAAAACCCCAGTAAAGCTAGAGTTTTAATTATGTGATAACTTAAATGCCCATGGGATATATGTAAATGATCCCTTAAGGAAATCAAGTGTTTTAGCTACAGGGCTTCAGAATGACCATATCTTTTTTAATTTTTAAGTCTCTATGGATACATTCAGACCAATAAAGCCAAATCATATATGTATAAAGATGGGGAGTCCACCTCTATAAAGAGACCAGTCACAAGCAGATTCCCTCAGAGATTGGTCCCGGGACAACTCTTTTTTGCCATTTATTTCTCTGAAGTCAAGGTCAACATCAATGGCCTCTGGCTGACTAAATTTGCAGATGATTGCAAATTAGGAGATGTCATTGAATTGCTCACTGACACAAATGTTCTAAAGGAAGGAATGACGCAGATAAATAACTGGTGCCAGAGCCATAGACTGAAACTAAGTGCAAGAAATGCATAAAAGATCCTTTGTGAAGTCATCCACCCCTGGTAAGTATCATATTGACAACCCACACAGTAGTCAGGAACTTGGGGACACACACAGACAGTAATCTAGCCTTTGATCATGACGTGTCTACAGTAGTGAGGAACTCATTCTATGTTTTGCAACTTATAAAGAAAGATATAGCATCTAGGTCCAAGTAAGTCATTGTTCCACTGTATTCAGCATTCATCAGACCTATCATTGAGTACAGTGCCCCTTTGGTATGTACCTAACCAGGCATATCCAACAAGTGGGAACAACTGCAGAGGTTCCTCACTAAAAGACTACAAGGTATAAGTAACATGTCCTGTGCAGACCACCTCAAGGCCCTATCCATGTATTCTGTCTCCTACAGGCTGTTGAAAGGAGATCTACAGTATGCCTGGCATACAAGGAATTGTCAGACCCCACTCTGATGGACCTCCTGCATATCCGCAAAACAAACAGCACTAGAGTTACCCATTCTAAAGACTTAAACCTTGCCTATGATATAACTAGCACTTTCTGGAGAGATGGGGAATTTATCCCCAAAAAAATACCCTTTTTATGGAACAGACACCCCATCCGTGTGAAGCAGAGTTCCTCCCTAACAGAATTCAAGTGTAACTTGGACAGTTGGATGGGGAACAGGAATTCACCCCTGGCTTGGCACCAATGTCTCTAATGGACACAGGCGGCCTGTAAATGGTTCATTTCCCAGGCACCTGCTTGTAAATGTTTCACCTCCCAAGCTCCTGCTTACACTTATTAAGGGTACCAGAACTTGTCAAAGATTTGGGATGCATGCCTAGGGTAAAAAAGGCTCTTATGGTCATTAGCATAGTAAACAACTATGACCCTGTGAACCTATCTATCTATCTATCTATCTATCTATCTATCTAGACACACACACACACACACACACACACGCACACACACACACACACACACACACACATATATATATATATATATATATATATATATATATATATATATATATATATATATATATATATATATATATATATATATATATATATATATATATATATATATATATATATATATATATAGTGACACGCTTATAGGCCCAATACACCGAGGTGGCAAGAATGACAGATTTTATTCTAGGTGACACATCTAGCTTAAAAGACAATAGCACAACCACAAACAAATTATTTCAACAGTGTACCAGTTAGCAATAAGGCAAGGTGAGATATGCATGCAATGAAAACATACATTCATTCTCTTCCCCAGAACTCAACAGAAAAAGGTCTAGACATTCAAACATGCACAAAGAAGGCAATATCAATGAACAGTAAAGCTTTATAATGCAACAATACAAACATGGAAAAAATGCAATGTCATTAAGCAATAAAATAGCCCCTGTGCTAACCCAGGCTAACTTCCTACCTTGCCCCTGGACACTAATCTTCCTGCCTGTTTAAACCTGCTTACTTAACTACTAACAATATTATGTGTGTGAATTTAGAGTTTAATAGTGTAATTGAATATACTTTGTATGCATATCCATAGCTGGTATGTGCTATGATTATTATTATTTTATTTTTTCCTGATTAAGATATCATATTCAATGATATGTATTGAGTGACAAAACTTTGTATTGTATCTGTGTTTTTGTGAATATTACTCTGTCTGTGGAGCTTTTCTCCCCGGGCCTCCACTGAAAATGGACATATATCCAGTTGTACTAGCCCGGTCAACAAATGTAAAATAAATAAATAAAAATAAAATAAAAGAATTATAATACAATACAGATATGAGAAAATGCAATGTCATTGAGCAGCAAAATTCTTGAGGGCAGCAGCCCTAACATGAGCAAAAATGCAATGTAATTAAACAATAAAAGAGTTATAATATAAGCATACATATATTAGAAAATGCAATGTCATTGAGCAGTACTAACACGTTCAACCCCCTTGATCAACCCTAAACATACCAACTATGAAACATTCTATTATACCCTGTTCACTGGCCAGTGACGGCTTACAGTCTTGCTGCTGGCATGATGGGGCCCAAGTTGGAGTTCATATGGATCCCAGTTATTTGTAATTCACAAAGTATTTGGGGGGGGGATCCACAATCTTATAAAAATATAAAATGACGGCCAGAGCCTCTCATCACTCCATCAAGTATATCCTAGAGACCAGGCACCGTGGTTCCTCTGATGAGAAAAGTAGAAAATCACCTGCCAGAACTCTGGTAATCATCTATGGCTCCTATGTACTAGGCCCAAAGGAACTTCTTTTCTTGCTGAATCATATGCAGATGTGGAACTACTGGTTTCAGACTTCTCTCCTGATTCCACAAAATACCATCATCCAGGATTTCAGCAAAAGACAGATACAATCTGCTACTTCACTTCCCTGTCCCAAAGCACTAGAAAGAAAATCCAGTCATGCTGTAAGGCCCTTTTTTCCCTTCAGCTCCCTATTTCAGTCTTCCCTCCTTCAGCTAGTATCTCAGTCTCCCCTTTCACTTTCGAAATTGTCTTTTATATCCCTGAAAAGGAGCTCCACCTTGTCGTGTAATGGAAAACTACAGTCTATTACTTCTGCAATGAAATACAGTGAGAGCTACACCCTCCCCCCACTTGAAAATCTTGGGTCCCCCCAAGAATTGGACAATATTTTTGCATTCAAAGGATACATTCCCCTAAGGGTAATCAACCTTATGCTTAACTTGGGATGGGGTGTCACCACTGGAGTAGGAGGCATAGGGATTATGGGTGCAGACTCTCCAATGAGCTATGGTCACAGGTTCCTGTGTACTATGTCCCAAACTGTTATATGTAAGTCTCTGCAGTTTTGGTTTGGAAGAGACAACTAAGGAATTTTGCTCGGAAGGTTTGTCACTCACATCACATTCAGTGTCCAGTTCTTCAGAAGGCATATTGTCTACTTCTAAGATCTCCTCTTGTATAACCACTTTTGTTTTCCACAACAGTATGACTGTCCTCAGCACTATTTTCTGAGGTTTGCCTAGCAGGGCCTCCATCAGTGTCAGGTTCTGCAAGGGGTATAGAAACATTACTTAGACTGTTGGTATGTGTGGCCTGTTCAGAATGACAAGGAATGAATTCCAGTGCATTTACATTGAGATTAAAGCCCACGGGGTCTTGAACGTCCTTATATAAAAGCCCACTGAAACCACAGTCATCATCACTGTCCTCCTCTCCTTCAGCAGGAGGAAGCATAGGCTCTTGAACATTGGAAAAATAGTTCCTCTCTACCTTAACCTTCTGGATCGCTTTGAGTTAGGCTTCCGCTGAGCCATTCTAGGTTGCAGATTCATGAGTCTCACTGATTTTGTCAAAGGCATTAAATTGTTGTGGTGCCAGGTTTTAATGGGTCCTTCTTTCCCCTCAGGGCAAACTCGGTAGACAGGGATATTAGGTAGCTGAGAACAAATTATGTAAATGTGAGATCCCCAGCGGTCAGCTAGTTTATGCTTTACTTGTAGTCCCAAATTTATCAAAAAGACTCTGTCCCTTGGCTGCAAGTCATGCATCTTTACTTTTTTGTCATAGTGAGCCTTGTTTCACTGATGTATTTGCCCTGTTGATTTTTCAGCAAGCTCATAAGCCTGTCTGAGGTTCTTCTTGAGTCTCCCCACATAACTGCCATGAGATCGCACTGGTGTATCATCAGCTGTGACTCCAAAGGTGACGCAACAGGAAGATGAGCTTCTCTTCCAAACATTAGTAAGTAAGGTGAGAATCCTGTAGCATCATTTTAGTACTGTTGTAAGCATGAACCACTGTGGCTACATGTCTACTCCACTGAATCTTCTTCTCAGCAGATAGTATCCCCAACATGTCTAGTAAAGTTCTGTTGAAATGCTCAGGCTGAGGATCCCTTTGAGGATGATAAGGAGTGGTGCGGCTTTTTTGGACTCCCAACAAAGTGAGTAGTTCACGGACAAGCTTGCTCTCAAAATCACATCCTTGATCAGAGTGTATCCTTTTTGGCAGGTCATAGCGTACAAAAAACTTCTCAACTAGTAGCTTCGCTACTGTAATAGCTTTCTGATTGCGAGTGGGAAATGCTGGTTCAATGCACAGAAAATCTATACAGACCAGTTTTATGGGCCCACTACTTTCCATTTGACCCAATGAGGCAGCTCTGGTCAGCAGAGTCTTTCTCTGAATGCAACAAAGACATGTACAACAATAATCCTGAACATCTTGCTTCATGCGTGGCCAGTACAACCTCTCTCTTACCAGACCCATAGTTCTATCATAACCAAGATCACCATGTCCATCATGCAATGACCAGAGTACTACTTCTCTATACTTTTGAGGAAACAATTGCCATTTTTCACTGCTGAGTGCACTTGGAGATCTCCTATATTCTAGTCCATTTTGTATTTGGAGTCTGTCCCATTTTTTGGCCAAAAGTCTTGCCAGAGGATGAATATCCATGCGAAGCATATTAACTTGTTTCTTCTCCAAAGCAGCTACCACCAGCTGACTTAAGGGGTCTTCTCTTTGATCTCTCCTGAGGTCACTGTTACTCAAAGCTAGTAGCGATGAAGCCTGTAAAGTGACCAGATTACAGTAAGCTTGGGGTAAGCTTGCTGCAGACAGACCCAACTTCTGGGCCCAACATTCAGTGTGTTGATAGCAGGTTGCAATCTGACACAAAGCTCTCACCCCTGGCACTGGAATTTCAACCCATTCATCATCGGGGTGTAAATCTCCCTGAGGTCTTCTAGACAGACCACCAGCATCTCCATTTTCATGTCCTGGGTGATATTTCAAACTGAAATTATAGTTGCATAGAGCTGCCATCCATCTGTAGCCAGTAGCATCTAGCTTTGCAGGGTCTGGATGTATGTCAGAGGATTGTTGTCAGTCTGCACTTCAAATTCAGCCCCATAGAGATAGTCATGCAGCTTGTCCACTACCGCCCGCATTAAAGCAAGAATTGCAACTTGTGTGCAGGGTAGTTTCTTTCTGTGGGGGATAAACTCCGACTGATAAAAGCCACAGGTCTCAGCTTCTTGTCATACTCCTGGTAAATGACTCCTCCTAAGCCATCCCTGCTAGCATCCACATGTAAAGTGTATGGCTTTGTTGAGTAAGCATATGTCAGCACAGGAACATGTGTGAGGTAATACTTAAGCTGTTCAAATGACTCTTCACACTCAGGAGCCCAACAACTCTTGATGAGTTCTTTAGAACCACTCAGTCCCTTATTTTTTTTTCACAAGGATATTTTCAACTGTTTTATCTGCTTTCTCATCATTTCGGAGCAAATGGTTGAGGGGTCTTGCTATCTTTGAAAATCCTTCCACAAACCTTCAATAGTAACTGCAGTACCCCAGAAAATATTGCAGCTTTGTGATAGTTTTGGGTCTGGGCCAAGATGTTACCACTTCAACTTTGCTGGGATCTGTGGATATTCCATTTGCAGACACTACATGTCCCACATAGGTCACTGAAGGTTGGAAGAACTTGCATTTGTCCAATGACAACTTCAGGCCTTCCTTCTCAATCCTGTCCAATACCTTCATCAGTCTTTCTTCGTGCTCCGCTAGGGTCCTCCCAAAGACAATGATGTCGTCCAGGTAGAATAAGACTTCCAGGAGATGCATGTCTCCAACTGTTCTTTCCATGATTCTCTGGAAAGTTGCCAGTGCATTTGATAAACCTTGAGGTAGGCGATCAAACTCAGAAAATCCCAAAGGGGTGATGAAGGCAGTCTTCTCTTTATCTTCTGGGTGCATAGGGATTTGATAGTATCCACTCCTTAAGTCTAGCACACTGAACCATTTACTGCCCACCAGACAATTTAGAGCATCTTCAATCCGTGGAGTTGTGTACTGGTCTGGAATGGTTCACTGATTCAGAGTACAATAGTCAACACACATGCACACTGATCCATTCTTTTTCCTGACAATGACAATGGGAGGGGCATATGGACTTCTTGACTCTCGAATTATCCCTGCGGCTTTTAGTTCTTCCAAAAGTTTTCTTAAATCATTCAGGTCTCCGGGAGCTACTCTTCTGGAATGTTCCCTGAAAGGCCAGTCCTCTTTTACTCTTATTTGGTGTTCTACACTTTTTGCACAGCCCACATCTAGTTCACTAGTAGAAAAACAATTTTTCTTTTTCATTAGTAGCTCTTTAACTCTGGTTAGCCACTCAGGGGGCAAGAGACCACCTCCTATATCAGTATCTTCCAGTTTCAACTCGTTGGCCCTGCTCTCATTCCTTGTCAACACAGAAGCAGGTAAGGAAGTGGCAGCATAAACATTTCCCAAATGCACTTGTGAACGCAGGACAATGGGAGTACTTCCTTTATTCTTTAACCCCACAGGCAAAGTGTCATAAGGATGCTTTAACTTGTCTGCAGGCCAAACTTTTGGGACTAGTTCCAGCCCCAGTGGCAAGCCATTTTCTGAGTCCATTTCCATCATGAGATGAGAGGAAACTGTTTGTCTTCACATCCTCACTTTGGCTCTCAAGCAGGTGACCTGACCAGGATGAATTATATGCTGTTTCTCAGACAGGGTCCACATGACCAATTTCATCTTTCTTACTATCCTCCTCCCTTTGAAGGGCACAGAAAACTGGTCTCAGGAGAGGATGTAGTGTTGGGTGTTTCTGGGTCAACTGAGGCATTAGCATTCTTCTCATGAGGTCAGTATTTGTCCCCACTAAAATAGATGCTGAATCCTTTCCTTTTGGCCTGGGGCACGCAACAGCGAGTGTTTCAAAAACTTCTGTTGACCCAACAACTGAAGTGGAAAATTCTAACTTGAGTGACACATAACCATCATAAGGGAACTTCATGTCACTTAGCCCCCAGATCTCCAAATCTTCCAACTTTTCAAGTGGCAAATGCTTTAAGTATTTTTAGTAGAAGTCTCTGTACAGAATGGTGATTTGTGCACCAGTATCCAACAGTGCTTTGCTATACACTCCTATTCTACTCCTACTATACAACAGGGGACGGTCCCAGTAGGCCATCGGGTAGTTTCTATTTTCGGTGCTGTTCAGCTGTACAGCAGTCAGCATGTGGTTGAGGTACCACCGGTTGACTTCGCCATTTTAATGGATAAGACTCTTGCTTAGTAATGCTTTGCGGTCTCAAATGCTGAGATTATGGCTGAGATGGCTTTCCAATTTGGTTATTCACCTCAGATGATCTAGAAATGTGCATAGTAGGTAGTTTCTCTCCCCTATTGCAAGGGTTTGTGTGGAAAGGAGATCCAGGATGCTGTCTCTTGATGTTAGATTTTATGGAGCTCTTTGTAACTGGGCATTCAGCTGGCTCCTTCACTGAGGCCCTTTGAAGTTTCCCTGCATTGCACTAGCCAATAATAGTTCATTCACTTTTTTCAAGTTCTCTGCATTATGTCACTGTCGCTTTATATGCCCTGCATCCCCACAGCAAAAACAAAATCCAGTAGGAACTCTAAACATTGGCTGATTCGGTTCTTCCCTGAGTCCTTTCGTGGAGGTTCTAGCTGATGTATTCCTCCCTTCAGCTAAAGTTATCATGGCTTTCTGCAATTCTGCGACTGTCTTGGTGACTTGAGCTATGGTGTCAGTCAGGGAAGACACCTGCATCTGCAACTGTGATACCTCTACATTGCAGACACTCTGGGCCACGACTCCTGTTTGAGTAGTGAGCATGGCTAAAGGCTCCTGCTGGTGTTCGCTCACTGTTTTAGTTGCTGTTGAACACTGAGATTTGGCTTCCAACAGGGCTTCTTCTTCCCTCACCTCTTTAACCAACTGAGAATAAGTTAGAGTCTCTTACCTATTTCTCATCCTCATTTTCCACAAAATGGGGTCCATAGCTTGAGCTCCCTGTAAAATTTGTCTGATCCGTACTTGGTCAGCTACTTTTGGATCCACCCCCTTCTTTAGGATGATCTGGTGGAGCATTTTATCTAATCTCTTAATGTAATCAGATAGTTTCTCACCAACTTCTTGGTATGTATGTTCAAACTGATACAGTAGGTCAGCAGCCCTCTCGGTCCTTCCAAACACATCCTGCAGTACTCCTAAATAGTCCTTGGCCATGCAATCTTGCTTACCCATCCTTAGATTGCATATGGTATCCGCAGCTAATCCCTTTAGACTTTCAGCTATCCGCTGCTTCTTCTGAGATTCTGAGGTATCCCACTCCTCTAGGGCTTGTGAAGCCTGATCCATCCAGGATTCAAAATCTTCCTCTTCCTGAGATGTGGGTTGTTTGCCAGAAAAGAAACGCAATTTGTGGTAGCCAAACCCAGTTAATGGCTGTGTAAGCTTTAAGCATTTTTCTACAATACTTCCCAAAGCATTCAAAACTTCAGGCCCTATAGAATTTATGGTCAGTGAAGCTGCAGCTTCTGATGTAAGGTTCTGACCTACTTAGATAGCTTCAGCAGGTATTTTCTCTGATGCTGAGGTAGTGCACTTCTCAGGGATTACCACACAGACTGCTCTCTCACCTGAAATTTGTATACTCAAAGGTACGTGCTCATACACTAAAGGACTTTTCCAATCTAATAAGGCCAATGTGCTCTGCTTGGTAGGGTTCATAGTGCTGTCTAATAATAATCCATGCCCTACAACTGGTAAGGATCAGTATATCAGTCCATGTGACCCCTGGCAACACGAGAACTAAGCAATGCTCTGACTGAGCATTGTGCTGTTTGTACCACTTAGCGGCTATTTCTGGGTTCATTTTTCTGCTGGATTTGCTTTCCACATTTACAGGGGAATAGGGTGGAGTCCAAGGCAGTACAGGCAATCCCAGATGAGCCTCCAAATGTAGCGCACCTGCAGGTGTAGATGAAGTAGATATGGGTTCCTTCCTACCTGACTCTGGTGACACCCCTATAGGCCCAACACACCAAGGTGGCAAGAATGACAGATGTTATTCTAGGTGACACATCTAGTTTAAAAGGCAGCAGCACAACCACAAACAAATTATTTCAACAGTGCACCAGTTGGCAATAAGGCAAGGTGAGATATCCATGCAATGAAAACATACATTCACCCTCTTCCCCAGAACTCAACAGAAAAGGTCTAGACATTCAAACATGCAAAAAAAAGGCAATATCAATGAGCAGTAAAGCTTTCTAATGCAACAATACAAACACAGGAAAAATGCAATGTCATTAAGCAATAAGGGTTATAATACGGCAATACAGATAAGAGAAAATGCCATGTCATTGAGCAGCAAAATTCTTGAAGGCAGCAGTTCTAACACGAGCAAAATGGAATGTCATTTATAATGCAACAATACAAATATGAGAAAATGGGCAGCCACAGTGGTGCAGCGGTTAACGTTGTCACCTTACAGCAAGAGGTTCTCCGGTTTGATCCTCGGCTGGGGTGCCTTCTGTGCGGAGTCTGCATGTCCTCCCTGTGGTCGCGTGGGTTTCCTCTGGGTGTTCCAGTTTCCTCCCACATCCCAAAGACATGCAGTAGGTGGATTGGACACTTTAAGTTGGCCCTAGGTGTGAGTGCGTGCATGTGTGTGCCTTCAGTGGAAGGTTGAGTGCCGGGCTGGCAACTCGACACAGTAAAACTCTACTGCCAATCATGAGCAGACAGGTGATCAGCTGTGGTGACCCCTAGCTGGGAAAAGCCGAAAGAAGAAAGACAAATGTGAGAAAATGCAATGTCATTGAGCAGTACTAATACCCTCAACCCCCTTGATCAATTCTAAACAGACCAACTATGAAACACTCTATTATACCCTGTTCACTGGCCAGTGACTACTTACAGTCTTGCTACCGGCATGATGGGGCCCAAGTTGGAGCTCATATGGATCCCAGTTATTTGTAATCCACAAAGCATTTGGGGGGAATCCACAATCTTATAAAAATATAAAATGATGGCCAGAGCCTCTCACCACTCCGTCGAGAATATCCTAGAGTCCAGGAACCATGGTTCCTCTGATGAAAAAAGTAGAAAATCACCTGTCAGAACTTTGGTGATTATCTATGGCTTCTCTGTACTAGGCACAAAGGAACTCCTTTTCTTGCTGAATCATATGCATAAATGGGACTACTGGTTTCAGACTTCTCTCCTGATTCCACAAAATACCATCATCCAGTATTTCAGCAAAAGACAGACACAATCTGCTACTTCACTTCCCTGTCCCAAAGCACTAGAAAGAAAATCCAGTCATGCTGCAAGGCCTTTTTTCCCTTCAGCTCCCTGTTTCAGTCTTCCCTCCTTCAGCTAGTATCTCAGTCTCCCCTTTCACTTTCGAAATTGTCTTTTATATCCCAGAAAAGGAACTCCACCTTGTGGTGTAATGAAAAACTGCAGTCTATTACTTCTGCAATGAAATACAGTAGGAGCTACACACACACACACACACACACACACACACACACACACACACACACACGCCTTATACAATACGCAGATGATTCAACTATAATATGTAGAGCCCCTACTTTACCAGACCTCCATAAAAAGACCCAGGATAACTTTCACTCAGTGGAAACATGGCTCACTGAGAATGGCTTGATAACCTCAAAAAAAACAAGCTCCTGCTATTTCATCCCTCAACTATATCTGCCCCCACCTGCACCTTTTCTATCCACTCAAATAACGGTACCTCCATATCACCTGAAGCCCAGACAAAACTACTAGGTGTTACTATTGACAACAAGCTCAAATTTGATGTACACATTAATCTGGCCATTAAAAATACTAACAAAAAGCTAGGTAGCCTCTACAAACATAAAGCATTCCTGACCCATAATGCTAGAACTACAATTGCACATGCGCACCTTCTCTCAACACTACTGTATGCCTCACCCATCTTGATTAACTTATCCAAAACAGAAATCAATAAAATGACAACGTGCTATAATCAGCCAAATTTGCCAACAACAGCTCCTACAGAACACATAACTGCCTAAACCTAAAGCAATTGGGCTGGCTTGAACTACCAAACTTACTTATTCATAGTCAGCTGGTTACTACTCACAAGCTACTGTATCAACAAAATATATCACCTTCACTGGCTAACATTGTCCAGCAATATTCCTGTCCTAGGCAACTCCGCTCAACTGACAAATTACAGTTAGCTGTTACTAGATCCAAAAACCATGCTGGTGACTCCCTTTACTCTTCTTATGTGGCCAAAATCTGGAACTCCCTGCCTACATCCATATCCCTGATAACCTCCCTACCTACATTAAAAAAAGCTATCTACAACTACCTCAGCAGCAAATGGCTATGTCCTTGTTCAACTCCAGACTAATATCTGATCCACTCCAGTACTGTTGTAACTATTGTCTTAAACTAGAGTCCTATCTGTTACCTGCATATAAATGTATACCACATCAGAGGTATGATGACATACATGTAACAGTGTTAGTATGAACAAAGTAAAACTGTTTATTGACTATTGTAAACTGTATCTGTCTGTAGTTTATACATATAAGTGTCAATAACTAGATACCCTAATGGATCTAGATGAAATATGTACCCAAGTTGTCTGTATATTCTGTAAAATTGTCTCTTTGGAGCTTTTCTTCCCGGGCCTCCACTGAAAAAGGACATGTATCCAGCTGGACTATCCCAGTTAACAAATATAAAATAAAAAAAAAAAAAAAAAAAAATATATATATATATATATATATATATATATATATATATATATATATCTACAAAGTGCATATTGGGTGGTAATGGGTGGGTGCTACTGAAGATCCCTTTAGTTACAGAGTCAACTGATTTAGGAATTTAGAGATGTTCAGTTCATGTCAG
Source organism: Protopterus annectens (assembly GCF_019279795.1). NCBI lineage: Eukaryota > Metazoa > Chordata > Ceratodontiformes > Protopteridae > Protopterus > Protopterus annectens. The sequence goes on from NC_056737.1 coordinate 1,539,319,525, forward strand.
TCTTGTTAAATATGAACTGGACAGCTGTGTTTAAAAGTACACAGAAACAGTAGTTGGCATCCTTTATTAGATTGCTTGCCTCACATTTCCTAGTATGCAGCCTAAAGTACTTGGCACTATCTCAACATATTAGTTCACTCGGTGCCTAAGTACAGTAAGTTTTACCTTACTGCATTATTGCTCTGCTTTGCATTTTTCCTGCTATGATCTAACTAGTGTGCTTGAATGCACATCATGATTCCCATTACAATGCTAGGCTATTCAGTGCCATCAGTGCCAAGGCCTGGAATATTAGTGCCCATAGGTACTGTTGCAGTAAGAAGCAGTACCTGTGCCTATGATGTTGAGAGTTCAATTATGAAATATTTGAATTGTTATACTATATTCATTACTAAGTTATGAACAGATAGGCTTCTGTCATTTTGTTTTATTCTGTGCTTCATATCACATGCTAAAGTTTATTGTTTGTAGGTTCAATAATGGCAAATGCAGGCAAAACCAATGACATGAGCATTTTACAGTAGACTCCCTCTTATCCGGTCTCACTGGGACCGGACCTTAAGCTGGACAAACGAATGGCTGGTTAATCAGAAAAAGCATACAAAATAGCATTTATAGGTTATAAATCTGCCAGAAAACAGGATTTGTGTTAGTATGCATTTTTTTAAAGAATATGATGTTTAAAACTGAAATGTCTATCATTATTTAGTCCAGAGGAGGTGGAGGTGTTGTTCTTCTCTATTGCCATTTGCTAGGGCTATGGCAGAAATTTGATGGCTGGTTAAAGAGCAGTCTGGTTAAAGAGAGGCCATATGAGAGGGAGTCTACTGTACTGCTGCACAAAATTTAGTCTTTCTTCAAACTCTAAGTGTTCATAGTGCCTTTACATGCCTGCCTCCACCGCTCTACAGCTATGTGTCTTGAGCCCAATTGTTCCTTGGGTAGAGGCGCAAAAGGCAGCCATCATCCAGGCAGGCATACTTATGTCCTACCCCCATCTTATTACACTAGTCCTCTTACATGGGTAGAAAATGACATCCCAGTGTCCAGACAGAGAAGGGGATTGCATTCACTCCTCCCCTGATCAATGTCATTAACATTTAGGGGCTGTAACTTAATTGTCCCCAGGCCAGAGAAGTCCGCAACACCTCTACTCCCATAGCCATGTCATAATACAAGGTAGAGCTCAGGTCATTTCTTGTTGCTTGACCTCACAACTGGTGACTGATGTATTTGTGTGTGCATGTGTCCACATCAACACAGAAACACAATTCATCCCATCTGTATATATATGCATTTTCACACATGAACAGTACAGGCTACCATCAGTGATTTGGCAAAGACAAATATAAGTCTCTGATCATGATTTCATGATGCAGTGTACAAGGCCCTTGATGATGTTAGGCAGCAGTACTACAGTGATCAGACTGCTTCTTCCCCCTGAACAGATGAGTTAGCACTGATTACACAATCCTACTGCCCCCCAACATGGCTTCTATAGCACTTCACCAACTACCTGAACTCCAGTCATGTGGGTCATACTCTGAGTTTTATTTCTAGGCTACATGGATGGAGAAGTGTGATGATATGATGTATTGCCAGTTATACCAAGTGAAGTAGGGCAGTGGATGTGTAGGGCAGTGGATGTGTAACATATGCCAGCACAGCTAGCTGGAATTTTGTAAAGTATTATATGTCATTTGTATATCAAACTGATTTGTACAGATGCTTGTGTTGAAAAATGTATTTTTAAAGCTGCTTGTGTTAAAAATGTACCAACAGTGGGTCCTGACTGTATTGTAACCAATTAAATGTATATGTTTTAAGAGATGATACTGGAAGTGAAGAAGTTAATCTCAGTCCAGCTAACTTTGAAAAATAGTAATAAATTAAATTACCTGGTTTAGGCCATAAATATTGTATCTTATAGTTTTGATTGTAGCCAGAGACTAAATGTATGTGCCAGAGAATGGTTTATTAGCTCCTGTAGGAAGTGTGGAAGTGTTTTATTGTTTTATAAGTTTTATATGCTATAACACATCCCAGCAAAGCTCTGTCTGTATGTATGGTAACACATATGTGCTAAATTCTGGTTCACTTTCTAGCAATGGGGGTAGCATGGGAACCAAGAGTCAGATGACCAGATATATGTGATGTCATTCTGTAATATAGAACAAAAATGATGTTTTAATACCAGATGAGAGAGGGGTCTCACAGCACTCTGATTTTGAAATCTGACATAGAAGGATCCCTCACCTATTTCATCTTGCCTTGCTCAAGTAAGTGACCAGGGAATAGTAGTTCTTTAGATCAGTCAGGAAAATATAGTGGGATTAGTTAAGTAATGTTTTTCTGTATCTCTGTGAATCTATTCATCTGTATTATTTTAATATTTCCTGGGGCTGAAACTCTGTTGTTTATTGTAAATAGATATTTAGTATTTTCATGTTCTTTTATTATTTATTATTAAATATATTTAAACGTTTCATTGTGGCTGGTCCTTTAGAGAATGTTTTAAACTTTGAGAGTACTTATACAGTTGATATAAAAAGTGTACACACCTCTGTTAAAATGCAAAATATTTGTGATATATAAAAAAATGAGACCACAATAAATCATTTCAAAACTTTTCCCACCTTTAACATGACCTATAACCTGTACAATTCAATTGAAAAACAATCAAATCTGTTAGGGGAAAAAATATAAAAAAATAAAAAATGTACAATAAGCTGGTTGCATAAGTGTGCACACCCTTAAACTAACACTTTGTTGAAGCATATTTTGATTTAATTACAGCATTCAGTTTTCTTGGGTGGGACTCTATCAGCATGAAACATCTTTCATGCCAATATCTGCCCACTATTCCTTGCAAAAGCGTTCCAAATCTGTTAGATTGCGAGGTCATCTCTTGTGCACAGCCCTCTTCAGGTCACCCCACAGATTTTCTGTTAGATTTAGATCTGGGCTCTGGCAGGGCTATTACAGAACTTTAATTTTGTTCTGGTGAAGCCATTCTTTTGTTGATTTGGATGTATGCTTGGGGTCATTGTCGTGTTGAAAGGTGAAATTCCTCCTCATCTTTAGCTTTCTAGCAGATGCCTGAAGGTTTTGGGCTAAAAGTGACTGGTATTTGGAACTGTTCATAATTCCCTCCACCTTGACTAAAGCTCCAGTTCCAGCTGAAGAAAAATAACCCCAAAGCATAATACCACCACCATACTTCACAGTGGGGATGGTATTCTTTTGGTGATGCAAAGTGCTGTTTTTGTGCCAAACGTACCTTTTGGAATTGTAACCAAAATGTTCAACCTTGGTCTCATCAGACCATAACATACTTTCCCACATGCTCTTGGGAGACTTGATGTATTGTTTTGCAAATTTTAGCTGGGCCTGGATGTTTTTCTGTGTAAGAAAATACTTTTGTATTGCAACCCTCCCCCATAGCCAGACATATGGAGAATACGGGAGATTGTTGTCACATGTAGTACACAACCAGTACTTGCTAGAAATTCCTGCAGCTCCTTCAATGTTGCTGTAGGTCTCTTGGCAGCCTCCCTGACCAGTTTTTGTCTTTTCTTTTTATCAATTTTGGAGGGACATCCAGTTCTTTGCAACGTCACTTTTGTCCCATATTTTCTCCAATTTTTGATGACTGTCTTCACTGTGTTCCATGGTATATCCAATGCTGTGGAAATTTTTTTGTACCCTTCTACTGACTGATACCTTTCAACACTTGAGATCCCTTTGATGCTTTGTAAGCTCTCTGCAAACCATGGCTTTTGCTGTAGCAGACAGCTGAGTAAATGTCAGGAAAATCCTACTAGGACAGCTGAACTTTATTTGGGGTTAATCAGAGTCTCTAATTGATTGCAGGTGTGTACCCAATAAGACTGAATGTTGCAATTAAATCAAAAGGTGCTTGAACAAAGTATTAGTTTAAGTGTTTTCACACTTATGCAACCAGCTTATTGTATGTTTTTTATTTTTTATATGTTTTTCCCTAACAGATTTGTTTTTCAATTGAATTGTACAGATTATAAGTCACATTAAAGGTGGGAAAAGTTTTGAAATGATCTATTGTGGTCTCATTTTTTTATATCACAAAAACCTGGCATTTTAACAGGGGTGTGTGCACTTTTTATATCCTCTGTATCTATTTAGTGACTCTGTGGCCACTCCTATAATCCTTACTGTATTGGTCAAAACACTATCATTTGTACTAATATTAATTTCATTCAGTATAACTGGGTACTCTTGTAAGAGCCTTAGAGTAGCTGACTTTGGAGTGTCTGGTGGCTGTAACTACCCTATAGTATGGGCAGAAGGGGGCATAGCTGGTCATAGGTGATTCCATTGTGAGACACACAGATGTCCATCTCACCAGGCTGGATAAGGAGAAGCTCAGGGTCATCTGTCTGTCAGGTGCCAGGATCCACCATATCACACATACACCCAAGTCTCTCAACAACAGGAACTGTTATGACTCTGTCATAGTCTATGTTGGTGTGAATGATTTGAGATGTACTTCTCTGGACCATATGAAAAGAGACATGATTGAGCTCTCAGACTATGTGTCTCAGGCTGGTATGTCCCTAGCCTTAAGCAGCATTTTACCTTCACCTAGGAGGATTACTCAATACAAACAGAAAATTATTGACTTCAATAACTGGCTTAGTTTCTGGTGTCATTCCAAGGGTATACAGTATCTGTCAGACTGAGATGACATGATTGACAGACCTCACATAAAAGATCAAAGAGAACAGATTATGGTGATTTGGGCACATGTGTAGAAAAACAGAAGACAATCTGGTGAGGAAGATTTGGGACAGACTGGAAGAAGGTAAGAGGAAGTGAGGATGTCCAGCAAAGAGGTGGATGAATTGTGTGAAAGAAGATCTGCAACAGTCAGACATGAGTGTTGTCGAAGGCAGGAGTGTGGCACTGAATCGAGAGAGTTGGCGACAGTTAACACAATACCCCGACATCATGTTGAAAGAATGGGGAAAAGAGGGGGCTGATGATGATGACGGTGATGCTTTGCCAAAGATGGCCTTCATCTGTCACCCCTGAGATTTTGGTTAGTGGCCAAGGCTCTTGCCACCCCCATAGTGTCTTTTTTAGGCAGTGTCTCAAGGACAAAATTCCTGATGTAAGAGCTCCATCTAAGAACAACCTCAAGGTTTTGTTGCTAAATGCTAGGCGTCTTAACACAAAACTGCATTCATTGGAAGCAGTTCTCACCTTGGAAGACTTAGACATTTGTGCAGTCAAGGTGACCTGGTTCAAAGCTGTGGAGAGCACCGCAGCCATGTCGAGTTTACCTCCTTCTACCTGTTCACATCACAAACTGAAGGCATGAAAACTAATGGAGGTGGTGTATCAATATTCATTACAGAAAATACACCTTCAGATTGATTAGACAGCATGATTCCCTGGAGATACTTCAGGTGCAATTAACTGTTGGTAGGACACTTATTCAAATCATTGCCAGCTACACGACCCCCTCAATGAATCAGGACAATCACTCTGCCTATTTGGATCTACTTTAGTCTATCAAGATATATCCAAACACCATGGTTTTGGGCGACTTTAACTACCCATCCATTGACTGGGGAAATTACTCATGTGGAAACTCACTTACCCAATGTTTCCTCAACTTCATTAACTCCAACGCCCTGGACCAGCTAGTTGACACCCCCACAAGGGGTGCCAATATCATGGATCTGGTGTTTACCAATATGGGGGACCACAGTAGCACCCCCATTGTGAGGTCTTCTCTGGTGAGATCTAACCACAAGTCATTCTTATTTGAAGTTACTATCACACCTGACCCCGCCCCCATAGCATAAACTAAACTAAAAAACTTCCTCAAACAATTTATAACCACTTACAGGATGGTATAAAAAGCTTCACTGCACCTTCTCCCTCAGATGGAACTGGCAACTATGCCGAGTTCTACACAGATGGTCCATAAAAACACCTGAACAACTGCATTGACGCAGCCATACCTGTTAGGACCAAAACAGGCTACTTGAGGAAGAGCAAACCTGTCTGGTGGACAACTGCCATTAACAGGCTTTACAATAAGAGGAAGAAATTGCTGTCTAAGAGTAAGAGGGAGTGAGCCCTAAACTGGAAACACTCCCTCCTCAGTTTAAACAAACAAATAAGACTTCGTGTGAAGTCCTCCAAAGCTAACTATGAATCCAAATTAGCTTCCTCAACTAAGGACAGCCATAAGATGTTCTTTAATTACATCTGTAACCTAAAAGGAAAGGCTTAGATTTGTGCCAAACTGTTAGTTAATAATACCACATATACCGATCCAGTGGACATTGCTAACCTCTTAGCCAACAGGTTCTGTGAAAACTTCACTCCCCCCTTCCCCACCACACTTAACCCAAGACATCCCTACCACCTTCCGTCTACCCTATATCTCTAAAGACCAGGTCGTGAATGCCTTCTCTAAGGTCAAAAACACAACATCCATGGGACCTGATAACATCCCAGGCTGCATCATACATAGGCTCAAACACAAATTAGCAATGCCATTGGGTACCATTTTCAATCATAGTCTAAGCACTGGCTTCATCCTAGTTGAATGGAAAAAGGCCACCATTATTCCCTTGCACAAAGGTGGTGCTTCCACTGATCTCGGGTACTATAGACCTATTAGCCTGACTCACTTTATCTGTAAGCCTTGGAGAGAATCATCATGGACCTTATCAACAAAGACATTGGTAACCTCCAAACACTTGACCCTACTCAATTTGGATTTGTCAAGGGGAGATCATGCCTGTTAAACCTGGTGGACTTCTTTGAGACAGTCACCAAGGCCCTTGATGAGGGGAAGTCTGTGCACACAGCCTACCTAGACTTAGCCAAGGCTTTTGACACTATCCCCCACTCAGGCATAATTGACAAACTCACCCAGCTAGGTATCAACCCTTATCTCATTAGATGGGTTGCTAACTGGCTCACTGATAAAACCCATATAGTCAAAATAGGGGAATCCACCTCCAACAGCAGACCTGTAACCAGTGGTGTTCCACAGGGATCAGTCCTGGGACCTCTACTGTTTGGAATATATTTCTTCAAAGTGCAAGCTAAAACTAAAGGTCTGTGGCTGCCAAAATTTGCTGATGACTGCAAAGTGGGACTGGTTGTAGGATCTCCAAATGATGTCAACATCCTACAAGATGGTCTTAAACAAATGACGGGTGCCAAAGTCATGGCCTTAAACTCAATGCAAAAAAAATGTATTATCATCCCTTTCAGTAAGAGTGATGTTCCTGCTAGCTACCACATCAATAACAGTACCCTAAGTACCCACACTCAGTGGTGAGAGACCTGGGCACACAGGTTGACAGCAACCTTACCTTTGATCACCATGTGCCACAGTGGTAAGAAGGGCATTCTATATTGCTCATCTCATAAGTAAGTACATTTCATCCAGAAAAAGAAGAAGTTATAACGTCCCTGTACTCTTTCCTCATCAGGGCAATAATTGAGTACAATGCCCCTTTTGGTATGTACCTTTCCAAGCACCTGCAGCAATTGGAGAGACCACAAAGCTTCCTCACAAGGAAAATTCAAGTTCTTCAGCATCTGTCCTATGAGGACCGTCTGAAATCACTTTCACTTTATTCTGTTTCATACAATCTGCTCAGAGGTGCTCTTGCCTTGCATGTCAGGCAATCTTTCACCCTGCTTTATTGGAAATGCTGCATATCTGTAGGTCAAATGGTGCAAGAGTTACATACCCTAATGGCCTTAAGCTGGTATGTGAGATTAATAGAACATGCTGCAGGGAAAGATTTGTCTCCCAGAGGTCACCACACCTTTGAAACAGACCCCCACTTCAGGTCAAGCAGAGCACCTCATTGTCCCTCTTCAAACGCAATCTGGACGATTGGATGCGTAACTAAGTTCACCCCAGGGGTTCCACCTATGTCCCTGTTGGACAGGGGTGATAGGTGCTGATCATAGAAATAAGGATAAAACTTGGCTAGGCTTGTAAGGGCCCTAAGATCATTAGCTTAGTAACCTCCTATGAGCCTATGATCCTATGATCTGTGCCAGTGAGCCTTTGATCCTATGATCTGTGCCAACCTTTCCCAGGTGTGTTACTATGCATGCGTGTGTGTGTGTGTGTGTGTGTGTGTGTGTGCGTGTGTGTGCGCGTGAGTGCGTGTGCGCGTGTGCGTGTGTGCGTCTGTGTGTGTGTGTGTGTGTGTGTGTGTGTGTGTGTGTGTGTGCGAGTGTGTGAGTGTGTGTGTGTGTGTGTGTGTGTGTGTGTGTGTGTGTGTGTGTGTGTGTGTGTGTGTGTGTGAAACCTAAAAGAGTGTGTGTTAGCTGCTTGGAGGAGGGACACAAAACACTGGTTTCACAGAGAGAGTTGTGGAGGACTTTGCTTGGACAGTCAGCTGAGGACTCAACTCTGCAGCTGTGCCAATAGGGAGTCTCACTGGGCCCCCGGAGAGAGAAAGAGAGAAATCCAGACACCGGACTGAACGTGTTTCCTGTGTGCTCTTAAGGGAAATTGTGCTTGATGCAGAGAGCTGCATCTGGAAATACTGTGTGTTTCTATATTTCTATTCCAAGTGAATGTCCCTCTGCAGTGTCAATGGTAAGTATTCAGGCTCCTTGATTACTGGCCCATAGAGGGGGGAGTCACATATTAGTGAGCAGTGGTGTGGATATTAATTGAACTTCTGTAGCCTGTAAGCAGTTGTCATTGAAGGTATGTGTATTCTCAGCAGCCACAAGGTAAACATTCAGAGTTTAATTTCACAACAGTTTTATTTATTTATTTTTTGTTAGTTTAGTTTAATCAGGGAAAGCAGGCAAAGATGTCAGCAGATTATGGCAAGCTGACAAAGAACCAGTTGGCCAAAATGTGTAATGACAAAGGACTGTTGCATGCCAACCTGACTAAAGAGGAAATTATTTCAACCTTAGTCACAGCTCAGACCAGCAACCAGGAGGATATCCAATCTAGTGATGGGGATTTGCAGTCCTCAGAAACAGGACAGTTCACCTTTTCTTCAGAGGAGTTAAAAATCTGTCTGGAGTTAAAGAAACTTGAACTGGAGGCCAAATGTTTGGAACTAGAATCAGCAGAGGGACTGTGGGATTTGGAGGATGAAGAAAATGAGAAGCAATGTCAACATGAGAGGGAGATGTTGATTATTCGCTGGGGTCATGGAGGTAATGGGGAAGGGAATAACTGAACCCCAGAAGCAAGAAAGACCAGTAAATTTCTTGCACAGTTTACAGTGTGTGATAATTTTGATAGTTTTATTCATATATATTTGAAAGAATATGTAAACAGTATGATGTTGACTAAGGGCTCTGCATACAGTTCCTGACCCCCTTACAACATGGTAAAGCTGTAACTGATGTTTCTAAATTGTCTGATATTGATTGTTTAAACTATGACAGAGTAAAGCAATGTTTACTAGAATGTTTTAAGTTAACACCTGAAGCTTATAGAAAAAAGTTTTGTGAGCATAGACACAAGGCAGATGAAAGTGTATGTGATTATATTGTTGAGGTAAGCACTTATTTTCATAGGTTGGTGAGTGGATGTCAGGTCACCAGTTTTGAAGGGCTGGCAGACCTTTTGGTGAGAGAACAAGCCCTTAGAACTTTGCCTGAGGACATATGAATCGGGTTGGCAGTACGAGACTGCAACTCTACAGATGAGCTGGGGAAAAAGGGGGATCTCTTCTTAGCAAATAAGGCATGACTGCACAGGAAAGGGATACCCAGTGCTGCACATGAATATAAGAGAATCCGTGGTAGACAGCCTAAACCACCCCAACAGAGTCTACCAGTAACAGGGGAAGACACTAGTTCAGGTACATAGCCAGGATTAAAGGTTAAATGTTTTAAATGTAACTAGTGCGGACATGTATCATACAGATGTTCATGGAAGCAAGGTGGGGAACAAAAGGTGAGGAAGACAGCAAGTGGGAATAACAGTATGCCAGTGGTAAGTTGTCTGGAGGCAACAGGAATACTAAACTATCACCAGAGTTTATATCTGATCTTAGTAGATGTAAAACAGGTCACTACTAATAGAGACACAGCCTCTGAAATCACAATTGTGAAGCCTGCAGTTGTTAATGAAGAGCAGTATTTGCCTGAGCAGTCCACTCCAGTTAGAGCTTTAGGAGGGAAACCATTCAAATACCTTTGGCCAGGGTTCACTTTGACTGGGAGGGTAGAAAAGCACGTAGGTGTGTTTGAGGATATCCCTGAAGATGTCCTGATAGGGAATGATTTTGATATTTTGATAATGCAGTACCTTGTGTTCATGCAGTTACATGCATTCAGGCTTTGAGACAGGCATGTGGGTCTGGTAGCTGGGGGGAGAACTAGACAAACCCCACACCAGAAGCCAGGGCTGGTGAGGTGACTATTTCAGTGAGGGAGCTACCCTGTAGCAGTGAGCCTGAAGGTGAGCAACAGTTGCTGGTAGGTACTGATGTTTCCTTAGACAGAGTGACTGCAAGGGCAGATATGAGTGGTACCATCCAGGCTGACAGTGAGGCACTACTGTCAGAGGATACCAGGCTTCCTGTTGAAAGGGTCCTGGGAAGGGTCACAAATATAGAGTTGAGAAAGGCTCAGCTCTTGGACTCTACATTAAGAGGCTTGAGGGAGGTAGCTAGTGAGGCACCTGATTCTCAAGGAAAAGGGGAGTCTGTATACTGGAACAAATGGTTATTGTACAGAGAGTGGATCCCTAAGGGAGGACTAGAGGGTGAGGTAATACAGCCAATGGTAGTCCCTAGTGCCTACTGTCTGGCACTTCTAGCCATAGCCCATGACATTCCTTTTGCAGGTCATATGGGCATAAACCATACCAAGAGACTCATTATGCAGAACTTTTATTGGCCTGGGATTCCCAGGGATGTAACAGGATATTGCAGGACCTGTGAGCAGTGGCAAAAAGTAGGCAAGGCAGGATACAAGGTCACAGCTCCTTTGATGCATTTGCCTGTGATTGATGAGCCATTTCAGAGGGTAGCTATGGATATTGTGGGGCCTCTGAGTACCCCAAGTTCCACAGGGAAGAAGTATATCCTGGTGGTAGTAGATTATGCTGCTAGATACCCTGAGGTCCTCCATCAAAGCAGAGAAGGTGGCAAATGCTTTGTTACAGATTTTCAGCAGGGTAGGTTTTCCAAGAGAAATATTGCCTAACAGAGATGCCAATTTCATGTCAGACCTACTGGCTTGTCTGTGGAAGTGCTGTGGGGTGAAGCAGCTAAAGACCACCCCCTACCATTCCCAGAGTAATGGTCTCATGGAGAGGTTAAACTCTACACTATAGACCATGCTACAGGCATTTTCAGACCAGTTTAAGAGAGAGTTGGACAAATAATTGCCCATCTGCTGTTTACATACAGGGAGGTACCCCAGGAATCCACAGGTTTTTCACCCTTTGAATTGTTGTATGGGCATACAGTGAGGGGGCCTTTAGATTTGATTCATGATGAGTGGGAGGGTGAGTGTGAATCCCACAAGGAGTCTGTTGTGGCATATGTCCTAAACCTCATGACAAGGCTTACGGAGCTCATGGGCTTGGCCCAGGGAACCTGGCAGGAACCCAATAGCAGAAAAAGGTCTGGTATGACAGGAATGCTCAAGCCCAAAAGTATGCTGTGGACAACAGTTTATGGTTCTCATTTCTGTAAGACACAATAAGCTGCAGACAGCTTTGGAGAGACCCTTCAAAGTGGTAATGAAGGTCAGTGATGTTAACTACATGGTAGAACTGCTAGGCAGGAGGCAGGGGCACATATTGTACCATGTTAACATGATGAAGCCTTACCGTGATTGGGAAGCCCTTGTGCTCAATATTTGCAGTGCATGGCAGGAGGAGTCTGAGGGGGATCTGGTGACTGATCTCCTCAGTGAGGCTTGGACTGACACCACAGTGAAAGGGTTAGCAGTGTCCCAGTGGCTATCCCCTACCAAGGTTCGAGAAATCCGAGCAGTGTTACAGGAGTTTGGGGGCATGTTCACTGGGAAACCTGGGTGTACTCACCTGATGCAACACCATGTAGATACAGGACTCCAAAGGCCTATCAAGCTGAACCCTTACAGGGTGCCTGAGCAAGTCACACAGACTCTGAGGGAGAAGATACAGCAAATGTTGAAACTGGGGGTAATCCAGGGGCCCAGTAGTCCCTGGGCCTCCTCAGTGGTGCTGGTACCAAAGAAAGATGGAAGAACCAGGTTCTGTGTGGAATAAAGAAAACTAAATAGTTACACAGAATCAGATACTTACCCCATGGCTAGGACAGATGAAGCCTTAGAGCAGCTGGGTGGGGCTAAGTATCTGACCACTATTAATCGGACCATGGGCTACTTGACTCCCACCACTAGAGATAGGTCAGCCTTTGTGGCTCCTTTTGGATTATACCAGTTCACAAACCCCTTTGGGGTGACAAATGCCCCAGCAACCTTCCAGAGTCTGGTAGATCATATCCTAGGAGGAGCAGGAGATTATGCCCTTGCTTACATGGATGATATTGCCATTTACAGCCATTCCTGACATGAGCACCTTCAACATGTCAGGGAAGTCCTAAGCATACTGCAAAGGGCAGGGTTGACCATTAAGCCCCATAAATGTCCGGTGGGTATGGCAGAGGTCTCCTACCTGGGACATAGAGTCGGGAGTGGTAAGATCAGGCCAGAACCTGCCAAAGTGGAGCTATTTAGGCGTGGCCTGTCCGGTTACCAAAAAAGCAGGTGAGGGCATTCTTGGGGACAGCAGGGGCGGGGACTATGGAAAATTAGTTCCCAATTATAGTACAACAGCTGCTTCCCTCAGAGACCTGATGAAGAAAAACAGGCCAGATAAGGTAGTGTGGACCTCAGTCTGTGGGCAAGCATTCCAAAAGCTTAAAGGTGCTTTGGGAGGAACCCCTGTGTTAGCCAGTCCAAATTACAACAAAGAATTTGTTGTGCAGGTGGATCCTTCAAACCAAGGGGTGCGGGCTGTACTCAGCCTGGTTTCCTCAGAGGAAGAAGAACACCCAGCTGTATATCTTAGCCATAGTCTCCAACTCAGGAAGGACTGTTTTGCAGCTGTAGAAAAAGAATGTCTAGCCATAGTATGGGCACTGCAGAAACTTCAACCATATCTGTATGGTAGGAAATTCATGGTAGTTACAGACCACAATGGCAACATCGAGCCAGCCAGCAAAATGCCAAGTTATTAAAGTGGAGCCTAGGGTTGCAGGCATATGATATGACAGTGCAGTACAGTAGTGAGGTTAGCAACACCAATGCAGATAGGTTCTCAAGACAAGGTATAGGACAAGCTTATTTCTCTCAAGCAACATTTCTCAAGGGTCACTTGAAAAACTAGCTTAAGTCTTTAAGCAGGGGAGAGATGTGATGATGTGAGGTATTGCCAGCTATGCCAGGAGAAGTAGGGCAGTGGATGTGTAAGATATGCCAGCATAGCTAGTTGGAATTTTGTAAATAATTATATGTGATTTGTATATCAAACTGATTTGTACAGATGCTTTTGTTAAAAAATGTATTTGTAAAGCTGTATTAAACATGTACCAACAATGACTCCTGACTTTATTGTAACTGATTAAATGTATATGTTTTAACAGAGGATACTGGAGGAGTAGAGGTTAATCTCAGTCCAGCTAACTTTGAAAAATAGTAAGAAATGAAATTACCTGGCTTAGGCCATAAAGATTTTATCTTACAGTGCTGATTGCAGCCAGAGACTAGATGTCTCTGCCAGAGAATGTTTTATTAACTCCTGTAGGAAGAGTGGAAGTGTTTTTGATTTTATAGCTTCCAGATGCTATAGTACATTTCAGCAAACCTCCATCTGTGTGTATGGTAACACATATGTGCTAAATTCTGGTTCAGTTTCAAGCAATGGGGGGTAGCATGGAAACCAGAAGTCAGACGACCAGATGTATGTAATGGCATTCTGTAATCTGGAACAAAAATGGTGTTTTAGTACCAAACAAGAGAGAGAAGTCTCAGAGAACTCTTGTTTTTGAAGCCTGACATAGAAGGATCCTTCATCTACTTCATCTTGTCTTGCTCTAGGAAATGACCATAGAATAGTAATTCTTTAGATCAGTCAGGAAAATATAACAAGAGTAGTTAAGTACTGTTTTTCTGTATCTGTGTGAATCTATTCATCTGTGTTATTTTAATATTTCCTATGTCTGAAACTCTGGTGTTTATTGTAAATAGATATTTAGTATTTTCATGTTCTTTTATTATTTATTATTAAATATATTTAAACTTTTCATTGTGGCTGTTCCTTTAGAGAATATTTTTAAACTTTGAGAGTAATTATTTCTATTTGGTGGCTCTGTGGCCACTCCTGAAAGCCTTAATGCATTGATAAAAACACTAACATGTGTACTAATATATATTTCACTCAGTATAATTGGGTGCCCTTGTAAGAGCCTTAGAGTAGCTGGCTTTGGGGTGTCTGGTGGCAGTAACTACCTTATAGTCTGGGCAGAAAGGGGCATAGCTAGTAAATCTGTGCCAGCCTTTCCCAGGTGTGTGCGTGTGTATGTCTGTGTGTTTGTGTGCATGCAAATCACATTTCAAAGTGTGTGTGTGTCAGCTGCTTGGAGCAAGAACACAAAACACTGGTTTCACAAAGAGAGTGGTGGAGGACTTGGTTTGGGCACTCGGCTGAGGATTCGACTCTTCATCTTTGCCAGTGGGAAGTCTCACTGTAACCCTGGAGAGAGCGAAAGAGAGAGAGAAATCCAGACCCTGCACTGAGTGTGTTCCCTCTGTGCTCTTAAGGGGAATTGTGTTTGATGCAGAGAGCTACATCTGGAAATATTGTGTGTATCTATATTTTTTTCAAGTGAACATCCCACTCTAGTGTCAGTGGTGAGGATTCAGGCTCATTAACTACTGGCCTGGAGATGGCATGTCACAGGGATAGTGGGCAAGGGCAGTGACACCCAGAAATAGCCTGAAGCGAAGTGGGTGATCTTTGCAGAACTCTCCTAAGCTGCCTCTACAGGGTCAGTATCATTAGTGTCCTTAACTCTAAAAGACATAGGGCATTAATACTACATGGAATGCCACAGGAGGAATTAATCTACCTACAACATAACTAAGATATTGTGGGATTTTAGTGGTGTGAACCCTGCCACCTATGCAATGATGATGGCTGCCTCATATGTCACATCTGTGGTTGTGGTGTTTTGTGGTAATTTCTTTTTTTTATTTATAGTATGAATAGACCATGCACTTCATTGCAGAGCTTACACTGCTTTCAGTTTGGTAACTGTTACACTGTATGTGTCTGTTCCACTTATATGCTGTCCCATCACATACATCTGTACCAGATATTGCCATTTTACCTGTGGTAACCCATATTGGGCTCTGTGCCTGTGGTGGAGGGGGAGGGTCTGTTCATTTCCATTTGCGTGCTGGATGCAGCTGTCACTGTCATTGTCTGATGAAAGTGGCCATGGTGCTGGCAATTAAAAACCTACTAGTTACTTGGCTGCAGCTTGAGCCACCTACTGTCTGAAAGTCATTTTGTGTAGCATGACTCACACCACAAATATCTTACTTTGTAAGGTGAATACTGTAGTGACCCTACCAAACTGATAAAATGTTTGAGGATGGCCTTCAGCATCCAGAATACATGTTGAGGCACAGCTTGTGTGTCTGGCCATGATCTACTATACACTGATGTACCAAGGTTTGGGTATGCCACACTGGTGTCATCATCTGTTGCTTAATGGTATTCTGCATCATTGACAACATATTACATTTTTAGGGGGATTTACTGAATGAACATCAGGTACATGTAGGTGGAATTCTGCATTACAAGGCCCATTCGTAATGATGCAGAGAACCTGGCATTTGAACAAAAGTTGCCATTCCTATTCATGTGTATATCCCATTTGGTACCATGTGATGCCATAATTATATGTGCAGTCAGTAGCTCCCAGGACTAATGGGATGAATCCATTCAAAGTAGTGTGGCACTTTATTGTTACATCATGGAAAAGCAGATATGCTATCTCATATGCTGAATTAGGATATTGAAGAACTTATAGATCCTTGAGGCACGATTGGGAACCCCCAGAGCATCCCCTTTTCAATGATGGAAAGTCCCTTGGCCAGACTGTTAAGGAAGCCCATACTTTTGCTTCTAAGTGTACAGATGAGCCACACAATCCTATGGTGCAAAATGTGGTTGGCCCATGTCACACATTGTCTTTAAGAGGTTATGTCTAACTCCATACAGACCCACTATCTGCTGGTCAGTCAGTGTATAGTACATGAGGCACAATCACCATCATGAACACTTCTGTGGTGCTCCCCTCTGCTGTCTGCATAGCCTACATTGTATGAAATTGGCTCAAGTGAATCAGTCCTGCTGAACCATCTGATATTTATGCAGTGCATATTTATTGTTACCACTTTGGGCTACAATTTATAATTGTTCATTTCACCATAGCTATGTGAAACTACACTGTTTCTGAATTGCCCTGCTTGTGTTTGTTCTCTTTTTTGGCATACATTAACTTCCACGTTGTACATTCTGTTTAAAGTTCAGAAGCTCCCTGCACAGGCCTTGTTCATAAATCACCAGCACCACACCTTGTACACAATGTAGATTGTTTTTGAATCTCTCCCAAACATTTATACATCTCTTATTAATGTGCTTATAAAACAATTTCATTGGCCAGTTTTGTTTTTCAGCTACATGTTACTATAACTCATGCCCCATTATGCTTTCAACCACTTTGTTTTTGATGTAAAGGGAAATGGACCATTTGTTTAGATGCAGTAGTGTCAGTTTTGTTTCACCATATTTGGCTATCCATAGCTGAAGTTGACATAGCTACTGTTGGACAAACTGTGACCCACATTCAAGACTGGTGAGGAAATCAAGGCTTCTGGGGCAGCATCATACTACAGTTGAGGAAAACTTTTGGTCCTATGCCCCATCCTGTGTGCACACCTGTCCTGTCTCAGCAAAATACATGCAGTAGGTAACACTAGTGCATTATTCATGCCTCCACATACAACTCAACCACAGTGTGCCCCCCCCCCATGTAAAACACCACTCATGCGTCTCTGGCCTCCACCATGGTTCAACTGTAAAGGTGCATTCAAGCATGCCCACTCGTCCCGGGATGGGCACATCCATAGTCACTGTCTGCGAGTTACAACACCTGAGCTGGTATTCAAATTTTGGCTGCCAGGTCTTTAGACAGGGCTTTATCCATCTATGCCACTAGTATAGACTTGCATGGGGTTCCACCACTAAAATATTAACACCTAAACAAAATGACCCACAATGCTGAAGACTAATGCCTGAAACATACAAGAATGAAAAAATGTAGGATCTGTATAGTGGGACAAGCCCCACTACATCCCCCTTGATGTGGGGAGCAAGCCCACTGCCTACTGCACTCTCTGATGTTGTCCAGTCTGCATTCCCCACCCACCATGTTCACTATGTTCCATATATAATCCATGGATGCAGACTTTGTGCATTGCAAGATAGTCATGTCCGTCTGAGACTCCTACCAGGTGTCATAGTTTGCCTCACACAGCCCCACAGCCGTTTGCTTATGGACTACTTCTGCCTGTGTCTGTGTCATATCTTCTTTCATTCATCAGTGCAAACCTCCTGTGCTCCAGAACCCCAGTCAGCAGGTAGCTGTGGAGCAGCAGCCCTCAGTCCCTCATGACAAAAGATCCTTTCAGTTATCCAATCAGTCTCACCACCTACAATTGACCAATGTACCCTTATGTATAGAGCAGCTCTTCTTTCTATAGACCAGTATAAATACCATTTGAATGATACATTTGCTATACCTGAGAAAAAATCTGTAATGTGTTGTTAGTACAGCAGTGGTGGTGGAAACTGTTCATATCAAACAATTTCTGGGCTCACTGAACAGCAATCAGGCTTATGAATCAAATTCTGATAAATGTCTGTGCACTGCACATTTAATGCAATGTGTACCAGCCCTATCCTGCACAATGAGACTTCTTCCTACATGTACATATATATGTATATGCACAGAAGATTGTAAAATGGTCAGTTTGTGAATGAGTATGTCCATGGCTTCCAAGAGGCTACTGTATTCCTAATCCCATTACAGCCTTAGGGGTACTGTGTCACAACCATGGACAGCAATGTAGTTTGTACAGGGCTGATACTTTGTATACAGAATCTGTGAATCCACTTGTAGTAGGGTTATTTATACATGACCCTGCGGTGGCATCGAGCTACATCATACTGCCATGCTGACTGTCCATACACATCACATGACATGTTGCAGGTATCATGTAACATGTTAACATGAATCTGCTGCCATTTTCCTCTTGATGCTAACATGACATAGTGATCACACATTATTTACAGTGTATACAGTATTATGAAGCCATTATAAGAGAAGCATTGCCATAGCATCTGGTGAAATACTTTGTGAAATTCCAGTCTAGGTGTGAGAAAGTTAGGTGATATAGCCAGAACTGAAGCATTTACACTTACTTTGCCTGACGAGATAAGCTTTCAGTTGTGGTCCGAAGACTGAATAGTTAGTGGAGTCTTTCAAGTAGTTAGCTGGAGTTTACCAAAATATGGGAGATAAGAGAAGCTGTGCTTAGTATACTGTATATTTGTTCTAGGTGTTTGAAGTAT
Source organism: Protopterus annectens (assembly GCF_019279795.1). Lineage (NCBI taxonomy): Eukaryota > Metazoa > Chordata > Ceratodontiformes > Protopteridae > Protopterus > Protopterus annectens. The sequence continues at coordinate 1,539,338,231 of NC_056737.1, forward strand.
AGGGCCAGAATGAGCGTGAGATCTGAGAGTGTAGGTAGGTGTGGTCGTGATCAGCTTTGCAGGGAAAGGTGTGTACATGTTGAGGTGCAGGAGTTTGAAAAAAGAAATGAGCTTAGTAAAAGATGTTAATTTTACTCTAAGCGAATTAGCTTTTGAAATGGAATTACAATGGTGCTCAGACCCAGCAGAGTGTGGAGTGAGCCAACAGATGTGGTTGGATAGTGATAGAAAGGATGCTGTGTTTTTGCAAGAAGGTACAGCTGTTATAGCAAGCCCATTCACCAACTGGATGAACAGGATTCTCTTTCTTATGGCTGTTCATGCAGGGTGGGACAGGTAAGAGGAGATGGTTCTGGCCCAGAAAAGAGGTGGTTAATTTTGACAGTGTTTTTTTTTTCTTTATGAACTTGAAAATTAAGAGTGTAATCAATCCAGATTGCTAGGTATTTGAAGGTGGTTATTGTTTCAGTTGTATGGTTGTTCTCATCTTTAGTGAGAATGTTAGTGGGAGATTTTGCTATTTTTTGAGATGTTTCAAAGCACATTTATTTTGCTAGAGTTTAGTACCAGTTCATTGATTTTAAGCCAGAGAGAATGAGAAAGTCATTTTGCAATTAGTGATAAATGGTTGAGTGGAAGGAGCTGAAGCTGAACTTATGTATCACTGAACTGTGGGCATAGAAGACAATAGACAGATGGGGTAGGTCAGCAGGAAGTTTTTTGAAGAAAGAAGAAAAGAAGTGGGGCAAAGCTAGAACCACAAAGAATTTCTTTGATGATGGGTGCATTACTTGAAAGTGATGTTCCAGTCTTCAGTCTGAAAAATATATTTTTTGAGGAAACTTTGGAACCATCCTGATGCTGTGGAGTCAGCACCAATTTCTATGTGGTTTGAATGGGTTTTTCAGGCAGGTGAGCATGTGTTAGATCAATAAACATCGTATTAGATATGTATTTGTACATTGGTGTCAGGCATTCATATTGTTTTTGGTTTATTATTGTATATTTAACAGCATTTTACTACTCCAGAGACTGCACTGCCACCCAATATAGAACACATTACTGATAATTACATTTCTTGTTGTGTTTATCTCATTATTGCTTCCTTCTTCCTCTTTTTTATTTATCCTTTGTTGGTTTGTTTGTCTGCATTGACATTCATCTTTTATGTAGTGTCAGTCACAGCAGTGGATGTCATACGGCAGCAGCCAACAGACCATGCACTTACTTTACCGTCATATGCTGCATCCCCAGTGGTCTCTAGACCCACCTTTCTGCAGGGTGACATAGTTATCCAGCAGAAGGTGACCTGGAGGACTCCTTGTTGCCCTCTTGTGGTCTGTGTCTGGTGGGGAACTGTAAGCTGCCCATTTGTGGGTGTCACTGGGGAGTCAACTGTCACTCAAACCTATTGCCCATTGCAGTGTACCTTTTTCCTGTATTTCAGTTCTCTTCCTTGTTTGTAGCCCAGTCCTCCCCATCACTAGTTGTCTTCACTCTGCATCTTGCCTTTGTGTTCTCTTTCCCATTTTGTGTCAACACCTCTCCTTTTGGTCTTTGTCTGTTTCTTGTGTTTGTTTCCTTGCCCCTGCTGCCATCCTTATAACTTCTTTCCTGCTCTCAATGTCTCCATGCTGTCTTTCCTCTCTACCCTTAAAAATATGACAAATCAGGTACCTTCCGAATAAGAAATAGCCTTTCATGACAAGTCAGGTACCTGTCCCAATAAGAAATAGCCTTTCATGACAAGTCAGGTACATGTCCCAATAACAAATAGCCTTTCATGACAAGTCAGGTACCTGTCCCAATAACAAATAGCCTTTCATGACAAGTCAGGTACCTGTCCCAATAATAAATAGCCTTTCATGACAAGCCAGGTACCTGTCCCAATAAGAAATAACCTTTCATGACAAGTCGGGTACCTGTCCCAATAACAAATAGCCTTTCATGATAAGTCTGGTACCTGTCCCAATAACAAATAGCCTTTCATGACAAGTCAGGTACCTGTCCCAATAATAAATAGCCTTTCATGACAAGCCAGGTACCTGTCCCAATAAGAAATAACCTTTCATGACAAGTCGGGTACCTGTCCCAATAACAAATAGCCTTTCATGATAAGTTGGGTACCTGTCCCAATAACAAATAGCCTTTCATGACAAGTCAGGTACCTGTCCCAATAACAAATAGCCTTTCATGACAAGTCAGGTACCTGTCCCAATAACAAATAGCCTTTCATAAGTCAGGTACCTGTCCCAATAACTAATAGCCTTTCCTTCCACTCCTATACCACTCTGCATTTCCCTTTGCACTTCTGTGTGTTTTTTGTGCTTGCTGTTCTCCCTTTCTGGATTTGGATTTTTCTATGGCGATACAGTGATGCTCATGGAGGAGTGAGTTTGTAATGAATCGTCAGATGCTTTTGGAGATTGTCTGGAATGTAGTGGTGGTTTTCTTGGAAGTGAATGCAAAAATGGGTAGAGAGGAGAACTCCTTTGACAATGGCTGCTCTGCTGGTTGAGATAAAACAGGAGAGATCTTTTTGGCCCAGAAAACGAGGATGTTTATTTTTGTTTCACTCTTTCTCTTTGAAAATAGAAGTTTAGAGATTGATCTAGCCACAGTTCTGGGTATTTCAAGGTGAAGGTTGTTTCTGTGGTTTGGTTGTGTAAGTCAAAGATAGTTAAAGAGTCAGGCACTTGCTGAATTTTCGGTGCATGCCTAAAAGCATTGCTTTCGACTTGGAGGAGTTGAGAAATACTTTATGGTTTATGAGTCATTGGTGGAACTCATATAAGTCTGATTGGAATTAGGTTTGAAATTTGGTGTGAGAATGATTGGATTGGCAAATGACCATGTCCTTTGCATAGTGTGAGTGGGAGATATAGAGTGGCCACAAGTAAGTTTATTAATGAATATGGAGAACGGGAGGGGGTAAGAATGAATCTTTGCAGTGCATCTTTATAATAGCTCCAGATTCTGAATGGGAGGGTCAAGTTTTATCAAGTGTCTGTCAGTGAAGAACTTTTTTAAACCTGGGAGTGCTGTCTGGGCTGATACCAATTTCAGTTAGTTTGTTTAGGAGAAGATAATGGTCAGTTAGGTCAGATGCCTTTGTCAGGTCTTTAAGCAGGGCACCTGTAACAAAGCCTTTATTGGTGTTTTGCTGGATGTCATCTATTAGGGAACAAAGTGATGTCATAGTACTTTGTCCAGGCCAGAATACATGATGTTTGGAGGAGAGCTGGTAGTAGTGCTGGATGTAGTGAGAGAGATGGTTGTAGACTATTGTTTTCTAGAAGTTTGTCCAGAGTTTGGAAGATTGAAGTGAAAGGTATATTTTGGGCTGATTTGCTTTGGAAGGAGTTTAATTAGAGCTGTTTTCCATATCTGTGGTATGATGATTTGCATAATATATATATATATATATATATATATATATATATATATATATATATGGGTCTACTTTCTTTGATCATAATATCATTATTTCGAACAAAAAAGTATGACCTTACTTTCTCAAAAGTGCACATCAATGAAAGTGCAATTTTGCGAATTCCAGTTCAGCGAACCGGCAATCTAAATAAAACAGAGCACTACAGTAGGGATATGGGAATATATACCTGTTTCCCCACTGTAGTGCGATCTTGGAGTTAGTATATTTAATGTAGTGGGGGTGTGGTGGGTGCAGCCCCCCACATGGGGGGTACAGGGGTACTTGCCCCCCTGCAAAACGGAATTTAAATTATTTTTTTTATTTTAATTGCCAGTTTGCTGAACCAGAATTCGCGAAAGTGCACTTTTGTTGAAGTGAACATTCGCGAAAGTAAGGTCATACTTTGTTTGAAATAATGGTATTTCGAGCAAAGAAAGTAGACCCATATATATATATATATATATATATATATATATATATATATATATATATATATATATATATATACACACACACACACACACACTCACAGACACATATCTACACGTGTGTGTGTGTGTGTCTGTGTGTGTGTGTGTGTGTGTGTGTGTGTGTGTGTGTGTGTGTGTGTGTGTGTGTATATATATATATATATATATATATATATGTATAGGTCTACTTTCTTTGTGTGTGTGTGTGTGTTTGTGTGTGCGTGTACATGTGCGTGTGCATGCATGTGTGCGTGTGTTTGTGTGTGTGTGTGTGTGTGTGTGTGTGTGTGTGTGTGTGTGTGTGTGTGTGTGTGTGTGTGTGTGTGTGTGTGTGTGTGTGTGTGTGTGTATTTCTGTAGTGATATATGAACACAGGGTTTATATTGTCAGATCCACAAAGGGCGACAGAGGGAATATTTTCAAATAGAATAGGGACTTCTTTGGGATGCATGCATCTGAAATGGAAGAGAAAGGTGAATGGTGGTGAGGTGCATAAGTCCTTATCTGTGTGTGTGTGGGGGGGGTGAAGTTTTTGATGGGAGATTGCTAAACTCTTTACACAATCTTATGGAGAATGTTTTGCTACACCACACTGAATGGTGTTTGTACACGGGGTGTCATGGTGAAGTTTTCTTTTTGTAAGAAGGTTAATTTCTTTCCAAAAGTGTTCTTGGGAATGTAAGAGAGTGATTTGCTTCTTTGGAGACTGCCTTTGTGCCTTCAGGGTCTTATAAGGTTATAAAGGAGGGTTTATTTTCATTTGTGGAAATTTGTTTTGATTTTTTCCATGTTTTATTCCTTAGACTAAGAAGATGTTTCAATTTGGTTGATAGCTTTTCAGTTTTTGTGGGTTTATTAAGCCTGTGTTTAAGTGGAAAGAATTTGTCTTCCAGTTGGAAAATAAGACTTGTTAGGTTTATGGCTGCTATATAAGGGTCATATAAGGAAATTATATGGATTCAGTTATGGACTGCAAGGATGTTTTTGAGCTTGTCAGTGTTAGTGCTAGAATAGTTTCTTCTTCTTTCGGCTTTTCCCGGTTAGGGGTCGCCACAGCAGATCACCTTGTCTGCTTATTCTATTCTGTTCTATTCTATTCTAGTGCTAGAATAGTTTCTAAAGGCTTTTAATATTGATGATATTGTTATAAGGTGATTGATAATTGTAAAAGTGATTGGGCAGTGGTCAGTTAAGGATAGGAGAATATGTAGGTTGGAGATGGAGTTTAGTATGTTTGTAATAATGAGGTTAAATATGGAGTGTTTGAAGTATAAGAGATTAGGTCTTATTGGTTCTTTTATGAGCTGAAGGAGACCTAGATGTGATAGGAAATGTGATCTAGTCACTGAGATTGCATAAACTATATGGTTTTAAAACTTATTTAACATGAATTACCTAAGCCATTCCATCTTTTTAGTTTTGAGAAATGGTTACTAACACTCTGCTAACTCTGTTCACAACCAGACAAGTAACATTAACCACCCAAGCCACCATTTCAGTAGGCTATACAAAATGCAATTGTATCTGTGATTGCATCTTATATAAGTTTCATAAACATATTATTTGAATTCAGTAGTGTTTTGTTACATCTGTAGATTATTTTAGATTATTTTTTAGCAGTATCTGTCAAACACAGAATGCTTCCATAAATAAATAACACCAGATGATAGAGTAACAGTTGACTGTGTGGTTTCTAGGATAGTTTTCCTCCAGCTGATAGATTGTTACATGCCATGAGCGATGTTGTATCTCTATTACATCCACATTTCTCTTTATATTGCAGCATCATAGTAATTGCATGATTATATCCCATCTGCGTATGTCAGATAGGTTAACAGTAGTAGTTTTGGTTGTTTATTTGCTTGCTTATTTTGTTAAACCGTCTCAAGATCTGATCTAAGTGGTAATTTTTTCAGGAATAATGCAGGAAAAAATGGCCTTATTTACATGCTTATTTGTTATTGTGCATTACATTAATTTTTCTATGTATTTCCTACATCTCATGGAGTTCAAATCCAACAATTGGCAGGTGTGACTCCCTGAATTCCCTGATTACTGTTTTCCATAGGAAATCGCTAGAAGCACAGGTTCTAACTGTGTGTGATGGCAGTGATTTCCCTTTCCCTGAGCGCATCTGTGCAACTGTGGAGTTGATATATATCTGTTTAAAGAGGGTTTGGTGGTATGTTGGGGTATAGGAGTGTACACGTATTTTTAAGTCATTGGTTATTTCATTTATTTGAACTCAGTGAGTTGAGTTCTCATAAAACTGAAACTTGATATTTCACAGGTTAAGCATTTGTATTTTCTTGTTAACTAGATTGTGGCTGAAAAAAGGACCTTTGTAGTTCTATTTCTTCGTTACCTGTTCAGAATTTATAAATGCATATATTGCAAACAGATTTTTTTTATTTTTGTGACAGTTTTTTTATTTAATTTTAGTGTTCTGCTAGGTAGGTTTCTTTTAGTTATACTTCAGAGCATATTGTGGTTTTTGCATGGATATTTTCTTAAATCTGAGTTTTCAGTATTGATGTGCATTTTCCCAAAGTTCATTATCTGGTTTAAAAGAGTTCTAAGAGAAAAAGTATTTGCCAGGCCATAGACATCCATGTGTGAATCCTTAAGTATTGACATGTCTTCGCTCTTGTAAGTTACACTTGTCATTGCAGTCGTCTAATACGGCAATGCCTAGACTGACATGTAATTCACAGCACAAACTGTGGTCATTAATAATACAGAGCAGAGTGTTCTGGATCCTTAACTGGGATGGTCAGCATAGACTACAAAAGTATGGAAAGTTGAAGGAAAGGTCTGCCGGTCACACAAATGGATTGATGTAATGTGCTTAGACAGTATTAGAGTTCTTGAAACATCCAATATTGCTTACGTAGATATTTGCTTTACAGTACCTAGATCATGCAGACAGTTAACATGATAAACGTTGCAGGGATTTGAAGATATTTGTTATTCAATATATGCAAGGATAGTTCTCTGCTTTATGCCCACTACTTGGTGTAGACAAGACATTCCTTATGACCCTAAATAGAGTAACCAATATGTTAAAGAATGAATTCATGAATGAAAGATATTTATACGCCTACTTAACTGTTGCACATCTTTGATATGTGGGAGAAAAGTGAAGTACATGGTAGAACCCCATGCAGACACTTGAAGAACATGTAGTGTGTAGGTAGATATGAATTACATGCGTGAGTGTGGGTGCATGTGTGTGTGTGTGTGTGTGTGTGTGTGTGTGTGTGTGTGTGTGTGTGTGTGTGTGTGTGTGTGTGTGTGTGTGTGTGTGTGTGTGTGTGTGTGCATGTGCAGACGTGTGAGATAGGCTGTTGTGCTTTGCAGGATTAGTTTCTGTGCTTTGTGCATGCGACTGCCAAGGACAGGGCTAGCAGCTCGCAGCTCTGTGACACTGAACTGGATTAAGTGGTTAGTTGGAGAATGCCAGAATGAATAAAAGATATGTAACTTTATTTATTTTATTTTTAATGTTATTAGGTATATTACTCCCAGTAAGCCTTTTGCCTGTACTCAGGTGAGATCTCAGATGGTATTTATGTAGATGGGAATATTTGCCCATTTCAGCAGGACAATTGTCCTACTCTATCCAGTAATGATCACAAAATCTTAACATTCATTTCCACTGCTTGAAATGGTTGTACAAGTAAGTGTTTTACAGTGGTCCATCTTAAAGCAATAAATTATGTGAGTGAACTGAAATAAGGACATTTCATTGGAATCTGAAGATTATTTTTCTGATTCTAAAAAAGTGAATGTTATAAGAGTTGTACTACACTATCAAGATTTATGTTGCCATATGCCAATTATGTCCAGCATATTATACAGGAAAAACAACTAGAAGCTTGAAAGAGAGAATATATGAGCATATTTATGCAATCAGAAAAGGCATTTTAACAAATGCATTAGCAAAGCATGTACATGAATTTAAGATCTTCTGTTTAAGTTTTATGTAATACAGCAGATTAAAGAACAGGAAAGGGGTGGACCTTGGACTATTCAGCTGGAAAAGACTGAATTGGTTTGGCAACTGCAACTACATTCATGTATATGGCCAGGATTAAATGGTTACTGCACTATTAATAGTATACTTAAGTTAAAGGCACTGGCTAGGTAGGAAGTAAAAAAGCAAAATAAGTATAAAAAGTAAAAATGTAGGAAAGTAAATAAGTAAGGAATTGCTAATAATAAATAATAATAATAATAAAATAGAATATTATTTATAATATTTTAATTCAGGAACTGGTTGGCATGTTTATATTAATATTGTGTCTTTTCATGAGTATATAGCAATCACTATTTTATTAATCATTGGGTCTCATAGAAAATGCATTGCTAGTATGTTGGATGTAGAAAGTTTTTCATTTAATCTATGAATATTTGTGTGTGTGTGTGTGTACATATATATATATATATATATATATATATATATATATATATATATATATATATATAGTAAAACAAAAGCAGTCCTGGATAAAGTACCACTTAGAAACAACAATGTAGATCCAAAAAATGACAAAAGAGGCAACACCACAGCTCGTTGTAAGAGCTTAATGTAGACAAATTCCAAATAGTGAGCACTTTCACGTTTCAAGGAACGTTTAATCAGACTTTAATACAGCATTCATCTTCCATCTGAATTAAATAGTGCCATTACCAAAACAACCTCCAATCACATTCTAAAATTAATTATGACATCACAAAAACTGATACATCCTAAAATCCATCATTAAATATCTAATGAACACTAAAAATCTGTTATAAAAATCAGTTATAAAAACATCTAACATCTAGCTATATCTATAATTCAGTACTCTTAACAGATCTAGTTGAATAACATAATTCAATTCATTTAATACTTAGTGTGCAAAAAACAGCTATATATTAAAAACTAAATAGCATAAAATTCATCTTAGGGCACAAAATCAGCATAAATAAGTTACAAACAATACAAAAATACAAAACTAAAACTGTAATTCATCAATAAAGTGCTTAATGTGCATAGGACCTTGCCGTTAGGAAAGGTTTTAGAGCGGTCTTATCATTCAGGCCACATGCTCTATGAGCTTGTAGATGTATTATCCATCTATTTTCCTGCTCTTCAGTATAATTCTTGATGTCTCCTAGTCTACCAGTCTTTTTAATTAATTATGGGGCTCTAAACTTAAATTTATATATCATGCCATGGGTCATCACATGCCTAGCTAGCGCATTGCCTTCGTCCTCTCTATTTATGGGCATATATGTGTTCTCTGACACGTTCTATAAGGGTTCTATTTGTCTTACCCACATAGAAAGATTTGCATATCTGACATTGTGCCAGATGTATCAAATCCCTAGTCTTGCAGTCAGCGTAATATTTAAAAATGTATTCTTGTCCAGTGTTCGGATGTATAAATTTATTATCACCTGCCTTGTACATGCACTGATTACAGCTTCTGCGGGAGAACGTTCCTTGTCTTTGAGAACATATCTCCTTTTTACTATCATCCTCATAGCACAATAATCTTTTCAATGATTTAGTGTTTCTATATGCGGGAGGTGCAGGGGGCGCAGCCCCCCCCCCAGCAAAATGTTAGAAAAAGTGTTGTTTTCTTTTCTTTTGTGCCCCTTCCAATTTCGAGTATATGAATACTCGAGATTTTGGGCTCGGGCTTATGCATTTCGAGTATTCATATATTCGATCTTGTGAAGGGGCACCATATATATATATATATATATATATATATATATATATATATATATATATATATATATATATATAAATGATTTATTATCTGCAATATAATTATTCATGGAGCATTTGGCTTAGTTGATTAGATATTGTAATAGTATTTTAGCAACAACTTTTTATATGAGTTATATGTTTTTTAAAAAAGCACCGAATATGTCACTTCCTGTTTGAAAAGGAAATGTCACCATTTTAAGTATATAAGAAGGAAGGTTTCAGTAGTTTGTTGTCTGATAAAGTTTGCTATTTGAGACAAATGAAAAGTGCTTAACAGTAAATAAAGAAGCTGTTCTATATCCATCACCATTATTTATTTGGTTTTAGTTATATAGTTTGTGTACTTTTTGGTTCGACTATAAAGAAGTGATAATACTATAAGCCTGGCTGAAGCTATGAAACAGTTCAGGCAGTTGTAACATAGCCTCTGACCAATGTAGATACAGTTAATTAAATAGCTAATTCACACAGCAGCATACTTTTATAAGGTCAGCCCCAGTGCTTTTCACTAAAAGTAATATTATGAGAGGCAGATCACGTGTCTTGGCTGGTTGTAATGTATATGTATAGAGTTAAGTACAGAAGTAATAAATGTTGACTGAATGAAGAGACAAGAAAAGTCATATGCATCGAATAACAACTTTCATTCACCTGCACTCTCTGAGAAGTCACATGACACACAAACCCTTTACTGGTAACTCTCTTAAAGTTACGACTACTGCATTTTTTACTATATACGTATGCTCACATTATATCCCCTTATGTTTAAAGGAAAAGATAAAAATAGATAGTTAACTCTAATTTTAAATTAATCCATTTGATATCTTAAATTAATCGATTTGACACCTGTATCACTGTGCCGTATGAACTGCAATGATACAGACCCTCTAAACAAAAAACAAAAAATACTGAACTTAAGGGAAAGTGACTGTTCTGTTGTCAGTTTACAGTATGCAAGGTCACTCTAATATCCAGGCTTACTGATCAGTCTTCCAGCTGTTGAATATTGTCTAGTTGTAAGCTAAACTCTTGCCACAGTTTTATCTCTAGCTATGTGTTGATGTCAAACCATGTCAGAGATGGCCTCAGTCTGAATAGTCTCCTGAACATCTCTACAACAACTGAAGAATCATTCTTTTTCTGAAGGAATGGTAGTGCTGAGCTGAGATTATGAACATCAGCATTTTGACATTGCACTTGTAAATTAAATATATTTGTTAACCGAACTTCTTCATAGGTTCATAGGTGTGTACTAGGCTAATGGCCCTGGAGCGTTTACAAGCCTAGCCCATAGGATTACCCTGACATCGTGCCAACCGACATTAGTTCCCAGTGCCTCTGTCGAGTAGAGCCACTGGAGTGATCCCTGGGGTGAATTTTCTGTTTCCTATCCACTCATCAAGATTTCTCTTGAAGAGGGCCAGTGAGGTGCTCTGCTTGACATGTATAGGAAGTCTATTCCAGAGCATGGGCAGTCTCTGGGTTATGAACCTGTCCCTCCAGCACATTGTTGATTGTGGTAATGAGGTTGAGGTCTCTGGAGCATGTGGTGCGGAGGGATTTCTTTAGATGTAGCATTTCTAATAGAGCTGGGTCAGACATGGCTTTGTAAGTCAAGCAGAGATCGCCTCTAAGTAGGTGATATGAGACAGAGAATAGTTGGAGTTTTTTTGAGTCTGTCCATATAGGACAAGTATTTAAGGCCTAGGATCCTCTTGGAAATCCACTTCCCTCCCGCCCCACCCTCTGCAAAGGTAACCACCATGAAAAACTTCTCCAAACCTAACTTTGGGCTCCTAAAAACATAGGCAGCTAACTTCACTGCACCCATGCAAATGGAGAATAATTGCATGACCGCTGAATCATACACCAATGCACTGTACGAACACGTACACAAATGCATGGATCTCGCCATACCCAATAGAACCAAGACACTCCCCTCCAAAAAAAAGGAAGCCAATCTGGTGGTCCCCTGCCATAAACAAACTCTACAACAGAAGGAGGAAACTGATGCGGAATAAGGTGACTCAGCCACAATCAGCAGAACGTGCTGGAGGGACAGGTTCCAAACCCAGAGACTGCCCATGCTATGGAATAGACTTCCCATACATGTCAAACAGATCCATTTTATAATTTAAATAAATGCTTAAAATTTGTTCTCTCAATCTACACATTAGAAACAGTTCTTCCTCTAAACAGTGTAATAGGAAAAATACTTTATTTGCATTAATTTCAAATTCTATGTTCATCCTTAGTTTCCCTTCCTTTCTGCAACATTTCTATCTCTCTGTCAAAAAACTTTTGTCAGTGTTACTTCTTTTTTTAATAATTCTATGATATTTCTGCTCCTTTCCAGAATTAACAGTGAATTAGGCTTCTTTAGTTTGTCTTTAATTAATCTCACCAAAAGCCATTGCCTATGTTCTAAATACCGAAGAGGTGAATCTGAGTGACCTGAGTTCTCAGAACGTTCACACTATCTCTTGCAAGATTCTTAACTGCTTGGATCATGCCCTTAAGGTGCCCATTACTTTGCGCATTTTAGGATTCAAGGTAATATGTTTAAATTCCCATTACTTAGTGAAATTATAAAAATCTTGTCTCGAATACATGTGCACCATTATCAGATGTTTCTTCATCTTGGATACCATGTGTATAAAAAACAGATTTGTGTATTGTAGTGACACTGTGGTTGGCAGTTTCATGCAGCTCCGCAAATTCTGCAAACAAATAAAAGATAGATCCTAATACTGGAACAAATCTACTTTAATTTCATGCAGGGATGATCTGGTATTTCATTTGGTAACAACTACAGTTCTCAAATGTATTACAAACTTTCAGTCTGTGAGCTAACTGCTAAAATGTCCACTTCCCTGGTTATTATGTATGTATATATTTAACCATGTTCAATGCCTACAGGGAGGGGGGTACATTAGTGATACTGCAGACATCAGTCTCACAAATCTGAAACCAGTTCCATAACATTATGCTGCAGCATGTGGAGGAGCGTCTGCAGAGGAGAAAATCAACACCATGTGGGCATTTTACAACAATGCCAATGGTACATATGGAAACTATAGATTGTACACCCTTTGCCATCATGTCACCGCCTGGTCCTGAGGGTGTGTAAAACATCAGCAGGAAGGGCTTCCAACTCCTCAACTGACACATGTACTGTAATGCCCAGGGCATTATTTATAATGTGTCCTGGGTAGATCCAGTAATTCTCCCATCTAGCATATGTCTGAGATACAACATTGGTTCTTATGAGTGGATTTCCCACAGGGTCATCATGGTTGGCAGCTGCACCCACATACAAATAGGTCTATACTCTCAGGTACCATGCAAGCAGGGAGCTGGCCACATGTAATCTACTGTTTGATGTGTGATGCAGGCAGTGCTGGGCATTCCTTAGAGCTACACTGAAGTGCATATTGTAGTAGAGCAGATATTCATCCTACTCAATGGATGAATCCATTGCCTAGTTATATCAGAAGGGGCACTGAAATACACTCCAGAAATTTGCAGCAAGATTATTGTTGTGTGCTATGTTGTACAACATGGAATTGTGCAAACAAAACACACTACAGGAGTACCACTGCCAAAGCAGAGTTAGGTACAATACATTGCAGTACTGACAAAGAGATGGCATGTGGTCCACAACTGTGGGTCATGATGCAGATGACAAAGAATAAATGATACATGCATTATCATACCAAGGCTGTGCAAAAACTGGCCATGCTTTGCATGAGACATAACCATACCCACACTGATTCGTGGGTGTAAGGGTACATTCTCATACCAAGGCTGTGCAAAAACTGGCCATGCTTTGCATGAGACATAACCATACCCACACTGATTCGTGGGTGTAAGGGTACATTCATCATCACTTGCACAGTTGGTGAGGGTGACACAGTAATATGTGGCTGCAACATTAGGAGATGGTGTAACGTCATGGGAGGTGAACATAGCAGTTGTGTGTCCTGGGAGGCTGTGAGAAATCAGAGATCACATCCTCAAGTGGTGGAGTCAAGATGCCATGAGGTGTGTCTATTGAGAGTGTCAACTGTGTTGGGTTATGGTATTGGACCTTAACAGACTGTGTGACAGGAAAGGAGTAGCTCTACTAGACATGTGCATTCACACTGATGGGGCATACCATGTGATGATGATGACCAAATATTACTGCTCATAAAGTGGTATTGACCACAAGTGGGGATGGTAGGCTGAGTGTCCACAGGTGATAAAGAGTGCGTAGAACTACATGAAGGTGCATGTGCAGTCTGATGAGGAGTCCCAGATTTTGAGCATGGGGAATATCGTTGCCCATGACCTGGACAAAAGCTTATGACTGTAAGTGGCAGATTGTGTTCACATAGTCATTAGTGACACCGTCTCTCCAATGATTTTAGCAGTCTGACTTGGAATGGTGCAATGTGTATCATGGAAGCACCTTCACCATCAGGGGCCTCAGGAGCATTTAGTGCTTCCTGTCCCTATGTGTGCTCATTATTTCAGAATCCATGGAGCATATGCCTGAATTACTGACTTGCACATTTTTGGTTAATGCAAAGTCATATCAGGATATGCCTGGAGTCATGGTGGCACATACCACCCCTTTCGTCATGGCATGTACATGAAACTCAGATTCAGTTCACATTTCAGATACTGAGTGCACAGGGAACACAACTGGAGACTGTGAGGTATGCTCAGGTAGAAGCTATCTGTCATTCCCCAATGAAGCTGTGGCATCAGTCTGCACATCTGCAGGGGCCTATGTAACGGAGGATACAGGCAAATTCTACCCCTGAATTGCTGCAGACAGCATCACTTTATGTACCATGATACTTGCATGTTACCATCATTGTCAGTGAGAGATGCCCTGCTGACATGAGAACAGTGTTGTCATGTTGTGCTGATAGTGGAACCTTTGAAAGCAGGAACACTCATGACATTTTCTTCTCATACACATATGCCCCTATAACCCTTTTGGCATGCTTAGTAACACATTAAAATGCATCTATAGCATGCTTTGATATGCATACTTTGTTTTGATGATTGTAGCAGTTTCAGACAATAGATGCTTGAAAAGATGGTTAGCCAAGTGGGTTGTGATAAATCCTTCTTTAAAATGCACAGTAGTATGATATACTGCACTACAAAGGACATTACTAATCTGGTGAGTCCCCAGATGACACATAGATTGGTGGTACAAGCCCAGCTTCCATATCAGACCATGAGACCAAAAACTCCTCAGCTGCTTCTTTTGGAATGCCCTGTGATTTTGCTTTGCATGGAGTATCAAGTCAGTAACTCTGCGTCAAACTAATTGCAAGCACTTGTTATGTCCACCCACAGCATTCATATCCTGTAATAGTCCCTCCTAAATCTAATCTTGATACTGTTTGTCTGTGGCACCTTTTCCCAGAAGAACCTATGATGACACTTCATTCTTCTGGATGGTGAGCTTTTCAACTGTTGCCTCCCTGGGGTGCTCATGTCAGTACCAGTACACCTGTGGACAAAACATGCCAGTTAGTGAGTAGGTATGGCATTTTGTGGGATGCCTATACTTATGCTTATGGCCACAACTCTCCTCCCCCTTATGTACCTGTTTATCAGATGCAGTTCATATTATGTGCTGTCCACCTAAGTTACATACTATAGCCATGCCCCAACATCTGGCCTGGAATATCAAATTCCTTGCAGCATGCCCTTCATAATGTTTCTGTGGCTATTCCCCCAAAGCCACATGTAGATTATGTAGTTCCATGGCAGTGATCAGGATTCTCAATTACATGGACATCATATTGTCTGCCTCTGTGCAATGGGCATTTACAGCACGGCCTGATGCTCTTCCTGATTTACTTTACCATGTAAGACTCTTTCCTTAAAATTTGCAAAGCCTTCTTTAACTTTCTAAAACCACAGGTCTGTAGAATATTCCCTGAAATGTTTCTACTCTACACTTTTAAGGTCTTGAGGGGAACTGTGCAAAAGGGTGACAAATATTTATATTGTACAAACAAGGGTCAGGTAACGGGTCTATATTATAAGATTGAAACTTTAGGTAGTCGAATACCTAAACTCAATCTGTGAAAATCGAAATCTACAAAGCGCGAATGGCCACTTCCACACAGGGAAAAAAAAAATTTAAATCCAAATCAAGTGGGAGGCTTCATCCCCCACACCCCACCCATGTGGGGGGCTGCCCCCCCACCAACTAAATATACCAGCTCCGAGATCGCTCTACCTTGGACAAAAGGGCAAATTCCGCATAATGGCCAAGCAATTTTTTTTCCCTGATGAAAATTTGCAGAAATGGCTGTTCGTAGTTTTTAGCTTTCGATATTTACACATCGAGCTTTAGATATTCGACTATCAAAAGTTTCAGTCTTATAATATAAACCCCAGTTAACATGATGGTTATGCTAATATGTTTACTTAGCACTGCTATTTCCTGAATCACTGTATAGTGCATTGCACTTCCAGAAAACTGACAAAAGCCATGCAGGCTATGGTGATCACATGACTTTTGACCAGCACATTTATGCATATGGAATGTGTACACATATTTCATTGCAGAGTAACATTCTAGCCATTCACACTGCCAGCTTGCATTGCTAGGGAGATAGATTATCACCATGATGCGGTGCTGCTTTATACAAGACATGATCTACAAACATGCATCCACAGACATAGGCCTACTATTCTACTCTTCAAGTAGACCTGAGAGAATGGTCGTGGCAAAATTGGGCACTCTGCAGTCCTGAACTTTAGCTGATGCCCATGGACTTTCACAAACACCTGTTAGGGCAATATAATGGCAGTTTGAGGAAGGCAGATGCTTGACATCAGCTTTCCAGGATGGTGAGTGATGCCACTGGCATAACCCATTCATGTGAGCAGTGCTGCCATTGCTGTAGTGACCTGAGGTAGCACCTGCTCAACAGTGGGTGACAGTGGCTAGGGTAAAACAGCCAGAAATGTACTATAGTACTATGTATATAGTTTATTGTCACAAGGCTGAAGCGCACAATGCTAAAATGCATAATCCAGGTAACACAATATCTTGCGATAGTAAACCTCTATGTGTGTGTGTGTGTGTGTGTGTGTGTGTGTGTGTGTATGTGTGTGTGTGTGTGCGTGTGTGGGGCAGCAGTAAGTAATATCCAAGACAGGTTTTTGTCAAAAGGGTATAAGCAACATGAGATCAAAGAAGGCACTCGTACTGCTCAGCACTTGAGGACAACAATAGGCAAACCAATTTTTTCAAGTGGGTCACAAGTTAGACAGTCTGTACAGAGTCAGCAATTGCAGCAGACTAAGAGGGTCATTCTTACTTATGCGAATGACAGTCATTACATCAGTGACATTATCAGGTCCAACTGGAAAATACTAACAGTAGATACTAAGATAAGAAGTGTAGTCGGTGATAAACCTTCTTTTAGTTTTAAGAAGAATCACAGCCTGCAGCAACAATTCTGCTATAAGAATGAATTTGCTATGGGATCTGATAGAATAGGGATGTTTCCTTATAAAGTATGCGCAACATGTAAATATATTTTTAATTTGAAGGTATTTGTACATCCTCTATGGAAGAAGAGATATTTCACCAATGCTTATGCAGATCGACATACTAGGCATGTTGTTTATGTTGCAATCTGTGGTCTCTGTGATTGTTATTATGTGGGAAAAACTAATCGACAATTGGCGGAGCATATCTCTAAACATATGAGCGACATACGACTCCATGATGAGAAAAGCCCACTGTACAAACATATCTCAATGAATCCTGGACATGGATTTACTTTTATGGCCTTGTGAGTGCTTAAAGAAAAGCTGTGTGACGGTGACATCACTTTGAGAATGGAACAAGCTGAAATGGAACTAATAGCTGATATGCAGGCTTATAAACCACCTGGTCTCAATGCCAATATGCCACTCAAGCCTGCCCTAAAGGGACGGAGATTATTTAAGTAAATCAAATGCACTATACAATTGCCACTGATGGACATGTATGCATTTTATTTGTTTTTTTCCTATTTTTGATCGACAGTATTTAGATATTTTTTAATCATAGCCTTTGACAGGCTATTCATTATTTTGTTTATTATACCCACATTTATTATTTTGCTTATTATCACTGTTTTTATTTATTTTTATTATTTTTTATTTATTATTTTTATTATTTTTATTTATTATTTTGTTTAGGATTGGATTGGATTTGCTTTGCAATTACTAGAGAGTCTCAGTGTGGAAGTAAGTTGTTGATATGCAACCTCACAAACCAATTGCTTTTATTGTTAACATGCTGATTAAGTTTGTATTCAAGGGATGGAGAGTGTTTAAGATACCTGTATATATCTTTTTTTCACCAGTTGATGATTGATTTATTTAAGACCTCCGTCTGGATGCTATAATTCTGTTTTTTTGATTGGGTTATTTTTGGAACTACATCTTTTCATACGCTAGTTCCTACATTCTTCTTACTAGCAAGTATAAAAATGAAGGCTTGTTGTTTACATAGGCTTGGAAACAATCTGCGTCTTTTGTTACTTTGCCATTTAAATCTGTATTCTAGGAA